>NC_140180.1:29866718-29874218 GCF_963971535.1 Notolepis coatsorum | reverse complement strand
ACATTCTACAGAAATTGACAGGCTTTATTTGTCCTTTGTGATAGCATTTAGTCCATTAACAGCATTTAGAAAGTGTGGCTTACAAGAACCCGGACGAGCATTCGCCGTATTTATTAATTTAAAGCAGGGGTCAGCAACCTTAGGCACGAGTGCCACCATTGGCTCGTGGTATCTAAACCAACCGTTTATTTCAGAACGATTCATAAATCAAGCGACAAATGGCATGATTTCTAAGGAAATGCATTGAAGCGCCGTGGAGTTTATTGGGATTCGACAGGATCACTCTAAAACTATACTCATATTCACCACGGTATAAAACGGAAATGTATGTATGAATTTCTTTTCTGTTTTTTGCATGTTGACCGGAAGAAACTCACTGACAATCGACGTGTTTATTAGATCCATAGCTATAATATTTAATATAGTTTTTAGCCCTGCAAACACTGCACCCACCCCTATTATTTAAAGCGCTGGCCTTCTTGCCACAAGGTAAACAGCGACCTCTAGGCGCTCAAAGTGTTAATGTTGATATGGCACACTGATTAAGAAGAACATTTTAAAGTGGCACTTTGTATCAAAAAGGTTGCTGACCCCTGATTTAAAGTAATGCCATTTTGGTTCTGTGGTGGAACCAGATTCAGCTCATTATGCTCGTAGACAGATCTTCATGGTCAATATAGATGTAATAGGGAAACACATGGTTCAGAGTACATTAAATGAGCTTGGGTAAGAGGAGTGTTTCCATCCTGGCCAACTAGCCAGGCTAGCCCAACAACAGAAACAACTGGCTCAGGTAGATGACTCAACTATTTCTCATTACAGCGTCATGTCAAGTTTCAAGTCCAAAATCCTTTCACTCACTTTTGAAAGCATAGTTTCTTTTTCATCTACTCACAAAGTCCTTCTTAGTGTGTTACCTTACGTCAGCTCCCAGGATCCATCCCCATCTGTCTCGCAAAGCCATGAGATCAAATGCACCTGCCGCATGGCTGTGATATTTGAAGGACCCAGAGATGGAAGAGTACAAAAATATCCCACTCAAGTAGAAGTCACTTTGATGTTCAAGAAAAATTGCCGGTGTGCAAATCTACTTAAAAGAACATGCCGCAATTAAGGGAAATGTGCTTACCGTACAAGAAGATAGATGGACATTTCCTCTCTCTGCGTTCAGTAGAAAGCATTGGATATCTGGCTGCAAATTAGTCTAGCTTAGCACAAATTAAGTTTGAGTGGTTTTAAAGCTGTAGCCCCTGCTGTAATAGGTATATTCTTTGCTCACAGACAATGGGAAGGAAAGCTGGCTATAATCGAACTGTGCATCACTGTTGTACTATATTAGAATGTCTTTGATATTCCTATTTATTTATTTATTTATTTATTTATTTATTTATTTATTTATTTATTTATTTATTTATTTATTTATTTATTTATTTATTTATTTATTTATTTATTTATTTATTTATTTATTTATTTATTTATTTATTTATTTATTTATTTATTAATTAATTTATTTATTTATTAATTTATTTATTTATTTATTTATTTATTTATTTATTTATTTATTTATTTATTTATTTATTTATTTATTTATTTATTTATTTATTTATTTATTTATTTATTTATTTATTTATTTATTTATTTATTTATTTATTTATTTATTTATTTATTTATTTATTTATTTATTTATTTATTTATTTATTTATTTATTTATTTATTTATTTATTTATTTATTTATTTATTTATTTATTTATTTATTATTTGTTTATTTGTCAGGGACAATGCAGAGTAAAACATTGTAGCAAGTTAAAACAACAAGATTTATTGCATGTAGGATTTCTAGCCAAGGCTAATTTGTCACCGGTTAGGATTTTCTACTTACAAAAATATGGTCTACCTATCATTATTACCAGAAGCACATTAGTTAAAGTGAGCACATAGTAAATATGGCGGCGAAAGTGGCTCAGGAGGTAGAGCGGTCGTCTGGTAATTGGAAGGTTCCCGGTTCGATTCCCCCTCATCCCGGGCCGCGTGTCGAAGTGTGCTTGAGCAAGACACTTAACCCTTTAATTGTTCCCGATGAGCAGGTTGGCTCCTTGCATGGTCACCTCCGCCGTCGGTGTGTGAATGTGTGGGTGAATGTGAGGAACAGAAATTGTAAAGCGCTTTAGATAAAAGCGCCATATAAATGCACAATTTACCATTTACTTACTCTGTTTCATTAACAGTGCCACTCTGTCTTCCCCAGGTGGCTGAGACCCGCTGTAAGAAGGTGTGCACCTCCAAGTCCGACCTGAGGACCAACGACTTCAGCATCGTCGGCTCGCTGCCCCGGGACTTTGAGCTCTCAAACTTTGACTGCTACGGGAAGCCCGTTGACTTGAGCTCCCGCCACAGAAAGTCCCAGTCCAAGCACCACAAGAGGCCGGCCCCTCCGAAGGCCGTCATCCCCTCCGCCGCCAAGAGGGTGGACCTCTACTCCCGCGCCCTCTTCCCCTTCTCCTTCCTCTTCTTCAATGTGATTTACTGGACCGTGTACTTGTGATCGTCCCGAGAGCATCTATTAACACCACCACCACCACCCCCCCCCCACCCTTCCTTATTGATCTAACTATATTTATTTATTATGGCACCAGAGAGAGAGAGATCGATGCAGTGTCACAGGTGTATTTCGTATGATGATGGATGTAAAATAAACCCACAATCAAAATATCTTTATTGGAAGAAAATATTATCCAAGAGATCCATCAAAGAGCAGCTTTGTAAAAGCCAGCCCCCATGAATTGGTTTGGAACAAGTACTTTAATGAGTACTCTAATGAGTACTTCAAGTACAAAGTGTAAGATTGTAATTACCTTGCATGTCGAAAGTTGCACGTCAAGTCAAGTGTTTCTTTATTAATCCCCTTAGGGAACTTCATGTATAAATATATATATACAAGACAATCAAATATACTATTTATTAGAGTTTAAGTTTAATACTCTTATGTTTTCCCTCGTGAGAATATGTGACACACCTTGCTGTTGTTCAGATGGTTATATAGCACTGCCACCACCCACAATTGTGACGTTTGACGACCCCCATACCATGTTCCACCTGTTCCACCATCTCATGTGTAAATGGTCCACAAAGTGAGCCGGCCATGT
This sequence comes from Notolepis coatsorum, assembly GCF_963971535.1. NCBI lineage: Eukaryota > Metazoa > Chordata > Actinopteri > Aulopiformes > Paralepididae > Notolepis > Notolepis coatsorum. The sequence goes on along the minus strand of NC_140180.1, from coordinate 29,871,075 downwards.
GTTGATGAAAAATGTATTGTCAAACAATTAAATAAATGTTGATTATTTTCGTTTTTATTGTTGTTGTTCCTGCTGCTGCTGCTATTTGTGTTGTTATCTGGTGAGATTTAGTGTATAGTTGCAAATTCATTGAAGGGGATTTTGAAGACTGATAGTTGAAAGATTATGTTATGGGATTAATAAAAGTATGTTATGGGATTAATAAAAGGTAGTAATTTGTAGTAGTTGATAATCGAAGATTTGAGGAGGATCGAAATAGTGGAAGAGGAGTAAATCATCCTAGCCTAGCTCATAGTAAATATTAAATATGAAATATGTACCTTGTTAACATTCAGAATTGGAGGAATCTCCATTGATCACCATCCTGCTTACCTGTACCCAACATGTAACCTGTGAATCAAGCAAAGCACACAGCTGTTTCCTCCATGGAGGTTTGACCTTGCCTAATCCAGCCAAATCAGCCATTAATTATTCATATAAAATGTGTTTGGAAAAATGACCTCAGAGCATCACTGTGTGACTCTTCGTATGAAATATGTCTCTCACGAACCAAGAAAGATGCCGACCTTACTGTATATCAAAGCCAGCCAGCCCATATCAATGAAGCAGAAGATCTGCCCAGGTTTGCGTGACTTTCTCTGTGGCTGCCATGGTTACAGGGAAGGCAGAGGCTTTTATGTTGTCTCTCAATAAAGCCAGTCTCGCTCTGGAGGTGTTTTTCCAAATAGGATGACCCAGTGATGGGTCTAGACCAGACATTCTCAAAGTGCGGCCTGCGGGCCAATGGCAGCCACAGTGAGTTATTATTAACCCTTTGTCGTGTGGCAGTGAAAGGGCTAACCTTCTATCGTATTACAGTGAAAGGGTTAACCATTTTGTACTGTGGTAGTGAAAGGGTTAAGGTGTAAATTAATACATGTTACATTTGGTCCGGTTCAAATACAGTTTTTGTTTGTTTTGCCTTTTTCTCCCATTGCCCAATTTAGTTGTTATGCCAATTCCTTCCTGGTCTGGGGAGGGTGTAGACTACCATATGCCTCATCCAATACATGTGGAGTCACCAGCCGCTTCTTTTTACCTGACAGCGAGGCGTTTCACTGGGAGAGCGTAACTTGTGAGGAGGTTCATGCTAATCTCTCCCAGATCCCCTACCTGCTGTACAGGCCCCGGCCAGTAGGAGTCGCTATTGTAACAACCAGGAATCATACCCCCACCGGCTTTCCACCCACAAACACTGCCAATTGTGGTCCCAGGGATGACTGACCAATTGATTGATTGATTGATTGAAAACGTTATTAACAGATTGCAGAATGGGTACAGTACAGTACAGCTCAATACATACAATTGTTAAGGGAGTGCAGACCAGAGAAAGACTTTCGTCTTGTTTACATCAGGGTCTCCCATTTTCAATTCATCATAACATGACACGCACGACATACAGATAGTCTGACCAGTTTGTTTTGAGATGTTTGAAGGTACCGCTGCCCAGGGGCGGATTTAGGATTGTAGGAGATCCGGGGCTTAGCCCAGATGGCCCCCCCCCCCTTTTTTTTTTAATATTTTTTTTTTTTTTTTATTATTTTTTCTTTTTTTGGGCAGGCAAGGGGTGGTTTGGACCCCCTCCACGACAGATTTTTTTTGAATTTAATTAACCTGTACGTGCAATTTCCTGCAATATAGAGCCTTCAATCTTGACCAATAAAGCTGCTCTTTTCACTATAAAACTCAGTTAACCATAACGTAGTTATGGTTAGATTTATATATTGGGGGGGGATATATCATATTTTTCATATAATCAAAAAGTGGTGGAGCAAGATCATACCTTTGCTCCCCCAAGTTCAATAGTGGGAGAGCAGAGATGCTCCGAATGCTCTTATGGCCAGGCGTCTATGATTCACTGATACAAAGTAAAATAGTGCAGTGCAATAAAATAGTTAGTAAAATAGAATAAAATAATGCAATAGTGCATTGCAATAAAATAGTTATCATCGTATTTTTTCGGGAGGCCGGTAAGGAGTGCATTACAGTAGTCGAGTTGGCTTGAGATAAAGGCATGGATCTGGTTTTCAGCGTCCTTTTGATTTATAAATGGCCGTACTTTAGCTATGTTTCTAAGGTGTAAGAATTAAGTTTTTGTCAACTTGTTGATTGTGATTTAAAGCTTAGGTCTGAGTCTACCATAACACCAAGACTTAACTCACTCAAATACAGTTAGCAGCTGGATAGACCACAGATGGAAATGAGCTTCTGCTAAATCTGGTGCAAACATATTTTCATGTAACAATGATGAATTGTAAAAAAAAAAAAAAAAAATGTAAATAGATTCGGGGCTTTTCAGAATACATCCGGGGCTTGAGCCCAGGTAGCCACCCCCTAGCTCCGCCCCTCGCTGCCGGTGTTGTGCCAGAATCCTACCCCTTGCCATAATTTGCGTGCGGTGCTAGGCAAGTGCTTAGACCTCTATACTACCCAGTCGCCCCCCGATACAGTTTAAACCAACCTACAATCACACAGTACTTTGCTTTTAAGTCCTAATATACTAACCTACACTGTAGAACTCAACACTTTGATGAATATTGTTACTCAGCTGATAGAGTTGTGCCCTTCCTGATGACTTGTCATACAGAACTTGTAAGTCGCTTTGGATAAAAGCGTCAGCTAAATTACTAAATGTAAATGTAAGGTACAACTGTGCCCCCTGGGATAAATTGTCAAGTTAGGAATGACAGCTCATTAAAGCTTGCTAGGCTACTGGTTGCATCGCAACTAGGCATCTCACGACACGAGTCGTCGTGTATTGCCTACTCGCAAGACAGATCACCATTGCAGGTATGTTAGCTAGCCATTTTTCTCAATCAATAAATTAATGTTGGGTCCCTAAATTGGCCCTCAGTCATCAAAACTTTGAGAAGCCCTGGTCTAGATTAATTTATGATGATTGATTGTTTAATTTCTGAGGGAGTGATAGATTAATAGGCTCAATGGCTGCTTATATCGCACACAAAGTATACTTAATCTCTGGATAAATATATGGGCTTTATTGATTAGTCAAACATGTATTGATTTGTCATTCATATAGACTGGTTTACAGCCCACCTCCACTACATTTGAAACTTCAAGGAGTAAGATTGTACTCTGCAGTGCCCTCTTCAGGTCGAACGGTATAATTGATTATTCCAGTGATCTGAGGAGATTGTGTATTTTTGGACTCATCTGCTGATGCACCAGTAGGATTCGCCATTCCAGCATTTAAGCTCCATCGTGTTACAGAGGCGTAGAGGTTATCTTACTACAATTTCAAGATTAACCGTGAACGTGTGAATAATTTTTTTTAATTACATCTAAGGGTAGCTTAGGACTTGTAGGGTAGCTGGAGAAGCATGGAGATAAGTAGGGAAAGAGAATACGATGACTGAAATGCAGAATTAGTGAATAGCAGAACTCCGGAGCTTTTTATTAATTGTTTGGTTTTGTGTACAGGTAATTAACAGAGGTGTGTGTGGATAAATATTTCTATATTTGTATAGAAGATTTATTCTTTTTATTTTATATACACCAAGAACAATAATATAACTATCTTTTATTTATTTTATTGTATTTGTTTATTTAATTATATTGTCTTTAGGGTGGGCAGTTTTTATTTGGATGTCTACTTTCTTGATTTTAATATTATTTTATAAATGTATAAGGTGTATGTTAATCTTTTTTAAATAAAATAATACATATATATATATTATTGGAAAAGAAAACTTAGGCATTGATGACACAGATCAAAATTGTGAATAGCCGGCATTATACGAGGCCATGGAGGTTGCTGCTTGTTACTTCCATTGACCCCCTCGTCAGCGGTGCTACTGCCTGCCTCTCAGCATGTGTGCACCACCCCCACCCCCCGGCACCCTACCGACACCACAGCTCCTAACCTATATCACAGAGACTATTGTCTGATCTAACCTGACCTCTCACTGGGCTGGAAGCCCAGGCAACCAGGAACAGCTCCAGTGACAGCCGGGAGCTGACTATCTCTCTGGTCTTATCTGGTGTGTTACTTAGACTCATTGCATTCACACGCATGATTAATGTACTGTAAATAAGAGCTATTTTATTGCACTGCACTATTGCACAATTGTATTCTGTCGATTTTATGCTAATCATGTCTATTGTTATGATTATTGCACTGTAAACAAGCTTTTAGTCTATTTTATACAAATGTTATGGCTGCACTTCATGCATTGCTTTATGCAAATGTTATGCCTATGTATATTTTATGTCTATATTACTGCTGTGAAGCACTTTGGGCTGCAATTCTTGTATGAAAGGTGCTATACAAATAAAGTGTATTATTATTATTATTATT
>NC_140180.1:29831718-29864218 GCF_963971535.1 Notolepis coatsorum | reverse complement strand
GATCAGCATAATTTATGATACAAATAAATAGGCTTCTAAGTTTAGTAGAAAGCAGCTCTGAATGAGCCGGGCTTTGTGTTGTCTGCCTGTCTTGTTCCAGTGACTCTGTGGCTTTGGTGGCATGCTGTCTTTGCTTGGATTAAGAATACTTACTTTAGTCTCAATGGCCAAGTAAGAAAGAACAACAACAAAAAACATCACCACTTTATTTCATTTTATTTTCCAGTCCAGTGGTTTATCAAATCGTGGCATTAACTAAATCCACATTTACCCCATTAAAGTCTACAGAGCAAAACTTGCTTTCCCTAAGCAGAAAACCCAACGCTTTCATTGAACATAACCGAGCTAACCTGATTTGTGGCGGCTGTACAAGCTTTTCAAGCTATTTTGTTGAAAACATAAAGGCAAAAGTGTCAAATGGTGTTTGTCGACGGTTGACTGGGGTTTTTGTAATGTGTAGATTTGATCAGGTCGTTTTATTTCATTTGGTTATTTGTTGCAGATATGGAAGCCCTGTACGTTTCACCGTGCATGGGAACGCGTTGTGGTTTTTACCGGCAAAGCTCTAATTTGGCCTGTTCTTTATTGGATTGGGCTGGGAACTCAAATGACCCGAGGCAGAGATTGTGTTTCAGAGGTCAAATATAAAATTAAGCCCCATAAATGTCTATAGAGATTGAGTTTTATTGACCTCTCTTTCCCCTGTAATGCAAGCTGAGTCAGTGGTAACAATCTCAGCACTCTTTCTGACCTTGCTACTGATCCCTGGTAGCCTGACCTGCTGAAACTGTTCTATTGGTAATACATGCTTCACCTTGTTCATAGACCTTCTTATGCATTCATGCCGCCTCTGCACTGTGTTCACCTAGCAGCTCGGTTTGCGGTTGTGTCAGCACCGAGACACCGTGTCCTTTTTCACTTTACTAATCAACCGCAGAGTTCCATACCGTGTGGTCAGGTGGGTCCTGTAATGAGAATGCCTTCTAGCCATACCTGTCTTTGGCAACACTAACGTCCATACTGCACCGGCAACTAACTGGTTGCTAGCAACATGCCGGCAATGTGGCAGTCCTTATATCATCATTTTCTTCATTATTGGCTTTTAGCCTCTCAATGCGCTCAATTTATACGCTTCCCCCATCGAAATGCTTCAATATGTCAGGTCATGTGAATTCATGCTCAAAACTATTGAGATACTAGGCGTTACCAAGACTGGAGGGTAATGTGGCTAGAAGGCATTTACATTATAGCCGGCAATGTTCCACAAAACAGGGCAGAACATAATTTTTTCCTTAAACTTGCCGGTGACCCATTCTCGTTTATAATTTGTTTTAGTTTGCTACAAAACTTGAAGATGTTGCTTGAACATCACTAGACATTTGAAATGTCACGCATATCAGCATCCAACACTTCTGCTTTGGTCTTCTGCCCAGCACATTATAGGCTACCATTTACCATGGCTATTATTTGCCTGTGTCTGTGTCCATTATTGGACATGCCTTGGGGGTGTGTGGGTTGCCCGTAGCACTGGTTTCTGCATAGGTCGGCTTCATCATCAGACTGTGGGAGTCCTCGTGACAGCATGATGCACATGGTGGTAGCAGTGGTTTTTGCTCGAAATAATATAAACGTACACAAGGAACAGATATGGATCCCAGACACTGGTCGATTTTAGTGCACAATTACATTAATAATACAAATGTGTGTGATTGCATAACGCTCCTATTTACTAATTTAGTTGATTCCTCCATTTAGGGTGCTTTAACAGTTATCCAGTGGCCTCTCCACCATTTTGGTCTTGGCATCATTTTTAATGCTTACTCAACTATACTGAATATCCATTCCTTTTACTACTGTCTCCTGCATTTTTTGATGTACTGTAACATGTAGACTAGGCTTTACCAACCTTTTGGATGGGATGAGGTTGCTTGAAAAGTTCCTAATCAAACTAAGATGACAAACACTATTGCCAAGAGCCTTTTAGGGTGGTCTCGGTCCACTTCCAAGTGAACTCTGGAGCGTTGTTTTTTAGGTTTCAATGCAAACCGAACCAAAAACAAGAATAGACCCGAGAAATCGTGCATGTAATGAAGATGATTGGAAATATACGGGAACAAAACCTTCCCAAACGTGAGATTATTCAGCATCATAACGTTATTATCTTTGTAGCTGGTCTTTAATTGTGTGATACTAAACAAATACATACCAAACAGAGAAGGTAAAGACGACTTTGAACAGTAATCCAGAACTATTTTATTGCACTGTAAAAATAAATATTTTATCTATTCTATTCTACTATTTTATTGCACTGCACTATTCCACTATTTTACTCTGTCTATTTTATCTTACTCTTTTTATTATTGTCTATTTAAAACTGAATCAAACCATAAACAAGGTGGCCTGTTGGGATGTTAGATCCTAATGTGAAAAACTGTGATATGTCTGCACTTTATGTGCTAATTTTATGCCTGTCTTTTTTCTGTTGTGAAGCACTTTGAGCTGCAGTTTCTGTATGAAAGGTGCTATACAAATACAGTTTATTATTATTACCTTGCATGGATAATTGAGGTGACAGTGGCGCATAATTAATTACTGACAATAAATTGGAAAACGTATAGTCGATTCCATAACTGTTGAACAAGCCAAGGTGGAGATCACATTATGTTTTGTTCACATATAATAATAATAATAATAATAATAATAATAATAATAATAATAATAATAATAATAATAATAATAATAATAATAATAATAATAATAATAATAATAATAATAATAACCCCTAGCAATTTCCACAAATGTCACGCAAGATCTTAACTCATTCAGCGCTGCAGCGATATGCATGATATAGGTCTAGAATGCCATCGCTGTAAGTCAATGGGGAGACTGCCACTACTTGCGAGTGCTTAAAATATATGAAATATTAATAGCTATGGATCTAATACACCCGTCGATTGTCAGTGAGTTGCTTCCAGTCAACATGCACAAAACAGATTGTTTTTTCATCCGTACATTTCTGTTTTATACCGTGGTGAATACGAGTATATTTCCAGAGCATTCTGTCTAATCTCAGGAAACTCGAGCAAACGGCGCTTCAATGTATTTCCTTAGAAATCGTGCCATTTGTCGCTTGATTTATGAATCGTTCTGAATATAACGCTAGATTATCGGTATTATATGTGTCATCATGCACGAACAGAAGCGGGGGCTTTGCCCGCAGCCAACGGCAGAAACACACACACACACACACGCTCCGATGGTGGCGAAAGAAACATCGGATTAACCCAAGATTCATAACATAGAGTCCTTACCTGCGGTCTTTAATGTCCTGCAAAAAGCTTAATATAATTCCTGATCGCCATTCCAAATATTGATCGCGTTTATTGATCCAACGTTATATGTCCGAAAGGCATAATCCGCGCTGCTCCCAGTCTCCCCAGTCCATGTGTTATAAACGTTACTCTTGCCCGAGAACGAAAACCTGGACCGGACTTGTTAGATCAGCGTACAGCCCAAGGGGGAGGGATTTCAATTATGTGCAATACCGGCTGGAAGGCGTAGGCGGCCGTATTTGCCCTTTGCGAGCTCAGACCCATTCCCAATGATAACATCAGGCTGGATGGATGAAAAATTAATGGATATAGCTAATAAAAGAAATAACGATTAAAACCAGAGATTTCTCGTGATTGGCGCTCAACGCATGGCGAGTTAACTCGACTTTTTCCGTGATTGGCGCTGAATGAGTTAATGCTGTCCTGCATTTGGATCATACAGTCACCCTGCGTGTGAGTTGTTCTTGTGTTGAACACTGGGGTCACAGGGATCTTTGAACCTCACTGTGGGGTCACCTGTGAACAAAGTACACCTAGGCTGGATCCCATTCTAGCATATTTTGTCCACTAGGCCCTCGCCCCTCTGGGAATCCCCATTGAAATCAGATGTTGATTTTCTCGCGTCGCAAAGTGACGCTCCAATCAATAAGTGATGCGGGTCCTTCACTACAGGACACCCCCAACCCCTCGAGGCAGTGGGCTGGAGCAAGTGATCAAATCTGTTCACTGTAGCCCCAAATAATTGTGTCACATCTTCTTCTTTTTTGAAGATGGTGACAACAACATGATGACACATATAACTGTCATAATTCAAATAATTTATTAAACAAGATTAAACACATTGGAGAAAAAATATAAAATGTGATGTTATGTTGAGTAAACATGTATGTAATGTACTGCCAGTTAAGGTGTAACTGTGAGTTTTAAAGACGTTCTGCTTTCATAGCGATATCTACCAAGAGGCTGGAATTGTGCAATCCGGACTCTTTCAAATGTGTGCTTATTGCATGCAGCTACGTCAAGCCGTCAAGGATGTCTCAATTCAGTTGGTTGCAACACCCCCTACTCCCCCACACACAAAATGACCCCCATAAGTAAGGATGAAGGGCTTATACCTTGCAGAGTGTTCATTTGATCTGAGGGCTGAGGGATCAGGGGAGGGTCTGAATGAAAAGGAAATGGGATCTAGCACTACTTTATCCCTTGGCATATACCACAAAATGCATTATAAAATGGCAAGACGGAACAACCCAGGACGTTTTAAAAATAAATCACAACAACACAAGACGTCACGAGAGTCACACAGGGGACAGACACATTTCTGGATTTTCTGAAAAGCAATGGGTAGGAGAGAGAATAAAATAGCCTTCTGTCTCTCTGCCCCCCCCCCCCCCCCCCCCACGCCTCTTCCTCTAACTGATATCACACAGATGCATCAGCCCATTGTTTCCCTCGCAGTTAGAGAGCTATAAATATTCACCTGGGAGATCAAAGGTGTGATGAGTGATTCAACGAGCATCCTGCCAATACAAGCATCAATGAGGTGGATGATGTGGGGACTTATTTGAATATGCACACCTTGATCTTTTACCTACGTCTGAGTTCTGTGACTCACCACCACCACGCCGTGGCCACATCACACAATCTTAAGAAACTTTGTAACACTGTTAAACTGGATTTTGAAGAAGTCTTTAATCATTGCACACATTGACAATATCGTCAGGCAGCGACACACACACACACACATGCGATGGCCGACGACAGACAGGAACACACACATGTGATGTTTAGGTCCCCGATGTATTTTCGTCTCTGCACCCATCCCGTCGTCCTTCCCCTCAAAGATAGCCGGGAGTAGACATGGGGCCGCACCACCGGAGACCAATCCATCTGCTCCTGTCCGTCTTCGTCAGGGACGTGACAGCGTTAGCGATCTGTTCTTCGTGTTTTTCCATTGGGTTTTTATCTCTTTTTCTGGAGGGGAAACCCTTGCGAGCACAGGGAGAACATGCAAACTCCACACAGAAAGACCTGGGAGATACCCCACCTGGGTGCCTGGCAACCCGGCAACCTGGTCCACCAAGCGGGACTGGATACCTTCTTGCTGTGAGGCGAGAGTGTTAACCACGACACCGCCACGCTGCACCACGGTCCACACGATGCAGAGAATGCCTATTATCATAATGCTCCCAAGGGGCAACCATTGCAAATCAGCTACAGTACGTTGGTTAAACTTGCACATTTACAGAAATGTTTATTAAAAAATAAACCAAACTAGAGGGGCACTGAGAGAGATACCTACACCCGGGCAAGAGTGCTGCTCTCCCCCCACCTTTGTTTTCAATGGACAATGGTGAAAATCTATTCAAATGAAATACTTGCGGTTGAGTGATTTGAAAAATATGTAGGTCCTTGACCTGCTGTCGACCTATTGTATTTGCAAAGTTTGGACACATGGACAGGAGCGATCGCAAATACCGTCCTTCACAACGCTCAACACATACAGGGGTGATACAGTTTGAATTTCTAACTGTAGAACTGGAGATTATGATAGCAGGGTCACTCTTGGCGATATGAACTGCTCTTTTCTTGGCTTGGGTTGGAGTACTATGAGTGTCATATTTGTCTTGGTTCAGTATTTAAAACAGAAGTACCTGACCTTAGCTTTGCTTATGGTTCCTTTCATTGCAATATCAGAGTATTTTCTACATTTTGTAGTTGAAGTACAGCATAGCACCGTTCTAGAGTTTATAACATGACTTTGCAGGACCTATTTCCTAAATGTAAGTAAGTAAGTATTCAGTATTTCTAAAGCACATTTAGAAATGTGGGGGGTGGGGGGGTTGGACATTTACAGGGGCCAGTTTCTAATTGCAGCCACCCATAGGTGCTCTTTGAGAGCGGTTTTGAAGGAGGGTAGGGATTCACATTCCTTCACGGTTTTGGGTAGGGCGTTCCACATTGTTGTTGCATAATTGCTCAACGTGTTTAGTCCCTTGTTTGAGCCGAATCTGGGTTGAACATGATTTGTGGAACTCCCTCTGGTGTTGTGGGCGTGGAATTCACTGACCTTTGGGAAGTATTTCGACATGTACATGGGTATCCTAGTGGTCTAGTGTATCTTGTAGACCAGGCCCATTGCAAGTTTCTGTACTCTGTCCTCTACTCTAAGCCATTCTAGGTTGTCAAAATGTGCAGGGGTAAGGTGGGTTTTGTGAGTAAGGCCAAGCAGTAGTCTGACCAGTTTGTTTTGTGATGTTTTATCCTTGTTGTAAGGGCCTTTGAGGTGCTTTGGTACCATGAGGCGCAAGCATAGTCATAGTATCCTTGAATGAGTGCTCCTGTTAGAGTCTTCAAGGTATTCTTGTTTACCAGAGAGGAGATCCGGTACAAGAATCTTGTTCGTTGGTTGACTTTTTTGATTACATTGGTTGCCATTTTGTCACATGAAAGATTTGCCTCTAGGATGGAACCCATACTTACTTACTTACTTACTTACTTACTTACTTACTTACTTACTTACTTACTTACTTACTTACTTACTTACTTACTTACTTACTTACTTACTTACTTACTTACTTACTTACTTACTTACTTACTTACTTACTTACTTACTTACTTACTTACTTACTTACTTACTTACTTACTTACTTACTTACTTACTTACTTACTTACTTACTTACTTACTTACTTACTTACATATAAATGGCACTATAATAAAACACAGAAAAAACATGGTAAAGAAAGCAATACAAATATGACACATAATAACAGTTTAAAAGCTAAAACACCTGGGTAAACAGGTAGGTTTTTAAAGCTACACTTTAGTAGGTGTGGGCAATATATCAATGCAGGCTCGTATTGCAATGCTTTCCCCACAATGTGGTATCCTTCAGTATCTTGACACAGTGTTTCCACACAACTACATAAACACCACATAATGACATTCTGTGAAAATGGAAACAATTGTCACTGAATACAAAACATACTTACTTACTTACTTACTTACTTACTTACTTACTTACTTAGGCCCATCGCTCCCAATGGAGCATAGGCCATCTACGACTTTTCTCCATCCAACACGGCTTTGGGCTGTCCTTTCTGCCTCCCCCCAGGTAGTTCCTCGTCTCTTGATCTCCGCCTCAGTGTCCCGCCTCCAGGTGTTCTTAGGCCGCCCTCTCTTCCGCTTCCCCTGGGGATTCCAAGTCAGGGCCTGGCGTGTAGTACTGGTAGCCGGTTTCCTCAAAGTGTGGCCTATATCCCCACTTTCGTCTCAGGATCTGCTTCTCCACTGGTTCCTGTCTTCCTTTCAGCCATAGTTCCTCATTCTTGATTTTGTTTGGCCACCGGATTCCAAAGATGCGTTTCAGACAGCTGTTTATAAAGGTCTGTATCTTCTGCAATGTTCTTTTCGTCATTCTCCAAGTCTCTGAACCGTAGAGAAGGACGGATTTTACATTTGAATTGAAGAGCCGCACTTTGGTTGTCATGGCGATGTCCTTGGAGGACCAGATGTTCTTCAGAATTCTGAAGGCTGCTCTGGCTTTGCCTACTCTGGCTGTGACATCGCCATCTGTGCCGCCCTTCTTATCCAAGATGCTGCCTAGGTAAGTGAAGGAGTTTACTTCCTGTATGGATTCATCACCTACTGTGACTGTGTTGTTGGTAGAGGTGTTGATCATCATTAGGTTGGTTTTCTTCCTGTTTATTCTCAACCCAGTCTCAAGGGATGTAGTTGCCAGCTTGGTTGTCTTGTCCTGCATCTGGTTGTAGTTGTGTGACAGGAGAGCCAGGTCATCAGCAAAGTCGAGGTCATCCAGTTGTGTCCATAGGGTCTACTGTATGCCGTTTTCCTTTCCTTTTGTGGTGGTCTTCATAATCCAATCTATGACTAGGAGGAAGAGAAAGGGCGATAGGAGGCATCCCTGACGCACACCGGTCTTGACCTCAAAACTCTCTGACAGTTGGCCTGCATGTAAAACTTTGCATGATGTTCCTTGATAGGTGTTTTGAATCAGAGTGATGATTTTCTTTGGGATACCATAATGCCTCAGCAGTTTCCACAGAGTCTCTCTATCCACGCTGTCAAAGGCTTTTTCATAGTCTATGAAGTTTATGTATAATGGAGAGTTCCATTCAATGAATTGCTCTATAATGATGCGCAGGGTGGCGATCTGGTCCGTGCAAGATCTGTTGCTCCGGAACCCTGCCTGCTGGTCTTGAAGCATGGGATCCACAGCAACACTCATTCTGTCCAGTATAATTCTGTTGAGTACTTTTCCCGGTACTGATAGAAGCATTATTCCTCTGTAGTTGTTGCAGTTGGTGAGATCTCCCTTTTTTGGTAGCTTGATGATGATTCCATCTTTCCATTCTTCTGGAATCTTTTCTTCCTCCCAGATCTTGGTGAAGTGGCTATGACGCATATCTACTGCAGTCTTCAAGTAGGCCTTGATGGCTTCTGCTGGTATTTCATCTGGTCCTGCAGATTTTATGTCCTTCGTTGAGATAATAGCTTTTTTTTATCTCTGCTTTGCTGGGTTTATCACAGTTTATTGGAGGTGTTCTCTCCACTGGTGTAATGTCCGCTGGCTCTGTCGGGGCTGGTTGGTTCAGTAGTTCTTTGAAATGTTCAGCCCATCTTCTCCGCTCTCCTCTGTTGTTGTAAGTGGGTTTCCCTGTTTGTCTTTTACCGGTTTGTCCGTCTGTTGGAACTTGCCTGCTAACTTCCTAGTGATCATATAGAGGTCTTTCATGTTGCCTTGCCCTGCCGCTGTTTCTGCTTGTTTGGCTAGGTTGTCTATGTGATCTCTTTTATCCTTCTTAATGCTACTCTTCACCTCCTTATTGGCTTGGGTGTATTATTCCTGTGCCTTTGCTTTTGCTGATCTTGTTTTGCTTGTGTTCAGTTTCTCTTTCCTCTCCTTTCTTTCTTTCAGTTTCTGGAGTGTTTCCATTGAGACCCATTCCTTGTGTTTTGTCTTCTTCTTTCCCAATATTTCTTTGCAGGTGTCCAGCCACAACGTCTTTGTGTGCTGCCATTGAGTTTCTATGTCCACATCTGTGTCTTCATCCTGCTCCTGTAGTTGCTGGTACCTGTTGGTAAGGCTGATCTGGAATCTACTCTGTATTTCTTTGTTCCTAAGAAGTCCAACGTCATATCTGCTTTCTTGCGCCGGTGGTTGTGGCGTACTTCTTCAGACGTAGGTTTATGATCGTCAGCACGAGATAATGGTCTGATGCCACGTCTGCCCCTCTCTTGACTCGTACATCTTGCCATGACCTCCTGAACTTTCTGTTGATGCATATGTGGTCTATTTGATTCTCCATAACTTGATCTGGAGATCTCCATGTGGCCTTGTGGATACGTTTGTGGGGGAAGATGCTGCCTCCTATTACCAGTTGGTTTAATACTATGTATACCACAAAAACCCACCGCAAACACAGGGACCACACTTTAAACGTTCCTTCTTTCCATTTGTATGTCTCAACAAAGGTTGTGTCAAAGGCGAGGTGCCGTGTCACCATGCTGTGCTGAGGTTGATACCTTTGATTTGGGCTTTTTATTTCCCTATGGGATACTATTTCAGATTTCTACTGCAGTCAATTTGAAATGAAATTAATGAAATAAAAAGAAGAGTGATGAATGACAATATAGCGCAGTATCGAATCTCAATACCTAAGGTATTGCAGCACATGTATCATGTTCACTTATGTGTCATGGCTCGACTTGTGATTATATTTCAAAGATTACATTGTATCAGAGTCACTCGCGCCCCTGCACCGTGAGGACTTGCTTTCTGGGCTACAGTTGCTCAGCATTTCTGGGCCGTATATTTTCCTCTGCATAATCCTCTTACACTGTGTATATCTGAAAAAGATGAGAAGCAGGTTAACCCGTTTACTACCACACTACATACGGTTAACCTTTCACTACCACACTACATACGGTTAACCCTTTCACTACTACACTACAGACGGGAAAGGGTTAACCATTTGTTGTGTGGCAGTGAAAGGGTTAACCTTCTGTATTGTCACAGTGAAAGGGTTAACCCTTTGGTAGTGTGGTAGTGAAAGGGTTAAAGGGGCAATTTGCCAAAAAGCACATCACACACACACACACACACACACACACACACACACATCCAAAAGCTCTAAACAGTTTAGCACACATTAATTTAGTTTGACAGTTATTGAGAGTAAATGAGTTTGAATATGGCCACCAGTGATGTCATCAGGGACATTGAATCATCATGTTGTGTTAATTACAACTCAAATGATAAGGTAGCAGCCCCTATAGACAAGGCATTGATATTTTTCATCTGTGATTAACACAATACAAGGATTAAATGTCCCCAATAGCATCGCTGGTGGCCATATTAAAACTAATTCACTCTCAATAACTGTCAAACTAAATGAATGTGTGCAAAACGCTTTCGAGTTTTTGGATGTGTGTGAGATTATGTGCAAGCATAAAGCAACATTATTTTTTGGTGAAGTGCCCCTTTAAGTGGATGAAAACATTTGATGAAAGGTCAACAACTTTCTTGTAACACTCAAATGCTGATATATAGGCCACTGACTGAGTAATATGGAGACTAAATGTTTTGCTTTCAACGTCAAGTGTGAAGTCCTCGTCGTATATTTCTGGTTTACATCTCGGTAAAACACCAACGAGAGAAACTTATTTACAACTTCAATCGGTCCATGAGTTGTTTATGTTCGTTTCACCCAGAAACTCATTAGAACACCCCTCGCCGTGGTGACAACAAGCACTGTGAGTGATCTCTTAGTCTTCACCGTGGACTTTAGTGCATTGTGGAATATGCGATGCACCGCGGTATAATCAGAATATCTCCTGAACTCTAGTCAGCGTCAAGAGTTATTTGTCCACCCGCGTGAGAAGAACTCTCAGAAAGGGGCAGGCAGTTGAACACATGTTTAATCCGCTGTCCGTGGTGCTGAACACTCAACCTCGGCCTCTGCGTTGCTTCCCACCACCACTGTCACACCTCCTCCAGCTCCCCTGCACTTTCAATCTCATTACGTCTCTCCCACCCTGCTTTCTCGCACCTCCCGTTGATTAATACACATGTCTCTGGAGGGTGAAATATGGCCTGCATATCACAAGAGAGGACAGGAATGGCCTTTATTTTCTGATTGACTGTGCGGAGGCTCTCCCCTCCATTTAACCCTGTATAAAATGGCACTTACACACCGCCCACAGATTTGCGTCAAATTAGTATGCATGGGTATGTCGGAAATAAGTTGTAGATCAAAGGTAAGGAGAATTCATTCGAAAGACTAATCCGGGGCGAGACGAGATACTTTGACGAGTTTCTCCTGTGAACAGCTCATGCCTTTAAATTGGTCTGGGGTGAATTTTTAATGTTAGATATAGGTGAACGATTAGTAGCCTGGGTTTAAAAAAAATTTACAACCTTGGCCTAAATGCCCAGCTTCTCTGGTACATCACTCTCCAGTGGGAGAGTGCATGACATAGCTGGATATTTGAGTGGTTGCAAATGCCGGGATGTATAGATGTCCGTTACTTTTTGACATGCTCGCTACACTGCTACAACATTGGTGATGTACTATATGACAAGAGTGAGTTGTCTGGAAAACCCCATAATAATGCAGAAGGATAGAAATAGACACAACACATTGTAAACACAATGCACTCCGTACACCAGGCCTAAACGATGACAGGTGTTATGTCATCCTGCCTTGACCCTGCAGGTAAAACCATTTAGGCAAATATGTATTTCAATAATTGCAAGTGACATATGAGCCTGGCTTAATGATATCTTCTCTCAGATTGTTTGGGGACTCAGGCAGTGTTGATGAGGAATGCAATTAATCTCGGTGTTGCCTATGGAATTTTGGTTGGGGATAGCAAACCGTCCAAAACAACTTCAGCAGTCGATGAATAGATTGGCTTCCGAGGTATAGAGTATGCTATTTCCAAAAGGTCACGAGAGCATGTCTGGTATACCTATAATCAACAAACACATAGTCTACACGGTTAATGACCACAGACGTCGCGAGTCAACCAAGTGGAACGCTCTAATCTCCCTCCGTAGCCCATATTAACGCCGCTCATTAACATGCTTCGCTTGTGTGTATATGTATAAGTGTGTGTGCGTGTGCGTGTATGTGTGTGTGAGTGTGTGTGTGCGTGCGTGCGTGCGTGTGTGCGTGCGTGCGTGCGTGCGTGTGTGTGTGTGTGTGTGTGTGTGTGTGTGTGTGTGTGTGTGTGTGTGTGTGTGTGTGTGTGTGTGTGTGTGATGCTGAAACGGTCTCCTGCACACGGAGCGGAGACGTGCAGTGTTCCCGTGCGTTAGAGGTGATCTGATCACAAGAGAGGGGCGACAAGGAGGAGGAGCGCATGAGACAGTACATCTACATTGTACCATTCCTTCACTGTTGTCACAGGAACCGGGAGTCCCTTTTTTCCCCACTTAGAGCCACCTACAGAAAACTGTCTGCAATTCCCCACCACGACTGAAAGTCTTCAATAATGTGTCGGATCTAACATCTGTTGAGAGAGAGAGCGAGGAGGAATATCAGGCTACCTGGTGGATGTGGTCATCTAAACTGTGGACATGCAAAAGATAGTGAATTTCTCCGTTTTATTTCTACTGGTTTTATGGGGATGTGCGCTCGGAGGGTCTCCCAGTGTTCAAATTGGTATGTATCCATTAACTCGTTCAAATAATTGTTTAGAGAGGAGTGTCCTTATAGACTATCAGGACTACTCTGTGCGTAATGGTCAAGACATTTGATTAGGGGGGGGGGGGTCATTAACGTCTTACAATACAAGCCATCTAATACTTGTGTTCCTTTTCAGGGGGACTCTTTCCAAGGGGCGCGGATCAGGAATACAGTGCTTTTCGGATAGGAATGGTTCAATTTGGCACCTCTGAATTCAGATTGACGCCCCACATTGACAACCTGGAAGTGGCGAACAGTTTCGCTGTCACCAACTGTTGTAAGTGACAAATCAATCTCGGCTTTTTATTCATGACATAATGTATTACATTATCTTCCCGCTGTTTATGACATCCTTTCTGTTTCTGGACTCTCCATGCAATGTATTTAGCCTTGTTTTTGGAATAATGGAAGCAATCATTCTGTTGCCATGCCTCTGTATGTCCATGGTATAGGATATAGCCTAAAACAAAAGGCTAGAGAAAATGAATAGATTGATATATTGACGTGATTGGGATGTATCTTGCGAGATAATGCACGAGCATCATGTTGGTCCATGCCGCGTGTGTGTGCGCGTGTGGCAGAGGGGAAAGTTGGTTTCCACAGTAACAGTCG
The DNA here is from genome assembly GCF_963971535.1 of Notolepis coatsorum. Taxonomy (NCBI): domain Eukaryota; kingdom Metazoa; phylum Chordata; class Actinopteri; order Aulopiformes; family Paralepididae; genus Notolepis; species Notolepis coatsorum. Next base: position 29,850,560 of record NC_140180.1, on the reverse strand, counting down.
CGGCTGCTCCCTCACCACAAGCGGGAACTTCTCTCCACCCATTTAATTTGCATTTGCTCAAACTCAAATCTTTCTCTCGAAGTAAATGTAGGCTCGCATATAGATGACGAGTCTTTCTCGGTTCAAGATGCGCGCAAACATCCTTGTATGGCCCATAATGACGCCTGACTCCTTATATCCTATAGGGCTCAAATGCTGCTAATGCTCAGCCACTACTGTATCCTGGAGATCATATGAATCCCATTGTACTTTGTTGTATATGGCAAATAAAACTAAATATGAATATGAATACACAGGCTAAACGATTACATTGCCTTTCGCCAATTAATGCGCGCGCACCTGTCGTGATCGACTCTCGGTGTCAGAGGTGGTGTACTACTTACTGGTTGGGTGGAGCAGGCTCTATAATTTAGGCTATGTGTGGGATTCCGCTACAGTTGCCTTGGGAACAGGGAGAGAGGGTAGCCTAATTGATCAGTACATCCCCAGACTTAACCATCGTCCACTTTTATGGGTTTCAGGCCAATAGAGGGTTCCAACTTGACATCATAAACATTCAAAATTGACCCACGTTTATTTCCTGTTGCAATGTGTGCTCATGCAATAACTGACCGAAAACACATACAGGTCCAAACTGTTCCCTAGCAACGCAGATTCCAGTGAGATCGTCCATATAGGCCTCAGTATACCTACATCGTTCACACATTCATATTTTTGAGTTGGTTATAACAAGTGGGAAAGAACAAGATACATTTGATCGGAATAATATGAAAATTGAAGGTATCCCTGCATTATTTTCTGTCTATCACAGACAGGTCCACTCAATATTTCGTTTGAAATGACTAGGCCCATAGAAAGCTGTGTAGGTATAGGCTAGATCTGTTTAATGACCATGCACCATTCCCATCGCTGAACATTATTAGACTGTTGCCAAGCGACTGTTTGAGACAAATCAAATCAAACACACTGATTTATGTTTGAGGGACTGCGTGTTTGATTTGACGCGTCGAGTGGGCGCGTCGGTGCCCATGATTATGTTCTAAAAGCTGCAGAGAGCATCAGTGCGCACGGCAGCAGGCCGCAGATGTAACTAAACTCAGAGGCATTGATTCAAGCCTTGGACGTTGGCGTCTCACAGTCACAGCTGCCAATCAACATGATTGATGTGGGAAATGGACCTGTCTCAAACCCTGCCCTCTTTTCTTGATCCTCCAATCACAACTGTCGCTTACCTCGGACAAACTTGGTTTGTCCGAGGTAAGCGACAGTTGTGATTGGAGGATCAAGAAAAGAGGGCAGGGTTTGAGACAGGTCCATTGCGCGCACATAAATTACTCGCAGAAGTCGCTTGTTTATCACCGAGAACCAGGCTTGCTTTCTCATTAAAGGCGACTGTCTCCGTTGCCCCACAAGTCACAATGCTTTGCCCTCCTTCTTGGTAGCACCGTGCGCGCACCGGCCAGAATGCGACCTGTAACGGTGATGATGGGAATGAGATGGTTTATTTACAGATTCAAACACTGTAAAATAACAAACGCCATATTGTTATCTCCATATTAATTTGCGTCTAGTATGAGAGAATACGCAGGCGGCATACCCCTCCAATAGCCTACAGGAAACTTTTCGTCAAATTGTAGATTACATGGTGAGTAGGACTCGAGTGGGAGGTGTCATTCTGCCAGGTATGCTTTCAGACCAGTAGATGGCGCTCTACATTAGTGAGCCCTGTGTTCGTCCATCCATATTACATGAAAGTATAGCAGCACATTAATTTTCAGTGGGGAAAGCCCCATTAACACCGGAGTAGAAAGATACACATTGCCACATTAAATCAAAATCGATCACTTAGCTTTACACTAATGAACTTTCATTCTGGACTTGCCCATTTTTCCTACAGGGAGAGAAATAATGTGCCTGGAATTAAATACAGAGATTAGCTAAATCACGGAGACATTTACTACAGGTGTATCTAGAATCTAGATCAAATTGAGTGCAAAGCCCTATATTGAGTGCAATATGGGGAAGTGAACTAACATTTGGCCCAAAGCCATTTCTGACAAAGGTCATGAAATGCGTGTGAGAACAATATGACCTGTATTGTACCTGTATTATAACACAGACTTAGTATTTTATCCCAAAACAAAAGCCTAACTGGTTCCCCTTTGCAATGTTGTCAGAATGACGAGGTGAGGATTACACATTCACCATCACCCAGAGTGCATCTGGTCAATTCACTATCGGCTGCCAAGTCCAGGGGAGCAATAGAGCCTGACACTTTGTGTCTGTGTCTGTGTGCGTGCATGTCAAAGTGTTTAGATTGTGACACATGCTTTGATTTTGACACTCAACTCCACAACTCCCTCTCGAGGGCCTATATGGACAAAATTGTCGAAGATGGAGGTAGTTGATTATTTAGCACATCAACGTTTTTTTTTGGTGAAATCACGTCACACTGTAATTTTGCATAAACGAACCGTGTATGCACACAGCGGAGCATTGGTTATACCCAATTTATCGTGCGCACGCTTAACTCCCCCATTTTCAGAGGCTGAAATATTCAGTAGGCTGCTGGCTGGTCAGAGAACGAGGCTACGGAACCTTCTGCGGAGCTCAGCTTGCCCTGAATACAAGCATCAAGCCACGCCCCTTTTCCATGTCCTGAATATACACAGGGCTTGATATATCAATTACACATTGAATCAGTGACTCCCAGCTGAAGTCTCCTCTTGTCTTACATCAGATGGCTTACTTCACTTACTGCCCCTGTGAGGCACCAGGGTCAAGTGCATTAATGTCGATGTGTTCCAAGAAAGTCACTATGAATAGCTGTTACTTGTCCGCCAAAGCTACTCGTATTAGCGGAAGGGGCAGTATTTGGGCTTGTGGTTTGTCCCAAGATATGTATGTAGCCAGTGGCATTTTTATATGTAAAATGTTGATGGGGCAATGATGTTTTCTGGCCTGGTGCATGCATTTGCTGGGGGGGGGGGGGGGGGACGTTTTACGTTTAAAAAAACACCTTATTTATTGCATTTTGATGATTTATTTTGCACTTTGTGATGAATTAAATGAACTGATTATATGATGACAACCACATTATGACAACAACCTTGTCTTTAAACATGACACTACCATCATCAAGCGATTCAACACAACAGCATTGCCAAAGCACGGACCAGGACCATAACATTAGGATGATAAAATATAACTCACCAAAGCTGTGGGCTCACTTGAAGAGAAAGGCAGCACTGGCTTTCGATGCTGGCCAAATTTGCGTTAAGTTGTGGCTGTCCCATGGTATTGATTGATTGATTGATTGATTGATTGATTGATTGATTGATTGATTGATTGATTGATTGATTGATTGATTGTATTGCGAGTAAACGTTTTATCCTCTTTAACTCTTTCTCTGCCAGCTATTATCCTTATCCTGTAGTAAATGTGCCACGCTTTATATAGGCATTTTCACTGCATCGCAGTGTTTTGCAGGGCTATATCTATATTCTATATTATAGCTATGGAGACAATACTATGGGTCATTTGACAGTAACAACAGACAGTTCAACATGTGAAAAAGAATAATTTTTTTCATGTATACGTTTGTGTGTTATCCCGTCGTGAATATTGTATAGTTTCTGAGTGATTCTGCATGGCTAATTCCTGAAAACGGCGGTATGGAGCAATATGTGAATTTTGCTAAATGCGTACGTGTTGCTCGCCTGGACATGCTACTGTTTCCAAATCAAAGGTATATAATAGGTATTATGTTTCATCATGAATGCATCAAGGGGGGAGGGGGGGGGGTAGTTTTTTGATGCTCTGATCGTCATCAACGGCATTCGTTTTGAATACTACATACGTTGATCGACTGGATCGATATGAAATCATTGTAGGATCAAGGTGGAATTGACATCAGATAGTCCTTACCTTTGATCGGGGGTATTCCAAAAATAATATTCCAATTGTCTGATCACGATTTCCAGTGGTGTCCATCGGGTCCCTGACATAATCCGGGGGGCCATGGACGTGTTCCAATGTGATCGGGTGAACCGCTAGACTTGCCTGGTAAAAGATTCTCCGCCTGGAGGGGTTTAGATGTGACACACAGTCTGGAACAGGGTTTCAAAGGGTGGGCGATACTGCCACCTAGCAGGATCTGGCCGGTACTGCACTCTCGGGGTCCCAGTATGCCTTTTAACGGTAACATAGAGGTCCGTGACACTGAATAGAATATTAATATTAAATATTAAAAAAACTGACCAAATAACATATACGTGATTGGCTTCAACGCATGGTGAGAAAAACACGTATATATGTGGATGTAGTAGATTGAGTTAAGGTGGTAAAGTTCCTCTCCTCGTCATAGGAGTTGTTATGATGATTTTCAGCAGACTGACGGTCTCAGTAAAAGCCTCTTCTAGGTTGTTCTCATGAATGGATGTTAACGGTTACCTTTGCAAGCTGTTTGAGTTATAACACCTGACTCCATCCCTCGCACCCCTTTTACTGCCTTCGCGCCAGTCGACTCCTCCTTCATCATTGACCTCATGACCACCTCCAAGACCACTACCTGCTCCCTTGACCCCCTCCCTACTACTCTCACCAAAGCCTGCCTCCCTGCTCTCATCCCCCACCTCACCGCCCTTTTCAACCAGTCACTATCCCTAGGCCACGTCCCCTCCCCCTATAAACTTGCCGCTGTCACCCCTGTCCTCAAAAAACCCACTCTCGACCCATCCAACCTCTCCAACTACCGCGCCATATCCAATCTTCCTTTTTTCTCCAAAACACTCGAATGCATTGCTGCCTCCCAACTCCACTCCCATCTCCAGTCCAACACCCTCTACGAACCCCGTTTGGCTTCCGTCCCACTCACAGCACCGAAACTGCACTGGTTAAAGTCATCAACGACCTCCTCATCTCCGCTGATTCCGGTGCCCTCAACATCCTGATCCTACTCGATCTCAGTGCAGCCTTTGACACAGTGTGTCACTCCATCCTCCTCCAAAGGCTGCACCAACTGGGTGTTGAGGGCACAGCACTTGACTGGTTCTCCTCCTACCTCACAGACAGACACCAATTCATCTCCCTCTCCGGCCACACCTCTTCCCCCTCCCCAGTCACCAAGGCTCAGTCCTTGGCCCCCTGCTCTTCATCTGCTACATTCTCCCCCTTGGTCACATCATCCGTAAATACCACCTCAACTTCCACTGCTACGCTGATGACACCCAAATCTACATCAGTACACAATCCCCCCACAGCCCACCCCTCAGTCACATCGAATCCTGCATTACCGAACTCCAAACCTGGATGACTCACAACTTCCTCAAATTGAACAGTGACAAGACGGAACTTCTCATTATTGGCACCAAAACCACCCTCACCAGATCCGGACCCATCATACTCACCATCAATGACTCCACCATCACCCCCTTCCCCCTAGTCCGAAACCTTGGTGTCCTCCTTGACCCCACCCTCTCATTTGACCCCCACGTCCGCTCCATCGTAAAAATATCATACGCCTTCATCTCCTCCCGCCTGGACTATTGCAACTCCCTCCTCACTGGCATCACCTCCCGCTCCCTCCATAAACTGCAAATGGTCCAAAACTCAGCCGCCCGCCTCCTCACTAACACCCGGTCCCGTGAACACATCACTCCTGTCCTCCACTCTCTCCACTGGCTCCCGATCAAACACAGCATAAACTTTAAAACACTACTCCTCACCTTCAAAGCCCTCCACAGCCTGGCCCCCCCCTACCTGACTGATCTCCTTCTTCCCTACCGCCCCACCCGTTCCCTCCGGTCCTCCTCCACTGCCTCCCTCACTGTCCCGACATCCAAACTCAAAAACGTTGGTGATCGGGCCTTCTCTCGCACTGCACCCCGACTCTGGAACTCCCTCCCTCAGTCCATCAGAGACTCCCCTACACTCTCCACCTTCAAAGCTCGCCTCAAAACCCACCTGTTCTCCCTTGCCTTCAACCCCCCCCACCCATAACCCCCCCCCCTCCAACCTGATTGATGTCTGTCTCCTGTCTTTTTGTGCTATCATGCTGTCTTCCCTGTTGGTCTCATGTTCCTTTTGTTTTTGTTTCTTTGTTGTTTCTTTGTTTTTGTTTCTTGGTTTTTACTTTGCTCCCGACTATTGTCAGCGACTTCGGGTCATTGAGAAGCGCTATATAAATTAAATTAATTATTATTATTATTATTATAACGATATCCAGTGGCTTGGTGTGGACCCAGACATTTGATAAACATTTTCTCCTCCAAATTCAGGGTTTCAAACCTGTGCTCAAGTAAATAATCCACCTTGTTAATTTTCACGTAACGTCACTATAGGTAGTTTAGTAGCTGCCGACTTCTTTGCCGACAGTAATCCGACGCCAGTCAATCAACTTTGAAATATGAAATGACGTACACTTGGGGCTCCGAGCCCCACTTGCCATCAAATTGATGTGGTGGTCTACTGTGAAAGATACAAGACGCTGAGCATGCACACTTGGATTTTCCCACGTACAGTACACCCTGCATTGATAGAGAGGGGCTAGCCCCATTTGTGCTATTTTAGACCTAACGATCGTGAGAATGATGCAATCTGAAACAGCAAGGCAGAGAGATGACATGAACTAAAATACTAATAAAAATGTATATGCAATTTAGTAAGATGCTATATCCATACATAGGCAAATAGGCAAATCTTTAAGAATGAATAACATTTGTCTGCAGTTCTTTTTGGTGACACCAGGTGGGGCTCTGCCTGCCCATAATGACCAGTCGCCAATGTATGTAGCCACTTTCAGCCAAACGGTTTATTCCTACTCAAACTTATTACTATTCCTTTTTAAACAGACATATCTGGTACTGAGTAAGGGAGACATGATCACATTATAACAGCATTTAAGTAAAGTTTGAGTTAGCATTCCACTCTTATCCAAGCTCGTCTATCACGGATTCACGATGTCTGCTCTCAAGTCTCTAATCCGATAGAGGAACAAATGAGAAACACTCATCCCTGACATTCTTATCCATACGTTCTTTATCAAGCCCTGCACCCCAAGGGTAAAGTCTACTGTGCTGCTGCTGACGACGACAACAACAACACTATTTACTCTTGAGATGAGGTTTCAATCTGGGCTCCCTTGCAGCGAGCAAATCCATCAGATGAATGAAGGACGGTGCAGGGGAGATGGAGCGTTAGGCTGGCTGCTATGATTATGGATAGTCTGTCCTTGACGTCCACAGCTTATCACTGGTGTGATGAATAGCCCCACTTCACAACTGCATCCATAACACATATATGTCTTTACACAGTGTGGTGGACACACTGTACTGCACTGTTCCCCTAAATACAAATGCAGTGATGGAGATAAATTCTGCAGAGACATAGTCACTCGTTTGTAGGGCTGGCTATCGGAACTCAATACTTTTATCGTATCGATCGAATTGCTTCAATAGTATAGATAGAGTATTGAAAAATTCTGTGGTAACGACATATGGTGTCATTCAATACCAAATTTCGCTACCACAACATTTAAAAAAAATCTGTGGCAAATTTTAGTAGTTAATCTCATCATTGTCAGTGAGTCATTCTTTTTCCGTTTAACCATTCAACATTTAACACAGCCTCTGATTGGCTCACAGTATTGGAAATATGATGTTTGTAATGATGAGTTGTGCTGGAACCACTTCATCCAGAATGGATAAGAGAGTGGACACAGTATTTATAAACCAAATTAAGGTTGGCATCAATACAGGTGGTAGAAGTTTATATCAATGAATGAGGATGATTGAGAATGGTTTAGGAAAAACTGATTAAGAAAATATAAAAATAATTACCAGAGGTAAATATATCTACTAATCACAACATGCTAGTATTTAGAATACACACACAACTAAACATAATGCTATATAGTATATAGCATACGTAGCTGGCTAGCATTAGCTCAATTAGTAGAATGAATAAAAATATAACACAAAGTAGCAAAAACCAAGTTATAGTCATATAAGTCACAACAACTTAACAAAACATAATGCAGGCTACATAATTATGACATACTGTATACCTAACATAAAACCACAGGCACTACATTTTGTAGGCTATTAATAACATACATTCTTCTCGAACAAACTGATGTGACAGCATTGTAAATGTGCTGGCAAGACACTGGGATTTCCTTTCAAGGCCTTTTGTTAACACCTCCCCTCCCCCCTGTGTCCTCCTTTCCTCTCCCTTCACCTGGTCATCCCTCCCCTGCCCCCTTTTCTCCCAGATGGCTTAAAAGAGAAACCAACAGAATGAGGCAGGTGCTTGACCCATTCTCCTGCGGCCAGAGAAAGACAAGTCTACTGAACTCCTAAATTAGACTCCTAAATTGTATTTGATTAGCCATGGTTTCATAATTAACCTCTCCGGTTCCACCACAACACCATGTACTGTCCTAACACAACACTAGGACCCCTAGGCTACCTGGGCTGTGCAAAAAGGTGCCTGGCTGGAAATAATAAAACCCAGCATGGCAAAAAATAATGGGGATTTTACAACACACACAGCAAACATAACTCAGCAAAGTAAGATATCGGGAAAAAAATATTGTCTCAGTATCGAATCCCAGGTTAAATGTTCAAACGATATCCAGCCCTACTCATTTGCATTCACAGTGACAGTACAGACATTTGTGTAGGCTTTGCTATGCATGGCAATATCATAGTGATACATAGTCAATGTTTGGGGTGTAAGGCTTGACAATATCATTGTCATCTTATCCATACTTTGGATTAACCCCTTGGTATCCACTGATGAGGTAGATGGCTGTACCTCTAAAGAGTTATTGAAGGGATTGTTTGACATTTCGAATTTTGGTTGGTTATTGTCCTCCACCAACACTCCTCACATAGTTGGAAATGTTTCCACATTCCTTCAGTTTCCCCACAATGGCATGCTAGCAACATTCCTCATTGAAACCAAGGGACACTGCTAGCAGTAGGTGTGCAGCTAGCTGGGTCCCATGGTTTCAATGAGGAACACTAATAATGCTAACACCAGTGTTGCGATGCTCATATCAACACTGGTTGCACGCACGCTAATGACGCCACGTGCACGCGCGCTCCCAGGCGCGTGCGCTCGCTCCCGCGCATAAATGTTCCCTCGCGTAAGGACAGACTAAAAACAGTGCCTAATTGTCTCTACGAATGGAATGTAACACCTGACGACCGGCACTATTGATATGCAAAGTAGCCAGGTGGGTACTGCGAGTTGGCGCATCAGTCGAGTGCAGCGCATTCCTGTGTGCACGCGCGTGCACATCCGTGCGTACACGCGCTTCTGCTCACAAAACTTCTCGTCCCATGAGCAACGCATCACTGGCTAACACGCTACTCTCAGGAAAGTGAAGGAAACATATGAAGCATTTTCCCACCAAAGAGCATCTTTGAGTGGAAACGGTTGATCAACCCACAACAAAACTATGTTCAGATTGGTGTTTGGTAGCAAAATATTGATGTAGTCAAGCGGTGTTTAGACTTAGAGGGTGGTTTGTTCATTTTAGATAATTTGCTTTGGGGGAAGGTCTCATTAACATGCAGAGGTGAAACCGGGCTCTGTTTTCTACTAAATTGGATTTGGTTATTGTGTATCGGCTCACAGGGTGTACTTTCATCAAATGTGTGATTTGAGTTTGTGTGTGTGTCTGTGTGTGAATGTTAGTATGAAATAAATAAATGGTGTGTTTGTGTATGTGTGTGTGTGTGTTTAAGATAAATGAATGGTGTGTGTTTCTGTGTGTCTATAGTAGAGATAGAGAAAGAGAAAGAAACAAAGTGTGTCTTTGTGTGTGTGTGTGTGTGTGTGTGTGTGTGTGTGCATGCGTGCGTGTGTGTGTGTGTGCGCGCTCACGCACATGCGCACGTGTGTTAGAGAGAGAGAAAAGCAGAAAAGAAATGGAGAATGATGAAGCAAGGTGACGGGAAAGGACACACTGAGAGAACCTGACCATAAGTGTGATGGAGAGAGACAGTTAACAGTGAACAGAGACGCCGGCCCTCATCCAGTTGTTGTATTTATAGAGCTTATGTAACACCACCACTTAGATGGGCTGTCTGTGGGCATACAGGCTAGGTCTCTGAACAGAACAGCATGACTCAGGCTATAGGTGGGCACCATTGTGGGCAGACGTCCACATGGCCGTTGTTAGCCATGGGTTTTCCGGGGGGTTGGCAAAGACGGTAATGTATAGGCAAATGAAGAGGAGGCGATGTCCTTGTTGAAAACACAACGCACGTCATTCCCATTGCTAGTGTAACTGACTTGTGCAATAGCAGCCAGCTGCTTGAATATCAAGAATATCAATTTCAATATTGTGAATCAAATATCTTCTCAATTCGATGTCCATGCTATCCAAATCGTTAGCCTAGCTTACCCTCATTGTTTGTAAATCGTGGAGGGAAAAACTGGTGAAATATGTCGTCAGTATGCACTTTTGAAAACATTTCAGACAGACTCCACCAGTGCTCTACATGGGAGGCTTTGAATCCATCAAACACAGGTGGTGAGTATTGGCCTATGAACACTATTACTACTACTACAATACCTGTTGTTTGAGTAGGTAACGTTAGATACTCGCCTGATTCGCCTATGGAAGCTTATCTCGCAAATGCATGCAATGGTTATCCATTGATGGAAAGCTTTGCTCAACGAGGCAATCTAACGTTAGCTGTTAGTAGTAAAAAAAAAAAAAAAAAAAAAAGCAATAAGAACAGTGTAAGATAAAAAAGAAAATAGCAGCATAGCAATAACAACAAAAAGGATAGCATCAATTTACAGTAAAATGTAGTGTGCAAATCTGTTGTGTGTGCAAGTCAGTATTGTCTGCAAGTCAGTATTGTCTGCAAGTCAGTATTGTCTGCAAGTCAGTATTGTATGCAAGTCAGTATTGTCTGCAAGTCAGTATTGTATGGAAGTCAGTATTGTATGCAAGTCAGTATTATGTGCAAAACAGTAGCAGAGCAGTGATCAGAGCAGGACAAAAACTGTCCTGGAGTCTGCTGGTCCAAACAGCTGAGGTCCGGACAACCTAAGTCCGATGGATTTAGCTGAATCTACTGCCAAACAGCAGTTGGTTGGGATGGCTAAATAATCCTGCGGGTTTGCAGACACACTGTCCATTGTATATATCCCGGATGGAGGGAAGCTCACAACCACGGATGTTCCTGGCTGTTCACACGACCCTCTGTAGCACTTTGCTACATACCAGATGGTGATGCATCCAGTCAGGAGGCTCTCGTTGTGTCTCTGTAGAAGCCTGTAGGATCTGGGGCCCCATGCTGGATGTCTTCAGCTGCCTCCACCTGGCTGGTGAGCACGTCCCAGGTGAGGACAAGGCTGTTGACTCTTTCCACGGCAGACCTGTTGATGTTGATGGGGTCCAGCCTTTCTCCCCCTCTCCTGTAGTTCACGTCCAGCTCCTTGGTCAACGTTGAGGGAGAGGTTGTTCACCCTGCACCATTGCGTCAGGTTGTCTCTTCCCTGTAGGCCGTTTCATCGTTGTTGGTGATTAGGTCTATCACTGTTTTATCATCAGCAAACGTAATCACCATGTTGGCGCTGTACACAATCATGGGTGTACAGGGAGTAGAGGAGGGGGCTCAGGACACAGCCCTGAGGGGGCCCTGTGTTGAGGGTCAGAGGAGCTGAGGTGTTGGGTCCCATCCTCACCACCAGGCAACAGTCTGACAGGAAGTCTGACAGCATTATCACCCCTCTAGGTATTTGAGTGCGCTGGGGAGTTTGTGGCTATTGCGTGGTCGGTGGATCTGTTTTGCTAGTAGGCCACCTCCTCACTATGGGAGTGAGGTCAACAGGGTGCCAGCCATTCAGCCATGTTATCCTGTTCTTTTTTGGCACTGGCACAACAAAAGGGCTTAACCTGTTAAGCTGTAGCCCTATTTTCCGAAATTCCGCCTAAAGGTACATGTCCAAGTAAATGGAAGATTGCTCCACTTCTACAAGGTCAATTTGCATGTTCTTGGTATCTAGGAACATCTAGGGACCTGGGGGTATGTATTCCCAGTGTCAGAATATTATTGTGTCTGTTACTAGGCTTGAGTAAATTGTGATGAAACAAAGGAGAATATAAATTATGATTCAATTGTGCTGGAACCGAGCTCGCTCACTGAGCCCATTCACCACCTTATTGAGATCAAGTGTACAAAAATGCTAAGCAAATGAATAAAGGGAAAATGATTAAACAGAAGGATTTGTAGATACAGTAATACATTTTAATTATAAATGTATTATTTGACCTTGAACTTGACCTTGACCTTATTATGGCCAAATCTTACATCTATGGATAGGGAAAATGCTCCTCTTTCCAATGGCAGTATTAAATCTGGATTTAGTCATTTCCTCACGGTTTTATGATAAAAGAAATATAATTAGAATTTTTCCGATAAATTCTTATTTTCGGTCAATCTTAAAAACATCGGTAAACATGAAAATATACACTTTGACTGCTGTTTTGATAGGGTTAAGGTCTTTACTCTTGGCTACATTTGAAAAAGAAACACAACATTAACCTCTTAACTCATTGAGTGCCACGCTCTTTTCCCATCTTTACTCAATGGCGCCAGCGTTATTGACCATTTTAGCAATGTTTTCCGGACCCATTGTGTGTTCTGTATTATAGCTATATGGAGACAATAGTATGGCTCATTTGACAGGCATTGTTCATAGTCCAACACTGTCTAACCAGTTCATTTCTACATACTGTAGTTTGTGCGCTATTACACGCTAAACATCGCCCCTTTCAAAATAATAATAATAATTGATTGCCTGAAACCCCAAATACTTCAAAATCAAAGGTATATACCATATACATGTGTCTTCACAAAATAATCAAGGGGGGGGGGGTACCCCGAAAATGCGATCCTTACAAAAAGCACGGTTTAGGTCCGGTAAAATACGACACTGTGATCAGTACAGAAACATGTTTCAGGTTCGGTAAAATAGACATAGAATGTACCTTACCTTAGCCAGAAGGTACTCCAAAAAGAATAATCCCAGTGATCCCATCGGCGATCGCGGTTACTCGTTTATATGTGTATACTTGTGTATAGGCAGATATGCCAGGGAGACCTAGAGAGCTCCGGCTGAGTGTTTAGAACGGGGATCAAAGGAAAAAGATCAAATGATGAAAACATGAGTATACTCACGTATGGCGCTCAACCGCTGGCGGCGAAACCCGACTATACTCGGGTTTGGCGCAGAAAGTGTTAACATCCAACATACATGTGGGCCCTCTTGAGGACGATTTGCGACGTGCCACTTTGCCGACCTCTAGTGGCTCGTGTGTGCATTTCTTTTAATACATATATTTGTTGCCTGTCGATTGCTGTTTCACGCAACAAGATCCGTTCAGCGGTTCTCGAGTTACATGCCGATATGTGAGGCGTGTGCCAAAGTACACGGCAAAGTACACAGCGCGTACACGACTCCCGGGGCTCTAGCTCTGTCATTTGGCGATCTCGAAAAAACAGGGTTTGGACAGGGTTGTAGCCAATGAGTGTGGCTTTCCAATGATACCCCACGTGGAGATATAATACGGTCTCTATTGTCAAAAGTATGCATAATGTTGTGTTAATTCCACGACAAGATATATGTAATGTGAATTCCGTTTTGGGGGGGGGGGGACCCTGCATATATCGGTATCGGTTGATATCGGTTGATATCGGTATCGGAAATTAAGAGTTGGACAATATCGGTATATCGGTATCGGTAAAAAAGCCAATATCGAACATCCCTAATTAATGTTGTGTTTCTTTTTCAAATGTAGCCAAGAGTAAAGACCCTAACCATATCAAAACAGCAGTCAAAGTGTATATTTTCAGCACTACGTTTGTTTACCAATGATTTTAAGTGTTATTAGCGAAATATGAGTGTATAAATATTTAGGTGTGCATCCCGACAGATACCTGATGAATTAGACGCAAGGAAATGATGCCGCCATTTAGTTTGTAGTCCTATGAGGAGAGGAGACCCATGGCTTTCGATGGGCTGTAGAATTTCATAAAACTACACTTCCCAGCTCACGCCAGCCCCTGTCAATCATCTGACTTCCAGCGTGAACCTTTTTTTTCTGGATCATATATCACGGGTCAAACAAACCTGAACATTATTGCCATAAAGTAGAACGTAGTTCGTTTATTTACCTTTCTGTGAACGTCTAGAAAAAAACGCATCTTAACACTTTAACTGCCGGGAAACGCTTTACAGCGTCATTCCCGGCCATGCTCAAGTTGCCGAAGGATGCTGTACAGCGTCTTTAATATCAATATTTAAAAAATCTGTGATCGGATTCATATTTCCCCTCCGCTGGCCTGAGATCCACCAGGAGGACCCACTGAGCTCTCTGGCGGTTCAGGAGCGCCATCTGGTGGCTGATCGGCGCAATCGCCAAACAGGAAGTGCTGTGGAGGTTGTGCTGGTCGGCCATATTACTTCCGGGCACTCGGTTTGGCTGCCGGCACTCTGGCTCGTCACAATATATAGCGATCCATTGCCAATAACTCGATAAACAACATGATTTGGACGTATATAGTATTATACAAGCTGGAAATGGTTCATCAGGATAAACATCCCATAATCGAAAACGGTCTACACCACGCTGATCGTCCAACGGCGCGAGGAAGATCCGGTAAGATTGAGTGTTATTTTTGAACGTGTTCCAAATAAACTGTTATGATGAACATATGACCCACACTAGATGAATGATATAACGCTGCCCACGGAATTATAAACGATCCCCCGCCCATCCGGTCATCATCAGATCATACGTAGATCATTCTAGAAGTACGTCCAATTGAAAAATTTTATATCGCCCCGATTGCCATCAAACTGTATTTCATCATCAATATAATGCATTTGGGGCTATAGATCACGTTCTGGAGAAAGCTGCAGAAAGAGATGAAAACATACTTATACATTAGACCATACTTTACTATGAATATGTGAATGAAAAAGTTTAACGTTGCTACACAATGAACAATACATATAGGACTTTGAATGGGCCCTAATAATGGCAATGTAGCAATAGAATTTAAAAAGTTATAGACATGCAAAGAAGGGGTACTTCTCCATAGACAAATAGAGCCGGCAACCTATGGTATATAATGAATTTAACCCATGGCACCCAAAGTGTTTTAATATGATAAAAAATGGTGGAGCTATTTATATTACAAAAAACAAACTGTACTTACAGTAGATTTCATTCACGTCCTTGCTGCCCTGTTAGGGGCACCTGATTTATAGGCCTGATATTCTATATTCTATATTCATATTTAAAATTGCAGTACGGTATCTACAAAACCCCCTGTAAATCATCTGCCCTTTGTACACTTGATCTCAAGAAGGTGCTGAATGAGCTCAGTGGCAATTCTTCATGTCTGGTCAATGTTATTCACCGTCAAAGATGAAAAACAAAATAATAATAATAATAATAATAATTGATATTCTGCTTTGGTTCAAGCCTAGTAACAGACACACTATTTCTGACACTGGGAATACATTCCCTGAGATCCATATATGCCCCTAGATACAAGAACATGCAAATGGACCCTGTAGAAGTGGAACAATCCTCCATTACTTAGGTATGTATTTTTAGGCGAATTTTCTGAAAATATGGCTAGGGCTTAATAGATCCCCAATTGGGAAAGCCACACTCATTGGCTACAACCCTGTCCAAAGATTTTCGAGATCGCCAAATGATTGATGGAGCTAGAGCCCCGGGAGTCAGGGGTGTTAATGTGTACTTTTGCATACTTTGGCACACGCCTCACATATCGGCATGTAACTCGAGAACCGCTGAACGGATTTTGTCACCTGAAAGGGCAATCGACAGGCAACAAATAGGGCTTTAATTATATCTATATATTGTATTAAAAGACATGCACACCCGAGCCGCTAGAGGTCGGCAAAGTGGCATCGCGAATCGGCCTCATGAGGGCCCACATGTGGGCCCTTGGATGTTAAGAGTTTTTAAAAAAGAAAAATGTGTAGCCAAGAGTAAATACCATAACCCTATCAAAACAGCAGTCAAAGTGTATATTTTCATTTTACCGATGTTTTATACGATTTACCGAAAATAAGAATTTATCGGAAAAATAAATCATAATTTATTTTCTCCTTTTTTCATTACAATTTACTCAAGCCTAGTAACAGACACAATATTTCTGACACTGGGAATACATACCCCCATGTCCCTAGATGTTCCTAGATACCAAGAACATGCAAATTGGCGTAGAAGTGGAGCAATCTTCCATTTACTTAGGCATATACCTTTAGGCGAGACTTCTGAAAATAGGGCTACAGCTTAATACAAGTTAATATCCCCCCCCCCCCCCCCCCCCCCCCCCCCCCCCCACCACCCCGTCAAAGACAATCAGACCTCCCTTTTTTCCTCTTCACCTTCTAACTCCTAGGGCTGGACCACACAGATAAACTGTAGGAAAGGGCAGAAAAGAGAGAGAGAGAGAGAGAGAGAGAGGAGAGAGAGAGAGAGAGAGAGAGAGAGAGAGAGAGAGAGAGAGAGAGAGAGAGAGAGAGAGAGAGAGAGAGAGAGAGAGAGAGAGAAGTATCTTAAATAGAGAGTTCTATCTTCAAATAATAGTATCAATTCAGAATCAGATTTTAGAGTTGATCCAGCCACAACTTCATTACGTCTGGTTTTCAAGCTAGGCCACCTGGGATCATTTGTTTCTACAGGCTGGATAAACAAAATATGAATACAATCTATCTAATGGTATTGAACATGGCTGGCAACCTCTAAGTCACATGGAGAGCTCTGACTTATATAGCTGCTGTTTCAAATGTACTCAAGTTTCAAGTTTCAAGTTTCTTTAATAGTTGTCATACAGAAGTACAGAATACTTTTATACAAAATGCTTCTTACTGTTGCGCTCCAGAGACTGTGCAAGACAAGATAAGTATGAAATAAAATAACATAGTAAAATTAGAAGTAAAAAAAATGAGGTCACAGTGTTCAGTTTAGACATATGTACAATGTTCGATGCAGAATAGACGTAGTTACCATAACAATATACAATACTGTGCAGTGTACTAATATACAATACTATATAGTGCAAGGCAGAAATGGAGAAATGGGACGAGGTGCAATTTAGGTACAATTCACAGTAGGTGTACGAGTTGTAGTATAGTACTTGTATATACTGCATCCTGATTCTTGTGAAGGTGGCAGGTTAGTCTAAAAGCTGTGCGGGGTGGGGGGGGGGGGGGGGGGGGGGGTTGTTTGATGGCAGGTCAGTGTAAAGACCATGTGGAGTGGAGTGGAAAATGTCCTTATAACAATGAAATACGTATTATCTGTGTGATTTCAACATAAAGTTTATATTCAGACAAAGTTGTCATTCAGACAAAGTCGTTATTCAGACTGACTAAACAAAGATTGCTTAATCACTCAATTAATGATTTCTGGTAAATGACAAGGGAGAGTGCAAGCGGTCGCTGTGTTCCTGACAGAAACGTGGGGGCCTCTTGCTCTGACCTTGTCCCCTGTCCTCCCAATGAGTGAGTCGATGAGTGATGTCACATCGTACCACTCTCTGCATTATACATATCTGTGAATATTGCGTAAGCCCCAGATGCTTACTCTGACTCTGCAGGGTCAGACCTATTTGTAACCTATTTGTTTCTTTAAGTTGAATAAAGCCACGTATAAAGAAGGTCCAGTCTCTCCGTCTTGAGTTTGCTCCAATAGGAGCACTGTGGGTCTTTCCATTTTATGACTAACACTGGCATGTGCCGGGAGAGACTTTCCCCTTCCTGTGTGTAGTCAGTATGCTGCAATCATAAGCTCTCTATAGTGTGAGAGTGGTACATTTCCCCAAGGGGATCAAAAAGGGATATCTTATCTTATCTTAACCTCTTCCACCGTGCGCTTCCGTATTCAAGAGTAAACATCCTAACCATGTCACAACAGCAGTCATAGTGTATATTTTCAGCAATACGTTTGTTTACCAATAGGTTCAAGTGTTATTAGTGGGATTTAGTTTTTGAAATGTGTGTTTTTTATCACGGGATATCCGCCATTTTGAATTAGTGGCCGTCGCTGAATGATGACGATTGTAGTCATTTTGAGAAGAGGATGACTTGTGTATGAATTGTTTTTATTTATCTTATTTCTTGGGATTATATACCACAAAACTGAACGTTATTGGCATATATTGGAGCACAGTTAGTTTGTCTCCCCTATTGTGAACATTTAGCAAACATCCCTGTTGAAATCCGTTTAAAAATGGCGGAGCTGTCGCAAGAATAAAAAACATACTGTACATACAGTAGATTTCATTCTCTGTTCTTCATGCATGCCTGGTGATACTAAATCCAAATTTAACTCTCTCATTTGAAAGAGAAGATTTGGCCCAATCCATAGATGTGTAAGTTGGCTATAATAAGGTCATTTATAGGCCTCATATTTCAAAATATTATTATTATTATAATTTTTTTAACCGATACCGATATTTTACGATATCACATTTGTATGCCAATATCCGGTAGGCCGATAATATCGGATATCCCTAGATTTTACCTTCTCCTAATCTTTCTGTCTGGGTAACCCTAACCCTAACCCTAACCCCCTAATGGCAAGAAATAAACCACTATGGACGCTTTGAAAGCTAATATTGTTAACTTTTGTGTTAGAGGTTTCAAAATGTAATCTTTTCAAATTCTGTAAATATATGGAAAATAAGCAAACGGACTCAATTCATGACATAATCATCAACACAGCCACCGTTGTACACACACACACAAAACACACAAAGGCTAAATAC
>NC_140180.1:29790307-29831518 GCF_963971535.1 Notolepis coatsorum | reverse complement strand
TACAGGAAATAGTTGCTAAGGAGGCACAAGGGTTAAATGTAAAATAAAGTAATAGCAAAAATAACTTTTTTATTTTATTTCAACAACTTTTCTAATAAACTAATAAACATCATATCTAAGCATTGTATTAATTTACAAAACAAATGTAGCTCTAAAATGTAATATACATTTTTCATGGAAACATCATAGTGAAACTATGAACCAACTATGAACCAAGAAATATGCATAAATTCATACTGTAATGCCCATTTTCCATATCGATATTGCTAAACTGATTTGGTTATCATTGCGTATCGCTGCGCACCACCATCCCAAGTGTGTCCAAAACGTAGGTCCACTGGTGTCAGCGACCACCCGCTCTCAGAGCCCCGTCACCGTGCTACTGTGCTACTGTAGCTAAGCATCTTCTATCCTCCCTGTGCCTGCTGGGATTCAAATCCTCTTCAGCGAAAGAAACCTCTGTCATTTTATCGTGTGGAGCCACGCAGGGCCATAGTGGGTACTGGGCAGGCAGTCAGTCTGATCCTGCAGTCAGCTGAGGAAGGATTTAGCTGAATCTACTGTGAGTCGAGGGATTGTGCACTGTATAGTATTTCTCTGTGGGAGAGTGCAGTGTGTGTGTGTGTGTGTGTGTGTGTGTGTGTGTGTGTGTGTGTGTGTGTGTGTGTGTTTGTGTGTGCGTATGTGTGTGTGTGTGTGTGTGTGTGTGTGTGTGTGTGTGTGTGTGTGTGTGTGTGTGTGTGTGTGTGTGTGTGTGTGTGTGTGTGTGTGTGTGTGTGTGTGTGTGTGTGTGTGTGTGTGTGTGTGTGTGTGTGTGTGTGTGTGTGTGTGTGTGTGTGTGTGTGTGTGTGTGTGAGTGAGTTAAGAGAAGGAAAGGGACAGAGACAGAAAGAGAATTGGAGAAATTGCGGATGGTTAGTCACTGAGTGTGTGTGTGTGTGTGTGTTTGTGTGTGTGTGTGTGTGTGTGTGTGTGTGTGTGTGTGTGCATGTGTACACAGGAGAGTGGCCTTGTCTATGTGAGAGTGTGTTTGTGCTGGCCTGTGCGTGGGCACAGTGTAGAGGAGTATATTTCTACCCAGAAGAGGGAAACTGGGGCTGCACTAGCAGATAATACGTCGCCAAGCTGCTACAATGAGATACAGTCCAAGCATATGGAACAGTCCGTCATCTACGAATGCGTTATACATGTGACATAACAGGATTATAACACATTCATAGTGAAATGTGTTATAGAGAGTCTGCAGCTCAATGTCGATTTTTTTTTATCTCTGATACCGATACCACAACCTTGAGTATCTGCACTACCGATACCCCCCTCCCCCTCTTAAACAACTACTTAGATGTTAATACTCCATTTGTATGGATGTACTTTGTTTAAGATAGCCATCTGAAAACATCATGCTCAAACTGTGGAACAAATACTGTGCTTGCCTAAAGGAAGAAATACCGTCCACAACATGACTCAGTTATGCAACGCTGCTGCTGTTAAGATGTTTCACACACAAAACAAGTTTCAGCTGCAATGAGGAAAAAACCAAAGCCTTTGTTTCTTTATTTCAAGTTCTTAAATACAGAACATGCCAACATAGTCATGTTCTGTGTTTATATAGTAAATCCTTTTTTCACTATAAGTGCCATGGTTTTTTCATTGTTCATTCAAGAAATATTCATACCCTCTACCAGAGCACAACTTGTTATTACGACTATTCATTTCAAGAAGCTCTCTGTTTCCATGGTCTTTTAATCGACTTTCAGCAGCAGTTTTGAATGACCAGCCGCATGTCACTCAAATATAGTTACAAGCATTTATGTGAAAGATTTGTCAATGGCTTGTGTTGAATTGTAACAATCTTACATTTCCTTCCCCCTGATATCCAGTCCTGTTAACAGACTGATGCCGATACGGAGTATTGGATCACGGACATTCCTAGTGTGTATTATACAGACATCCATACAGTCTGCCTGTATCTCTGGCCATTAACACTATACCCTATGGCTCCTATGGTAATTTGAAATACATTATTAGAAGGTTAAGTCACAGTCCGTCCCTCCCTCAGCAACACACCTATTCTATTATGTGTCATGAATGATGAGCATAAACATGTATATATATTCATAGATGAGTAATGAATGCATTCTGCACGTGCGGTTTAAATGCGCTACTGAGTGGTCCGACACAGTTCAGAGCAGCATATTAATTTCAAGGTGACGACCCCCTCCGTCTCTTATTATAAGCACCACTCCCCCCCCCCGCTGCGGTGATGCCAGGAGAACGGCCGAGAGGGAAAAAAGGAGAACGGCCGCATGAATTATCTGAGGGTTCCTTCGCTTGCCAAGAGGAAGTCAAAGTAATAGTGTTGTGGCCAATAAAATACGTCCAAAGCTGACCTTTCATCCACGACTGGTTCTGCTCTGATGTACTGTAATTCACATGGTATGGATTGTTCTAGTTTTCAGACTTGTTTCCATCATAACACATTAGATGTATTGCTGTTGCACAGCGGCACAGGGGTGTAGTGGTCAACACTGTGGCCTCACAGCAAGAAGGTCCTGGGTTCGATTCCCACTTGGGGACCGGGTTTGCCAGGTTGCCAGGTACCCAGGTGGGGTATCTCCTAGGCCTTTCTGTGTTTGCATGTTCTCCCCGTGCTTGCAAGGGTTTCCCCCCCAAAAAAGAGATAAATCCAATGAAAAAAAAAAAACAAGACGGACAGGAGCACTTCGATTGGTCCGCGGGCGCGGCCCACGCCACAGCCCATGTCTGCTCCCAGCTGTCCTTGGGGGGAAGGACAATGGGATGGGTCAAGCGCAGAGAGGCATTTCATCTGCGACCCAATGCATGTGACGAGTGTGATTTGCTCGCTTATCACAGAGATTTGATGTACTGTACTTCACAGTGGAAAGTTTGATTATTTTAGACAAAAATAGCTTCACTTGTCTTTAACGTCTTCACTTGTGATTATTTCAAACAGCAGAAATGTACAGTATGTTTTTTTAAGCAGCCGAGAACTATTCCAACATGTCGTTACAAAGCATCGAGCCAAGAGCCAGTCAAAACATTTATTTCCCACAGTACAAGCAAAGAACAAGAGACCTCTGCCAATAGACGACAGTTTGCCAAATTGATACTGACTCATTCTCAAAGAGTTCCTTGCAAATACTTGGCAGGCGTCTGCCACCTCGCCCACTTCGTGTTCCAGACCGTTACTAAAAGCTACATCCACGTATAGCCCACTCCATTAGTCAATGAAAGTTACATCAATCATACTTGGAAAAAAATTTCACTACTGTATAATAGGGAAGGCTTCTTTCAAAAATATAATTGATTACGGAATATTTTGCGGAATTGCTTGCTTAAAATTGTAACTGCTCCACTTAATTAAAGCGGCCAACAGTGTCAGACTGTGGTTGTACTGGGCAGCTACTAGGTATGAATGTACGTAATGGTGTGAATGTGAAGCAATGTGTTCATGGAAAAAGAGCATTCCATGCTCAGCCCTGGGTAAAAAACTCTGTTGTGTAATCTCAATAATACTTAACAAGTAGGCTAATCATCTACCCCTTCACAAACCCCCCTCCCTCAAAAATATTTACTGTCTTTCACCCCCAGAAACAGGATTATAAATGTGTTAATCTGATTACTGTACCCTGATTAAATATAGCATGTTACTCCCCCAACCCTAATAATAGTAAACCAACTAATTCTAGTAGTAGACACATGATTATGAAGCTAAGTCATATTAACGTTAGGTTATGACTATAACCAAGTTCTGTTAACACTTAGTGAACGCTCAGCGTTCATTGCATATATCTCGCTTCAGCATATATACACTGAATAATTTCACAAATGTACCTTTAAATGCCAGCATTCATCTGGCCACACCCCCATCCGCTTACCTATATAAGCAGGGGTGGTGCCACACACTCATCTCCTTCCCAACAAATTTCATCACAATGAATGAATGAAAAATCAAGGGCCTGCAGCGTCGTCTAAACGCTGAGCGTTCACTACAGTAAGTGTTAACAGAACTTGGTTATAGTCATAACCTAACGTTCTGTTTCACACCTAGCTCACGCTCAGCGCTCATTGCATAATAGGAGCTGAGCGGGAGCTAGAAGCTCGACAAATGTACCCTGCTGAGGCCCCCCACAACCATCAGACCAGGGAGGGCCGAGCCCCCCCGACCCACCCTAATGGAGGGCACCCCCCCTATTGGTGGCTTCACGGGAGGGCGACGGACCCGACCGTGCGAAGAGGCACTCAAGCAACTCAACGCACAGGGTGAGCAGACCGTGGCTTGACCCCACGACTACACACACGCACAACCCGCATGCCACCCGGGAACGAACGGAGGGAAACAACCTCGTTACTGCCCCCAGAATCACGGGGTCAAGGGCAAACCCAACCCCGTGGCAAGGCCGTAGCAGCGGAGAGCGAAGGAAGACCCAGACCCACAAAAAGGACTGGACTCCCTGGAATGGGGGCCCGGAGAAGTCCATGATGCCAGCATCAAAACCCCACCAGGTGGGCACGTAGTGCCCCGCCCCCCACATCGCCAGCGTATTCGGACAAAAGCCCCTCAGCCGAGCGGGCCCTGTCCCCCCAATAGTACACCGCCTGGCACACTGACCCTGCAACAGGCAGTCAGCATGGCCGTAAGCACACAAAAAAGGTTAACCAACGGAAGCAGGCAGCGCACCGGGGAAAAACCAGGCAACAGGCTATTAACCCTAGTCTGGAGACTGCGGACGAGACAGGCGCCAGAGGGGACAGCTGAACACAGCCGCCCCGGCGGAAGGAGCGGAAGCAGGCGGTGTTGCATGACCAAGCCTCCATTTAAAAACCCCCACCCAGAGGGGTTGAGGCAGAGAAGGCTGACACGATTGGCAGACGTCATGAACGTGCAGGGGCACCATCAACCGGTGAACCCGAGAGTTGACACTGCTCCAACACACCAGGGAATCAACCACCTTGGCGTTACCCAATGCAGTGGTTGTTCCTATAACCCCTCAAGAAAAAACTCCAAAACACACCTGCGGGTATACACCGGCTATACCGCAGTACAAGTGTTTCAGTTTTCAAAAAAGGGTCAACCCAGGCCTACGGGTCGACGAAACATTACCTCGGACCGGGCCTGGCGATACGGGAAGCACAGGGTCACCAGAGGAGGTCAAAGACCACCCCAACAGGCCCATCTTCATCATGCGTGAGAGAGGAGCGAAAAAGAATGGAGAACCAGCCCCTAAGCACACCGTACTTGGTATTCCCAGGTGGTCTCCCAACCAAGTACTAACCAGGACCAACCTGTGTAGCGGCCGAGATCCGACGAGATCGAGCGTGTACAGGTTGGCATGGCCGCAAGCCATTACGACAGTGCTGAGTAAAAACGTACCCAACCAGGATCTCCATTGCGCTTAACCCTGTGACACCCGGACCGACCTGGCATTTTTCCCCCTGAAAAAAGCCCAGGTCCCTCAGGGTACCAGAACAGCAGATCTGCATCCCCGGCGGACAACGGGTTCAACTGATCCGGACCAGCGTGACCAGAACCAGTCCCGTGCCCTAACCACGCCGATATGCCTACTCCAGGAGAAAGGGCAGATATGCGTGTCGATCTTAACATGAAAAGAAGGCGCCACCCAGACGTTCGGGCGAACCGCGCCTGGTGGCCCACCCCAAGGGCGTGAGACCCCTCTACATATGTTCAGATCCATTCCGTCATCATCCCCCAGACATGAACGAGAATCCGTCGATAACCAACCCAGGTCGTGGGATGTGGTCGTCGGAAGAGGAAAAACCCCCATCTCAGTTGCTTTATAAAAACGCCGTTTTAACCACAAGCAACCAAGGCGTGCCAGTCAGTCGCCTGTTTACAGCGAGCTAGCACTATACGTGCGTCGGGACACACCCCCATCAATGAACAGGCTATTTAGACCTGTCATTGAATCCCCAAGGCGCCCAGGGGAACGACAAGAGGGGTGTGACACTTCCTAACTCCAACACTTTTTGAATAGAAAAGAAGGAAGCACCAACAGTATGTATCCCAGTCTACACAGCCGGGGGTAAATTTTTTTCACATTTTTACATCCCACCACCCTCCCATAGGAAGGAGACGGGGATCCCCAGAGAGACTTCCCACGCAAGCTGTACAGATTGAAAAGAATATATTGCACCTTGAGCCATGTAAAAAATTGGTTTTAGGGCTCTCCGGGGAAAAGGCACTGAACCCATACACACTCAATAATCGAATTGAATCGAATACATACACAATAGAATAGGACACCTTCTAGAGGGTCCACTCACTTTGACAATCTGAGGAGGAAGGCTCTGTACTCTGATGGAGGCTCCCTCACATGGAAGGAGGAGTCCGAACTCACAGAAGGCCCGAATAGGCGCTTGGTGAGGAGGAGCCCTGACCACCCCCCTGAAACAGACCCATCACATGGACCTGAACAGCACACGGAAGTCCTACCAACAGAGACGCGCACGGTGACGTACTCTATGGCGGGGGAATTTCTGCAGTGCACACGCCCAATATTCCAGACCGTGGTACCAGGAAACTCCCCCCCCCCCCCCCGTAACGTGCCGAACCGCAACGTGACGGGAACCTTGAAGGACAGGGGGTGTACCACTGACCGACAGAAACAAGGGGGAGAGGAAAGGTTACCAGTTCACCCCTTTACGATCCCACACCCATGATACGATGTAATGACAAAAGAGAATATGACACAGTCATAGTCAGCTCTATGAAGCGTTTGACAGCTCCACACAGCGCATGAGCTAACCTGCTATCTGATTTTTACTAAGGAAAAAACACAGAATAGAGAGGGCTCTAAGAGCCCCGGTCCAACATACACATGTGCTTCTGTGGCCAGTCCAACCCAGTTGTAGGTCACATGACACACACAACCCATCATCACCTACAAAAAATGGCAAAAACACTCTACAGAGGAACGCCGTTTTTCATAATGAGAAAATACATAATTCTCGATTAGTATTGGCCACAGGCCTTGCTAAGCACACACGACAGCGACCAAACAATCTTTTCTTTTAGAAAAATAAAGTTTCTCCAGCAGTTTTAGCACAACCTCAGCAATCAAGCTAAGGGTTACATCGCATCCCTACCACACAAAAGACACAATATAGTGCAACAACATGTCTGATAGGAGGATGAAAAAGTCCCCAGGGAACCGGGGGGAAACACAATCCTCTTATTTTACCCTTAATACGGCCAGTTAAAACAGGAAAACCTGTTA
The DNA here is from genome assembly GCF_963971535.1 of Notolepis coatsorum. Taxonomy (NCBI): domain Eukaryota; kingdom Metazoa; phylum Chordata; class Actinopteri; order Aulopiformes; family Paralepididae; genus Notolepis; species Notolepis coatsorum. The sequence continues at coordinate 29,824,259 of NC_140180.1, read as the reverse complement.
ATATGTGAACACACTGTTCATTGTCATCACAGGCTGAGAAAAGAACATTCTTTTACTCACTTGTCACTAAGCATAGCTTCATAGGTTAATTACCTTAGTTGTGAGTACACGGTACATATAAACACACATGATGTTTCTCACACAACAAACAGATCATTTTCACATCTGTAACAACCCGATTTGCACGGAGAAGCTAACTGCCAGTGACAAAGACAGTTCACACATAACTCGCGTCGTATCCTAAATGCATTGCAGCAACACACGTTTTGGGAAAACATCGTTATTCACAAAACATTTAGAAAAGTAAAACCAGAAGACGTGTTATAAGGTCTGGTCAAACCTTGTCCTACCCGGAACGTAGATCAGCGAAGTGCAGTCACAAGACACCGTAGAAACACAGCCGTCCTGTGTTGTTCGATCCGGGCAGCGTCGCCGCTCTACCCGTCGCAACGGTCCCTTTGTTGACGCAAACCTTGCCGTCCTGGCTCAGGGCAGGGTCGACGAACATCCCCTGTCAAAGACGACGTCGTAGTCAAAAACATGTTATAATCAAAGCACGTTCAACAGAGTAGCATTAAGCTAACGGCCGCTCCAACCGTCGGTCGCTATTACCCCTGCTCGCGAGACGCCGAGCGAACGGCGCACGCGACCAGAGGGGAGCTCACGGCGGCGCGCGAGTAACCGAAGCTACCTCGCGCTGGCCCTGTCCGATAGCAGCAAGCTAACGTTTCCTAGTGATCACAACAGCTAGCGCCGCAGCTAACAGCTGACTGGCTAACAGTAGGACTGGCTAACCGTAAGCTAAGCAGCTATCACCTGAATTTGTACACAATGATATAACACTCACCCAGACAGGCCGTCGTTCTGAAACCCTCCTCACTTTTTAAGAGAAAAGAGAAACAAGATGTCAACACAGCTTTACAACTGTGATTTTACCAACACCCGACGGAATCAGCACAATACCAAACTGGCCTGTGTAGCTGACTTGAACATGGATCTTCCGCTATCGAACATCCATGCACATATCTCCTTGTGAAGGAATACTCTCATTTGGATATGAAAGAAGGGGCTACACGGTGACAGGGAGATACCCACTCGTCCAGAAAACACAGGGATCACCAGTGTTAATGGTCGCGGCCCACTAGTTAAAACTACAATGGTCTTCAGACCAAGGTCTTCTGTCGCCTAGGTGGCTGAACAAAGGACCCTAGCCTGGGGCCGGTTTTCATAAACATTGTCAAGTAGCCCCCATAGCACTAACAGACAAGTGAAGCCTGCCAGCGACAGTACTCACCCAACCTGAAACCCACCGCTCCTCACAACAGCGGCGCGTCTTACAGTTCAGCTGTGGCCTGAAAGGTTTCACCCCAACAAACACAGCAAGGAACTGCAGTTGAGAAGCATGCAGCGGCGTGCTCCCAATACGAAAACCGGTGGAGGGTTTTTAGAATGATCACCATCTTCCAGACACTCCAGTGACGAAGACAACATTGCCGTATTTTCTCGAAAATAGTGAGAGAGAAAATAAAGATATGATGTCAACGTATCTCCTTGTTCTTCCTCTCCTTGTAAACAATATTTTTCTCCACGTCAAGTGGGCATATGAGCAACACGTTGCTTGTGATGACATTTGAGAAGGAGATGAGTGTGTGGCACCACCCCTGCTTATATAGGTAAGCGGATGGGGGTGTGGCCAGATGAATGCTGGCATTTAAAGGTACATTTGTGAAATTATTCAGTGTATATATGCTGAAGCGAGATATATGCAATGAACGCTGAGCGTGAGCTAGGTGTGAAACAGAACCATGAAACAGTCAGACAAACACATGATTTTGGGGTACAACTCCAAATTCTGTGTTTGTAGATTGGAACATTCAGACTGTAATTATTATTTCATTATATTTATTGATTTATCTGTTTGCTTGTTTACCAGTAAAACAAACTCAATTAGTTTGAACGATTATGGTGGAGCAAATTCATATTGTGCCAAAACTGTAATAGGATGTTGTTTATCAGCCACCACAATACATATTGTTGTTGTTGTTGTTGTTGTTGTTGTTGTTGTTGTTGTTGTTGTTGTTGTTGTTGTTGTTGTTGTTGTTGTTGTTGTTGTTGTTTTAAGCAACATTGTAGGCAACCTGAAAATGCATAATTTGTGATTAATGATAATGATATTTGCCTTGGTGTTGAAGTGCCACTCTAATCAGAGGTATCTCTTTTGTTAACTCATTCAGCGCCAATCACGAGTAAAGTCGGGTTAACTAGCCAACCGTTCAGCGCCAATCACGAGTATAGTCGGGTTTTAATCGTTATTTATTTTATTAGCAATATCCATTCATTTTCATCCATCCAGCCTGATGTTATCATTGGGAATGGGTCTGAGCTCGCAAAAGGGCAAATACCGCCGCCTACGCCTTCCAGCCGGTATTGCACTCTATTAGAAATGGTGTAGTTTCTTTTCAGGGCCGATCTGAGCCGTGCGGGCGGGGTTTAAATACTCAGATCAGGCAGGCCTTTACAACGATGGCATGGTACACTAACCCTGCCCGCCCGTTCATGTGTTACGCTCGGTCGGGGACATGATCGCTGTGGATAACTGGAATGGCGATCAGATAATTAGATCCTTTTTTTTGCATTACATCAGAGACCAGGTAAGGACTCTATATATAAAATCTTGCGTTGATCTGATATTTTTTTCTACCGCGATCGAAGCTGTCTGTGTGTGTGTGAGTGGCTGTGTGCCGTTGGGTGCAGGAGGTGGGGGGGGGGGGGGGGCACCGCGCTACAATGGCCATTTCATGTATGCACGAGGAAGGATAATAATGATAATCTAGCATTGATTTCAGGAAGATTCGATAATCAGGTGAAAAATGACAACATGTTTAGTGTATTTCACTAAAGGGCTATTATAGCATCTTTTCCTGGGATTAGTAAGAATCACCAAAACTATACTCATATTCAAAACGGTATAAAACGGAAATGTATGAATGAAAAAACAATCTGTTTCGTGCATGTTGACTGGAAGCAACTCACTGACAATCGACGGGTGTATTAGACCCATAGCTATAATATAAGATATATTTTAAGCCCTCGCAAATCTCAGTCTCCCCATTGATTAAAGCAATGGCGTTCTAGCGCCCTCTGGCGCATTAAGCGATGGCGCTGAATGAGTTAAAGGGGACATGTCTTGCTATTCCTTTCACTATTTGGGCAACTTTACACAATTCCTGTGAGTCTATGAAACACATCTGTAAAAAAAATGAAAAAAAAAATGCATTGTTTTGTATTTCTAATCAAGTACTCTAAAGCAGAATTTTTCCACTTCAAGATTTCAAGCTGTTTTGGGCTGGGCTCCACCCATAAGCGCTTTGAGTGACAGTCACCCACAGTCTGCACTCGCAGACAGAGATAGATATAGAGAGATTGAGGGCGATACTAATTAATTTCGCCATGGGGGGGGGGCATAATCCCACGGGACAATGCATTGGTAACTTGTTTCAAATGACAATATATACCCCTGTGAATATTATTGCATGGATCGGAATACGGGCGTGCGCGTGGGAGTCAAAGATATTTTGACAGTGATATGCGAGTGGAGATGCTCCAGCCCTGGCGCGCGCGGTTGGAAGGTTGTGTGTAAATGCGTGTGTTACCCAGAGAGAAGCTCCTGTCCCTCTCTCTCTCTCCCTCTCTATCTCTCTCTCTCCCTCTCTCTCTCTCCCTCTCTCTCTCTCCCTCTCTATCTCTCTATCTCTCTCTCTCCCTCTCTCTCGCTCGCTCGTTCTCTGCCTCTCTCTGTCGGCACCCGCTTGAGGAACTGTCAGTATTTCCACTCGCTCTGCTGTTGAGCGAATGGTTGCGCTACAACCATAGAGGGGGCGTTACTGCAGATCAGTGCCTTATTCAGGTCAGCAAAACAGTCAAATCAGAATGGCTTAGTTCACTGGGGGAGGATATTGTCTCAACTGAATTGGAGCAATCCGCCAAAATGAGAATTAGAGACACAGACCCCATTGATACAAACCCCCATTGCTAGGAAACAATGCTAAACACTGGAAAAGGCCATTTATAAGACACAGGACCTTTAAATCAGATTCAGGGGCGTTGTGGTGTTGTGGCCCATATCTATCAGTGCCAGGTCTCCTTCTTTCCTCGCATTATTATTAATAGCTGAGTCGCTATTTAACAACTAATAATTGAACACATTCCTTGCTATGCATTCCTTGCTATGCAATTACAGCATGATTACACAGAGGAGAGTATAAAAGAACAGACTCCATTGAGTAAGCATGGTTTTTCATAGTTTGTATACTAGATTAATCTTCTTGTCTGGTTACTATAGCAGCCACTTCTGCAGATGCTGAAGCTGAGTTTCCAAGCAGGGAGCTGCTATTGGACGAACTGAGCTAAGATCATTAGAACAAAGAACGCTGGACCCCAAATCTCTTGGTATTGGTCTTGGTATTTCCAGTAAAGGTCACTGGACACACTGTGTTTTGTTATAGCAAGAAAATCAAATGCCAGCAGATGTAGTGTAGCTGTATATGATCAATGGGCTGGCTTATCAGAATCAATGTGGCTGGAGAATACCGTTATACTTAATGGGCTGTATTATTGCAGAGGCTCAGGAGGTAGAGTAGTTATCGGATAATTGGAAGGTTCCCGGTTCGATTCCAGGGCCCCGTTCCATGTACGTGGTTCAACTAAGTCGATCAACATGTCCATTATCCAGCTTCAGTTAACCCGATGTTCGAAGCCGGGATTTTCCTGTTTCACAAACCTGGATTCAGTCTCGTTAACTCAAGCCAGACTTGAGAGTCAGGCTAGATGCGCGCTCCCGTTTTAGGTGGAAAGCCAGCACGTATCGATGGCAGAGACCCTGATTCTCAACGGCATTGATTGATTAATTGATTTAAGACTTTATTGACAGATTGCAATAGGCTCAATCGCCTCGCCGACAAGTTAAATGCGTTATCTATAGGCTAATTCTAAGTCCATCATTACCTCAATCAATCAGATTATATTTCTTTAAACTTGCCTGCTGGATTGAATAATCAAATGAGATCTTGCTAGCGAAAATAACTAGTTAACTGTTATACAGAATTACGAGACGGCTTTCTTGCCCATTGATTGATGTATAGTCAATCTTTTACTTATCTACTCTGTGGTGTAACGGGTTGTTCTTTTGACTTCCACACGGACGACCGGGGTTCAAGACCGGGGTCCTTCTTTTTGCAATATAGGAATAATTCAATTTGGTGCACGTTGAGAGCTATATAAAGAATGACATCCTCAATGCATGTAGATTTATAATGTTTTAACTTAAAACCAGGCTACTTTGGCGTATAATCATTAATATTATATTCAAAAAAATCATATTGGAAACTCCGGGATTAGAACCCGGGTCGCAAGATTGGGAGTCTTGAGCACTACCGCTGGGCCACTGTGCCAGATGGGATAAATTCATTGTTTATACATTAATGAACGAGAGACCCGTGTTTAGAATATTCCTTATTTTGAATGACGTTTTATTTCTTTATACTCATTCATTCATGTGACGTCAACGGCTCATTCAATTTCTCAAATCCGTCAAACAGCGCATCTCATCAGACATCTTAATCCCAGTTACAATTAAAATAACCACATTTTTGTGTACATCGCACGAGCGAGCGCCACCGTCGCCACGGTATATATAACGTGCATTATTTAGGACAAAGTGAATTTAATATCAGCATTTTGGGTCTATTTTACATTTCAAAAGCCCCCTCTGGAAGAATGGAGCACAAAAACGTAATTCAGAATGGTATAATGCAGATCGTAGACTGTGGGAATAGTTTCAGGAAACGAGCTGTCACTTCTTTGCGGGGGCGTGGCTCTGCGTGATCGGGCTAACTTGAACTTGAACTCTGCTTTCGAGCAGGCTCAAACTTTTGGATATGTTGTCATGGTGATTTGGGAAATCCAGGTACATGAAATCGGAAAGTCGGGATAACCGAGTTAGCCGGATAACTTTATCCGGCTAACTCGGTTATCCCGGTACATGGAACGGGGCCCAGTCCTCGAGCAAGACACTTGCCCCCCTAATGATGAGCAGGTTGGCGCCTTGCATGGCAGCCTCTGCCGTTGGTGTGTTAATGTGTGGGTGAATGCGAGACATACATAAAAGTATCGGATAAAACCCATTTACCATGCTCTGTGCACAGCGATACGACACAATGGTTTCTCTTACTGGTACCTATATTTCAGCGGGGAAAAAATACTTTTGATGGATTTCCTATTGAAACAAATTGTTTGATGGTAGAATATATTCTCCTCATGCATTCTTTCTCTGTAGGCAATTGCAAACCCCATTATTGGTCAGTAGAAAATGGAGACATAAACAGAGAGAGAGAGAGAGAGAGAGAGAGAGAGAGAGAGAGAGAGAGAGAGAGAGAGAGAGAGAGAGAGAGAGAGAGAGAGAGAGAGAGACTGGGTCCCCAAATTGACAGGAACTGAGCTTTTCTGTTCTTCTAAAGTGCAGCTGCCGGAAGAGCTGGCTGCACAAGACGAAAAGAATCCCCCCAATGCCCAAGTCATAGCCCCCCCCCCCCCCATAACACCCCACCCTCCCTCCCCCACTCCCAACATCCATGCCCCCAGTCAGTCATCCCAAGAGCTTCACGGCGACAGGCTATACCACCCAACGTGACCTGCAGCGGCACTGGAGTGAGATGACATAATGTTACAATCAGCTGCGAGGCCATGCTCATCCAGCAGGAGATATGACAATGCCCTTTGTTCCATGCAGCTGATTACTCATGTGGAGTTAATAGGGATTTCAGCGGTAAGAGAAGGTGACATGATAATTCCTCTTTAGCCAGAGCCAGGATTAGAACTCTTAGATGGCCAGAGCAAGAATGAAACAGGGGCTCTTTTTTTTCCATCACAAGAAAGTATACACTTACAGTATATGGTCCCTTTCTTGTAACATATCTGCACATAAATAATTACCTTCAAGTTAAACAACTTAAATATTTACCTTGGGTTTTATCAAATCTAACTTAAAAAATTACCTTACGGTTGATCAACTTTACACGTACATTACATACGATCATGCAGGTGCCCATCTAGCATGTCCCAACAATCCAACCCATCCTGCCCCCTGTGTCACATTGTCACGCTGGTCCCACAACCTCTGTGTGCCTTCTTCACGCTCAGCACCCTTTTACACACTGTTTGGTCCCTGGCACTATCCGTAGTGTCTGTGGTTAACCCAGGGAAGGAGCACTCTCCTGGGGCAGGACTGTGGGGGCAGGAGAGAGGGGAGCAGGATAGGAAGCAGTGCCTAGGGAAGGAGCGCTCAAACATAATTGATCAAACCCTATACCTTGTCTTTTGGCCTCTGTGTCCTGTATAAATAGTGGCGCTGAGCTCATTAGGCCCGGCTTTGATAATCACGGCAACCAGCAGGGTTGGAAGAAGGCCACCCGGTTGATCCTGCCACACCGTCCGCTGGTGTGTGTATCGGGGGTTGTAGATGTGTGATGGTGGAGTGGTCATCCAGGGTGCATGGAAGCTGTTTGCAGCCATCACGGGAAATCCATGCACAAGCATCTGCCATCCCTGAGGCAAACTAACTACAACCGGCAGGGGACTTTACCATATAAAATCAATAGCTGGGTTTCCCCCCACACTCCACTGACAGCCGGCTGGTAACTGGAACCTTCCGATTACCAGATGACCGCTCTACCTCCTGAGCCACTGTCTCCCCACAATAAACAAACCATTTATCACAAAAGATGATTTGGGTCCAAGTCAAAACCACACACACACACACACACACACACACAGTAAACTCTTCCAAAGTTTAGAAGTCTCATCACCCCGAATGAAATCAAAACAAGTCTCATGTTTCCAGATGGACAGTGTTTCCAGATGGACAGTGTTAGCAGCACATTTCCAAACGGGGGAGAGAGGTGAGTGTTGTTATGATTATACTGGTCTTCATCTCCAAGACAACAGACCCAAAGTTCACTGCGTAGCACTCAGATGGTACCCCAGTGGATGGATCACTTACAAGTGATAGGATCCTGATGAGGGTGCGCAAATATGATCACATCACCCCCACCCTCAGATCCCTTCACTGGCTCCCCGTGGAACACAGAATTGAGTACAAGGTGTCCCTCCTCACTCACCAGTGCGTACACGGTGGTGCCCCTGCCTATCTCAAGGAACTCCTCACCCCCCAGTCCTCCTCACGTTCCCTCTGCTCCGGCACAGCCTACCTCCTCAAAGCCCCCAGGACTAAGCTGCACTCCATGGGCGATCGCGCCTTCTGCTCCGCCGCACCCAGACTTTGGAATGCTCTCCCCATCCACCTGATAGCACCACAATCCGTCAAGGTTTTTAAAAGGGGCCTAAAAACATTTCTTTTTAACAAGGCTTTTGCCTGAATTTTCTTTTACTTTTATTTTTACTTCTATTCATTTTACTATTATTTTTATTTTATTTTACTCTTAGGTTCTTCCATTTCACTGGTTGTTAGTCTTTTTAATTGTTTTTATTCATTTTAAATTGTTTTATTCATTTAATTTTTGTCTTTATCTCATGTAGCACTCTGAGATTCTCACGAATGTAGAGCGCGGTACAAATTGAATCCATTATTATTATTATTATTACAATCGCCAAACGCCTCTAACAGCGCAGAGAGCGCAAGGCCCTGCGCCCGGAGAACCCCAGGGCAGCGGGTAAAACACATTGCATTACCAGGCGCACACGGTTCTTAGAGGCAGGGATTCCAGTGTGCAGTGTACGAGGGAGAGACTCTTAAGTGTGGGCATTGTGGCAGAATAGTCCCCTCCCCCCTCAAACAATCCCCCAGCCCTGTTTCAACCCCCCCCCCATTACCATTCACCTTTCGTATCCCACCTTCAACCCCCCACCAGCCCCCCAAACCATGTTTCCCTCCCCCCTCCTCCTAACTCCCCCTTCCCCCCATCCAATCCAATTGTCTCCCTCACCTGGACACACCCATCTCTATGACCTATAAAGACCAACGTTTCCCATTTCTCGAGGAGCCCGTTACGACGAGACCCCCGGCCAGGGACTCACCGGGTCTCTGCAGCCAATTCTCCTGGGTTGTAAACTTAATAAACCTTATCAACTGCGTCTACCTTTGTCTGAGTAATACTTACTCACATTCACCCACAGCAGGCACACATGAACGAATGGAGCGCATGGAGCTGAACACTTAATCTCTGGAGCGAATAGACGGCCAGGCACATGCAGTTTCTCTGAGGCAGGTATAACAGAGTGTAGTTCCCGAGGGAGACGTTTTAGTAGACGTCTTATTCTTACACTTACTGACAATATATATAATTTCCTTTTCTTGAAAGATTGATGCTCTGATCGTCAGCAACGGCATACGTTTTGGAGTATGTGACATATGATTGTTGCGATCGATGTGAAATCATTGTAGAATCAAAGTAGGATTGACGTCATATAGTCCTTACCTTTGCTAGGAGGTATTCCAAAATGAATATTCCAATTGTCTGATCGTGATTTCCAGTATTGATGTCCATCGGGTCCCTGACATGAAATGGGACAAACTATGTATCAAGTGTGCTGGACGTGTTCCAAGTGGCTTGAATGAAGCATTTCACTTGCCGGGTCCCATTCTCCGCCCCAGACCATATAAAATGTAACACACAGTGTGAAATAAGGTTTCAAAAGGTAGGTGATACTGCCACCTAGCAGGATTCGGCCGGCATTGCAATCTTGAGGTCTCAGAATGAGTCCCAATGATACACCGAGGTCCTAGAGACTGTATAGAATATTAAAATCGAATAAAAGAAAAAACTATGAAAACCTGAGTATAGTCGGGTTCTGGCGCTCAACCGCTGGCGAGATAACCCGACTATAGTCGTGGTTGGCGCTGAATGTGACTGGATAATTTTTTGTATCCATTTCTAATCATGCCGTTTAACACATTGGGCGTCAGCCATTAGCCGGGTCCTGTTGTAGCTAAGATAGGAGTGTGTCACCTTGTTTGTAGAGCTATATCTATATTCTATATTTTAGCTATGGGGACAATACTATGGTCATTTGACAGTGACTTTCTTCCGGCCAAGATGCAAAAAAGAGATACTTTTTCCATGCATACGTTCGAGCGTTATCCCGTGGTGAATATAAGTATAATTTCAGAGTGGTCTGGGGTAATTCCTGAAAGGCTGAGTTATAGCTTTGTACGTGAATTCTACTATACGCTTTGGTATTTCTTGCCTGGACAAGCTACTATTCCCAAATCAAATGTATATAATAGGTATTATGTTTCATCATGAATGCATGAAAGGGGGGGGGTGTCGTTTCTGACTATTTGATTGCCAGTAACAGCATTCGTATTGAACACTAAAAACGCTGATCAGCTGGATTGGTATAAAAACATTGCACGATCAAGCTAGAATTGATGTCAGATAGCCCTTACCTGTGATCGGGAGTATTCCAAAAATAATATTCCAATTGTTTCAAGATTCAAGATTCAAGATTCAAGAGTTTTAATTGTCACGGCATACAGGTATACAATGAAATGCGGCTGGTCTTGCCCGCGACGATGTGCAATACAGTGGTACAACATATAATAGAATCCAATAAAAATACAGTGGTACAACATATTAATAGAATCCAATAGAACAGTGCAATAAACAGGTACATGGTGTGCCATCTCGGTATCTGTACATTAGTATTTACAGAGCATATAGGACATGCTAGTTAGCTTTAGTAGTGCAATACACTGTTCCTGATGTTATACTACTTTAAGTGGCCTTTCCTCTGGCCATAAGTGTGCGTGTGTGCGTCATGAGTGTTAAAGTGGCTGCTAGTGTGTGAGCGTGCTCAGCGTGCGTGTCGTGTATGTACTTGTGTGTGGATAGTTCAGTTTCTGTGTCTCTCAATGTTCATTGTTCAAGGCTCTGATGGCCTGGGGGAAGAAGCTTAGCCTAAGCCTCTCCGTCTTAGTCTCTAGAATTCGCAGGCGTCTGCCTGACCTCAGCAGCTGGAACAGGCTGTTATTGGGGTGGTGGGGGTCTTTCATTATCCTGCAGGCTCTGGATTTGCACCTCTTGTTGTATAGAGCCTGCAGGGGAGGTAGCGCAATACCCGTGGTACGCTCGGCTGAGCGCACCACTCTCTGTAGGGCCTTCTTGTCCTGTGCCGTGCTGTTCCCATACCAGGCAGTGATGTTTCCGGTCAAGATGCTCTCTACAGCTCCTGAGTAGAAGGACTGGAGTATCTTCCCCGATACTCTGAACTTCCTTAACTGCCTCAGGTGGTAGAGGCGCTGCTTCGCTTTCTTTACTACTGTGTTTATGTGTGTTGACCATGTCAGGTCCTCTGAGATGTGGACCCCCAGGTACTTGAAGCTGCTCACCCTGTCCACGGTAGCCCCGTTAATCCTCAGTGGTGTGTGTGTCTCCCGCTGTCCTCTCCTATAATCCACGATCAGCTCCTTGGTTTTACCAATGTTCAGGAGCAGGCTGTTGTCCTGGCACCAACGTTCCAGTACCTCAACCTCCTCCCGGTAGGCCTTCTCGTCGTTGTCCGAGATCAGCCCCACCACCACCGTGTCGTCGGCGAACTTCACAATGGAGTTGGAGCTGAACTTGGCCACACAGTCGTGTGTGTAGAGTGAGTACAGCAGGGGGCTTAGAACACAGCCCTGGGGGGACCCGATGCTCAGGGTGATGGTGTTGGAGGTCTGACCCCCCACCCTGACCGCCTGGGGTCTTTCACTCAGAAAGTCCAGTACCCAGGCGCTCAGGGCGGAGCTCAGGCCTAGCTCGATCAGCTTGTCCACCAGTCTGGTGGGGACTATGGTGTTGAACGCTGAGCTGTAGTCAATGAACAACAGTCTCACATAGCCCCCCTTCTGACGGTCAAGGTGGGAGAGAGTGCTGTGCAGTACCTGGGAGACCGCGTCATCAGTGGACCTGTTTGTCCTGTATGCAAATTGCATAGGGTCCATATCACTGGGGAGAGAGGCACAAATGTGGTCCTTGACCAGCCTCTCGAAACATTTCATGACCACAGAGGTGAGTGCCACCGGTCTGTAATCATTTGGACATGTTGGGGAGGGTTTCTTCGGTACAGGGATGATGGTAGACATCTTGAAGCAGGCAGGGACTACTGACTCCGCCAGGGATTGATTAAATATGGCGGTGAACACCGGGGCAAGCTGGTTTGCGCAGGACTTAAGTATGCGTCCTGTTATACCATCTGGGCCTGCAGCCTTCCTGGTGTTCACCTGCATAAATGCTCTTCTCACACTGTGTTCCGACAACGAGAGAGCGCCCCCGCCCCCCCGCGGTTGCCCCCCCCCCCTCCACAACAGCCGGTGCGCCAGTGACGTCACTAGCCAGAGGGCTAGCGGCGACACTGTCTACACCGAACCGAGCGTAGAAGGAGTTGAGTTTGTCCGCTAGAGAGGCGTCGTCGCTCCCCATTGAGGGGGCGCTGACTTTGTAGTCAGTTATTGTCTTCAGTCCCCTCCACAAGTCGTTTTGTGCCATTTGTGTCTCCAGTTTCTCAGCATATGTCCTCTTAGCAAGTTTAACAGCCTTGCGTAGAGTGTAGACTGAAGCCTTGTATTCTTCCATATTTCCTGACTCTCTGTTTGATCGCCATCTGGTCCATCTGATCTCCATCTCGTCCACGACATAACCCACCACAACATATGGATCGGGGGTATTTGATGCTTATCAATGTGATCGGGATACCCGCTCGCCTCGCCTGACAACGAAAAGTGTGCCCGGAGACATTTGATCATTGCACAGGCCAAGATATAAGGTTTCAAAGGGTGCTCGATACTGCCACCTGGGAGGATGCGGCCGGTATTGCACTTTTGCATTCTCAGGATGATTCCCCATGTTAGTCCGTGTGCCTGTAATGAATAGAAATATCGAATAAAATAAATAATGATCAAATAACGAGTATACTCATTGTTGGCGTTAAAGCGATGGCACCCAATAACGAGTATAATCGTTGTTGGCAGGGAATGAGTTAACACACCACATATGCCCATAATTCTGTTTTTGTCATCATCTAATATTTGAATCACAACAACTTTTTTTTATCTATGGTTCTATTCTTCTTTATGAATTCTCTATATATGGTTATTTTTTGCAGGCATTCTGTAGCCCACAGGTTGGCAATAGGTGGCCCGCGGGCCAAAATTGGCCCGCCAGCAATAATATCTGGCCCCTCAGAATATAAAAAAATATGTAAAATTCAAAAATATTGTAATTAAATTATTATAATTTTTTTTATATATCAAACCAACTAGGCTAGGCTATATGTTAGCTATAATGTCCAAATAGAGGAACTACCACCACCTAAATAATGCTTATTGTTTTATCCATCTTGAGCGAGTGAATAACAGGTAGGCAGCGAGGTGCAATGTAGCGCTTGCTCAACATGAAAAAAGTCGGTCGACAGCGCCTGGTGCTGAAATAACAAACAAGCCACACCACATGTGTGGTGTGAAATTAAAACACCAGTTCAGTAAGTCATTCAAACTTTATCTTTACTTATATATGACTGTGATGGCACCACACATGTGAACAGTAACAATGCAATTAAACTGAAGTCAAATCAGAGCAAAAAAAGCTGAATCTGCTTCAAGAAGATGCGCTACATTAGGTATATAAGGAATTACAACGAGACATTTATTAACTAAATAAAAAATACAATTAGGCATTTAACCCTCTAAAGCCGGGCGCAACACTAGACATGTTTTGTAAAATATTAAATATCTTCGGATTTGTTTGTGATAAAGACTTGCTTTATTGTGTCGGAATCGATTGTCATCTAAAAATGTTGTGCATCTTTCAGAGAATGCGCGGATGTAAAGCATAGAATCTTGAAATATCTAGATTGGTTGTTTTCCCTGGACTGCATCTAATCCGCTGTATCTATCCATTTATCATATATCTATGTCTGTCACTATAGCCAATGGAAATGCTAGAAATGGTCACATGGACTGGGAGAACCAATAAAAAAATCCTATTGTTTCTTAATAATCCAGTGCACTCCAGAGAAAGGGCTGTCAGATAGACGCATTGGTTGCGCGTAAAAGATAGGCCGATAAGAGAGAGGCGCTTGTCTCTGGTTTTATAATAAAATGGCAAAAAGACAAAGGTATAATGTTCAGTGCAAATGTGTATGTCGTTTACAGTTTATTATGCCACCTATGCAGCTAGTTTATTTTGTCCATTATCTGCCTCTGCCACAAATGTATGTCTTAGTTATAAGGTGGTCTGTCACAGAGTTAAAATGTTTTAACTATCAATATATTAAATTAGCCATTGTTTTTGTTCCCGGCCCCCCATACAATGGCTTGGAAGAAATCTGGCCCTCGGCCAAACTTAATTGCCTACCCAAGCCCCTTTGTGATCAACTATCATCTGTATAGCTTTGTTTTCTGCTGTATTGTTTTATTGAAGAAGTTGGCAGTTGTTTGATCAGTGAGAGATATCATAGCACTATGTGCCACAATACTTTTTGAAGTGAATTGTCTACTGACAGTGACAGAAGGAGAAAGGGGTCCTGGGAAGATGCTTGGGAGTTTGTTATACTGAAAAAGAGAGTTTGAGATCTCATTCTGGCAGATAACTATACAAACACTCAATGCACCCATACTGTCACCTCTTTCGATTACAATCACTTCAATTAAATTCTATTGCAGGCATATATGTAAACAAAAGGAGGGCACATAGGGACAAGATAAATACAGATAAAACTGCTTCTCTACCTCCCGGGCCACTGCAATAATACAGCCCATTAAGTAGTAAGGATGAGATAAAGATAAGATAAACAAACACAAGGAGATCCACATCATTTACAAACTGGCATTGAATGAGGTAGTTTAATATATGAGGTGTTTGTACTGTAATAGAGCTGTGCAAATGGCATTGTAAACATGTGTGTGTGTGTGTGTGTGTGTGTGTGTGTGTGTGTGTGTGTGTGTGTGTGTGTGTGTGTGTGTGTGTGTGTGTGTGTGTGTGTGTGTGTGTGTGTGTGTGTGTGTGTGTGTGTGTGTGTGTGTGTGTGTGTGTGTGTGTGTGTGCGTGCGTGCGTGCGTGCGTGCGTGCGTGCGTGCGTGCGTGCGTGCGTGCGTGCGTGCGTGCGTGCGTGCGTGTGCGTGTGTAAGTGAGTGAGTATAGTTCAGTGGGTAGCCAGGTTTAGATCGGTAACAGCTTGAGGGAAGAAGCTGATTCTGAGCCTGGTAGTGTGGGCTCTGAGGCTCCTGTAGCACCTCCCAGAGGGCAGGGGGGAGAACAGGCTGTGGTTGGGGTGGGTGGGGTCTCTGCTGATGCTGAGACCTCTGCGCAGGCAGTGTTTGTGATAAATGTCTTTAACAGCTGGGAGCTGGCCACCGGTGATATCCTGCATCTTAGATATCTACCCTATAGAGGAAAACACTAAGACATCTTAGATATCTACCCTATAGAGGAAAACACTAAGACATCTTAGATATCTACCCTATAGAGGAAAACACTAAGATATCTTAGATATCTACCGTATATAGAGGAAAAAACTAAGACTTCTTAGATATCTACCTTATAGAGGAAAACACTAAGACATATTAGATATCTACCATATAGGAAAACACTAAAACATCTTAGATATCTACCTTATAGAGGAAAACACTAAGACATCTTAGATATCTACCCCATAGGAAAACACTAAAACATCTTAGATACCTACCTTATAGAGGAAAACACTAAAACATCTTAGATATCTACCCTATAGAGGAAAACACTAAAACATCTTAGATACCTACCTTATAGAGGAAAACACTAAAACATCTTAGATATCTACCCTATAGAGGAAAACACTAAAACATCTTAGATATCTACTGTATATAGAGGAAAACACTAAAACATCTTAGATATCTACCGCATATAGAGGTAAACACTAAAACATCTTAGATATCTACCTTATATAGAGGAAAACACTGAGACATAATAGATATCTACCTAATAGAGGAAACCAATAAGACACCTTAGATATCTACCCTATAGATGAAAACACTAAGACACCTTAGATATCTACTGTATCGGTGGAAGAGGTTAAATAGCATGCAAGTGTTTGGTCAGTAACATGGGTCTCCTAGTCCCTCCGCTCTGCAGTAAACAGGAAATATATATTCAGGTATCCAATCAGGAGAGAGAACCCTAGATATCTTAAAACAATTTTTTATTTCTTACTTTTGTCAGACCACCATAATAGTTCTCTCTCTAGATTGGAACAATTGGAACAGAATTCCACAAAATATATCACAAAATGTTACTGACCAAACACTATATAAGTGATGGCTAGAATGTAGAGCTATTATTTTAACATGTTGACCTCTAACGTGTTGATCTCTTTTACAAGGGAGACCTGGCCAAGATAGCAGCAACACAGAGTTTGTAGCCAGTGGCGGAAACACCAACAGTCTAAACCACGTCTGCCGTAGAGGTGAAAACCAGGACAGCTAATTAGGCCAGCTAAATATACTTCCCTGGGAGAACCCTGTTCTGCTGCTGGCGAAGGTTAAAAAATAGTGACATTTAACGGCCCTGCTACAGTATAATGAACTGACTACCTGCCACAGTCTGGGTCATCAGGACTGAGTGTCCTTTTCATAGTACAATCTTAAGAAAAAAAGCCTGGATGTAATGTCACTGAGAAAAGTAAAAAGAGAACATCTAGTTCTAATAGTTGGTAAGTATTAGTTATAGTTATAGTACGTGTACAGTAAGACATGTTTCAAAAGGGGAGACGAATCGACTCGCTCTCACTTCCTACACTGCGTGGGTGACACGAGGCGCGGCATTGGGAGACCTACTGTGGCCTCGCCTTTGGAGACTAGAGCGGGCATAGTTTCCATTCAGGTTTGTTCCATTCTGGTTTCTGTTCAGGTTTTGAGACAAATAATTTGTTGAATGAATGAATGAATGAATGAATGAATGAATGAATGAATGAATGAATGAATGAATGAATGAATGAATGAATGAATGAATGAATGAATGAATGAATGAATGAATGAATGAATGAAAACTTTATTTAACAGATTGCAGAATGGGTACAATACAGTACGGCTCAATACACACAATTGTTAAGGGGATGCAGACCAGAGAAAGACGTTTGTCTTGTTTACATCAGGGTCCCCCATTTTCAATTCATAGTGACATTTATGACATACACAACATACATGACATCATGACATTTATGGCATAGGGACATACATGACATACAGGTATATAGTACTGTTACATTTGTGACATATACGATAGGGGGGCTATGTGAGACTGTTGTTCATTGACTACAGCTCAGCGTTCAACACCATAGTCCCCACCAGACTGGTGGACAAGCTGATTGAGCTAGGTCTGAGCTCCGCCCTGAGCGCCTGGGTACTGGACTTTCTGAGCGAAAGACCCCAGGCGGTCAGGGTGGGGGGTCAGACCTCCAACACCATCACCCTGAGCATCGGGTCCCCCCAGGGCTGTGTTCTGAGCCCCCTGCTGTACTCACTCTACACACACGACTGTGTGGCCAAGTTCAGCTCCAACTCCATAGTGAAGTTCGCAGATGACACGGTGGTGGTGGGGCTGATCTCGGACAACGACGAGAAGGCCTACCGGGAGGAGGTGGAGGTACTGGAACGCTGGTGCCAGGACAACAGCCTGCTCCTGAACATTGGCAAAACCAAGGAACTGATCGTGGATTATAGGAGAGGACAGCAGGAGACACACACACCACTGATGATAAACGGGGCTACCGTGGACAGGGTGAGCAGCTTCAAGTACCTGGGGGTCCACATCTCAGAGGACCTGACATGGTCAACACACATAGGCACAGTAGTAAAGAAGGCGAAACAGCGTCTCTACCACCTGAGACAGTTAAGGAAGTTCAGAGTATCGGGGAAGATACTCCAGTCCTTCTACTCAGGAGCTGTAGAGAGCATCCTGACCGGAAACATCACTGCCTGGTATGGAAACAGCACGGCACAGGACAAGAAGGCCCTACAGAAAGTGGTGCGCTCAGCCGAGCGTACCACGGGTATTGCACTACCCCCCCTGCAGGTTCTATACAACAAGAGGTGCAAATCCAGAGCCTGCAGGATAATGAAAGACCCTCACCACCCCAATAACAGCCTGTTTCAGCTGCTGAGGTCAGGCAGACGCCTGCAAATCCCAGCTACTAGGACAGAGCGGCTTAGGCTCAGCTTCTTCCCCCAGGCCATCAGAGCCATGAACAATGTACATTGAGTGCTCAGAACATTGAACTGTCCACACACAAGCACACATGAACACACACACGACACGCACACTGTGCACGCTCACACACGAGCAGCCACTTAACACTTTAACATGAGCGGGCACACACTCATGTCGCACACACGCACACTTATGGCCAAAGGAAAGGACACTTTAAATTAGAATAACAGGAACAGTGTATTGCACTACCAAAGCTAACTAGCATGTCACACATGCGCTGTAAATAACTATGTACAGATACCGAGATGTCACTCCATGTTACCTGCTATCTGTTACTGCACAATGTTGTTTCTTCTTTTGATTCTATTATATGTACCACTGTATTGCACATCGTTGCGGGCAAGACCACCCGCATTTCATTGTATACCTGTATGCCGTGACAATTAAAACTCTTGACTTGACTTGACTTGATATGCAAATATACAGTAATGTTACCCATAGATCCTAACAGAGAATATATACATATGATGGGGAGGAGACTGTACATTAAGAGGGGGTGGGGGGGGCGGGTTGGACATTTACGGTGGCCAGTTTCGAATTGCAGCCTCCCGTAGGTGCTCTTTAACCTGTTAAGCTGTAGGAATATTTCGCCTAAAGGTACATGCCTAAGTAAATGGAAGATTGCTCCACTTCTGCAAGGTCAATTCGCATGTTCTTGGTATCTAGGAACATCTAGGGACCTGGGGGTATGTATTTCCAGTGTCAGAAATATTCTAAAATATTCAGAAATATGTCTGTTACTAGGCTGAGTAAATTGTAATTGTTATTTTTGCATCTTTGATGGTGAATAATACCATGTTAAATCTGCGAGAAAATGCTCACTGAGCTCATTCACCACCTTGTTTGTTTGTTTGTTTGTTTGTTTGTTTGTTTGTTTATTAACACAGTTAAACAGAAGTAAAAACAATACATAATAAGTTATAACGATTGTTTTTTCAGCGCATTTCACCTTTTTTGTGCGGCCGCACACAGCGTTTTAAAGTTGAAACTTTCTGAACTTTACAGAGCGATGCGCTGGGCGCATATTCAGACAAAGGCTCGCGCTGCAGCGCTCCACCCCCAGTACTACCGGCGCACTGCCAGCGTTTTTGTGAGCTAAGTGGACGCAGGCCCTGATTAATGATAATCGATTTTAATTACATTTACATTTACATTTAGTCATTTAGCTGACGCTTTTATCCAAAGAGACTTACAAGTTCTGTACGACGAGCCATCAGGAAGGGCACAACTCTATCAGCTGAGCAACAATGTTCATCAAAGTGTTGAGTGCTACAGTGTAGGTTAGTTTATTAGGACAGTGCATGACAGTACGGTTAGTTAGGGTTAATTTATAATATAAATTATAAATTCATATTTGACCTTGAACTTGACCTTGACCTTATTATGGCCAAATCATACATCTATGGATAGGGAAAATGCTCCTCTTTCCAATGGCAGGATTGAATCTGGATTTAGTCATTTCCTTGCGGTTTTACGATAATTAGCATTTTCAGATAAATTCATATTTCCAATAAATCGTATAAAACATCGGTAAAAATGAAAATATACACTTTGACTACTGTTTTTGATAGGGTTATGGTCTTTACTCTTGGCTACAAAAATATTAAAAAACATTAACCTCTTAACATCCAAGGGCCCACATGTGGACGATTCTTTGCCGACCTCTAGTGGCTTGCGTGTGCATTTATTTTAATACATATAATAATTAAAGCCCTATTTGTTGCCTGTCGATTGCCCTTTCAGGTGACAAAATCCGTTCAGCGATTCTCAAGTTACATGCCGATATGTGAGGCGTGCCCCAAATACGCAAAAGTTCACATTACCACCCCTGACTCCCGGGGCTCTAGCTCCGTCAATCATTTGCCGATCTCGAAAATCTTTGCAAAGGGTTGTAGCCAATGAGTGTGGCTTTCCAATGATACCCCATGATATGATAATTGGGGATCTAATACGGTCTCTATTGATCGATTTATGATAAAGAAAAGCAGGTTTTGAATGTGGGTAGGGATTCACATCTTTTTACAGCTGTGGGTAGGGCGTTCTCCTGTACTATAGCAATTGAGGTACATATTGGACCTTAGAAGTTGAAGGTGTTCAACTATAGGTTCACATTCACAGCATGTTCACATTCTGACATTAAATGAATGTTTTTCTGACCTGTAGATCCGGCGCTGAACACGTTTGTTTCACACTTGTCCAGCGATCTCACAGTCCTGCCCCCTTTAGGAGACAGGAAGTGTTCCATTTCCATCCCACAGGCATGGCTTGGAGTGCGTCATCTCCTTTATATTCAGTGTCTCATTTACACGTAAGGTGTCTAGATCAGCATAGCTCGCTCTGCTCTTTAGGTTCTGAAATGATGGTTCCAGCTGGGATGCAGTCCACATGGGTCCTGTAGAACTCTCAAGGAAATCTTTTACTGTTTCTAAACTTTCTATGTGTCCTGTTTTTATGTTTGGGGACAACGGATGGAAATTAGCCTTGTGCTAAATCCAGCCATTTTTACACGCTGGTGTTCATAAATTTTGCATTGTCCCGTCCAAATAAACAAATAAATAAATAAAGAAATACAATTTTATTTATTGTCACAATTTGGTCAGAGATGCCATTGGACACCTTTAAAGGTTACATTTATCTCGTATCTTAAGTGTAAGATCAAGTTGATGAACGACACAGTGACATTTCTTCACAGCCGTTTCTGTTCACATTTAACTAGGGTGCTAAGAATCCTGGAGGGCCACTGTGTCTCACCCTTAAGGAGCGGAAGCCCTCTCTTTAACAGCAAAATACAGAATGTTGCTCTCAAGCCATAGTCCAATACACTAACAGAATACAAGGACTTAAAAACATCTACAGCCCTCTTTAGGCAGGTCTACCACCTGTTCTGCAACAACAGGGTCTCGTCAGAAAGCGTAAATAAAGTACTAATCGACCCTAGGAAAAAAGGTACATAATGTACGTTACGTTATAACGAATGTATTTACATATTGTATAAGTAATATATTTACATTTCGTATCAGCAAAAGTCCAAAACAAACACTGCAACCGGTGGTGAATGCTCTCGCCACTAAACTAAGCCATCCACACACCCACCCTGATACATACACAGCAATACTATGATTATGGTTACAGTTAAGGTTAATGTTCGCTTAACAGTTATGGTTAAGATATTAAATTAGGGTTAGGGCTGGGGTTCAACGGTTATAGTTAGTTTAAGGTAACAGTGTGGTTAAGGTAAGGGTTAGGGTTTGGGCAAGGCTATCAGAAAAATGTGTCTTGGTAGTCTTGAGGTAAAGGTTAGGGTTAGGGTTTTGAGCAGGGGAACTCTTCTGAAAATCTATACATTTATTTATATTACACACTATACATACACATTGTAGGCTCCATTTTTGATACAATATGTGAATATATTACTTATTGCTAGAACATAACGTACAATATGTACCCAAACTGGCCTCCTGTGGTCGATTAGTACTTTATTTACATATTTGAAGTGAGATCGGGTTGTCTGTAAAAGCATCCAGGGAAGAAGCAACTCCAGTCTGAATTCTCCTCAAACAGCGTTCCAACTCTGAAGCGCAGACACTGTTTTGAAGGCGCCTTGAAAACAGTCCAGTCCAATGATATAGTGCTGTACTTTAGTCCATCCAAATTCAATAAGCCATGTCAGATATGATGGGGAGCTTTAACAAAAGCGTTTTGTCACTGAATGCACTACCGCCTCCGTCTTGTAGACAGACAGGGAAGTATTCAGTGTCTGATACAGGACATAATAGTGCATTCAAAAACAACTCACCTGTTATGAATCTACGGTAAAGGCACAGCGGTAGACAGCGCCCAAGGGTCTCTCGGGGTAGAGGCCCGTGGCATGCATGTAAATTAAATCCCTACTGGCTTGACCGGTCTTGAAACAGATAGAGAGCCTATTAGGATTCTGTGCAGACAACGCTCTCAGAATTTATGATAATAAGACCATTTGAACTTGGTAGCACTAACCCACACTGTGCTATTAGTCCATCACACCAA
Source organism: Notolepis coatsorum (assembly GCF_963971535.1). Classification (NCBI taxonomy): domain Eukaryota; kingdom Metazoa; phylum Chordata; class Actinopteri; order Aulopiformes; family Paralepididae; genus Notolepis; species Notolepis coatsorum. The sequence goes on along the minus strand of NC_140180.1, from coordinate 29,801,937 downwards.
CCTTCCATTGCACTCTGATGTAGCTGATCTGTTGTATTCAAATTACTTTTCATTGAGAAAGTTAATGTGTTCCAGAAGGTATGAAAGCACATTAAATTAAAACAATAACCATGGAAGCATGTTTTCATCTCCATCCACTGTGTATTGCTGTTTTGTCTCATGCAGTCACATATTTTTTTTTTCAACATGACCCTTGTGAAAATGTCTCCTTTCCTTTGATGTTATTACCTGGTGGTAAAATTACTGGATAGAGCTGATTCAGTGGTGCTGTTGGTTTGTGGGTGGCAAGGCCCTGCTCCCCAGTACACACACACACACACACACACACACACACACACACACACACACACACACATGCATGCACGCACGCACGCACGCACGCACGCACGCACGCACGCACGCACGCACGCACACACACACACACACACACACACACACACACACACACACACACACACACACACACACACGCATACTGTATAGTCTACAGTACGTGCGTAATGAATGAACAGTAGGCTTATATTATTCTAATAACTTTTTTTATTAGGAGATCGCAGATACTGCGCTGCCCTATAGTAGTCACACTGTAGTTCTACTACAGTACAGTACACACACACACACACACACACACACACACACACACACACACACACACACACACACACACACACACACACACACACACACACACACACACACACACACACACACACACACACACACACACACACACCAACAGTATACACAGTATTTTCTCATAACAATATTGTTAGGATTACAACTAAATTCCAGAGTAAATCAACATTTAGTTTATCATCTCAGAACATTCCCCAGATTAAGTAAGATTTATTTTTTAATAGAAGGATATTGAGTAAAAACTCAGTGTAAAAAAACCTGCTTATAGACACAGCAGCGAGTAATAGAACAATTTGTTCCAGCTTTTTGCTTAGGTTGCCCAATTAGGCTCTAGTCAACAACAACAAACTAAATAAATAAATACATAAATAGAGATTTACCCAGACTTTTCATCCCCAGACACCGGGGTCTGGAGGGTATTTCCAAATGCAAATACTAGCCAGTTTCATTGGAAACCAGTTCATTGTGACAAGGATTTAATGGCTTTCTCACAACCTTCACCATTTTCAACAGTTAACCGCTCGTGACCTGTGTTTACATGCTCGATTAAAATGTCCAAACTCCACATTGAAGAAATGGATTCGTTTTTCTATGAGAAGCTCTCGCCTATTACTCTGTTACCTCATAGACCCTTATAGAAAACAAATCTACAGCAGGATGAAATCGGCACTCTCCTCTGGTACATGAATTACAATATTTGGTAATAAAAGAACATTTTATTACACTGCATCATCCGCTGAATAGCCCTTAAGACGTGGACCTCTAACCGTGAGCTGGGAGACCATTTTCAAGCCTTAGCAAACTCAAACGCTGCTCAGTAAAGACTAAAAGCGATGTATCACAAGAGGAGCTCGCTGGAAGGAGTAGTTCAAAACACACAGCTAAAAACACAATTTCCAGATAGAATGTCCAGAGTAGGGTTTCTCAACAGGGGCACTACCACCCTGCAGCGGTAGTTCAGAGTGCGTTCGGGGTGTGTGTGTGGGGGGGGGGGGGGGGGGCAACAACTTCAATGGAATGCTGTCATGCTGTGAGCACGGAAATCGAAATCCCAAATCCCACTTCAGAAACAGTGTGTGACGTTATAGCAAAGATAAGGGTTACTCTAATTTAAAAAGTAAAATGAGATTAATGAATGAAATCATTCAAACAAAATAACAATGAAGATTTGATTGGGTCTCTACCCATTGTTAGAAGCCTTCATTTGACACATGAATACATTTATTGTCAGTTTTCATCAGTCATATCAAAACATCTTCGCCGTCACATGTGAGAGGACATTTCCATTCTAGTACATTGACTTTCACATTATCTGTGGGAAAATGTAAAAAAACGTGATTGTGCTAATAGACAGAGGAGTCGCTCGAGGCTACACTAGCTTACCGTTAGCGTAAGATCAGACTCAATGAGTCAGGGTGAGTTCTGTCATCAGCTAAAAGGATTAGAGATGGTGCCACAGATTGATGGAGTGAGGGAGCTGCCGCTAGCGGTGCTCTGCAGATGACCGTAATGAACATTTAATTGCCACGTCGATGGAACGGTAAAGATTTAGGAAAGATGAATGCCGGCCTTGGTTCTGTTAATTGTAGACCTTTTAGACCAATTAATGATGAGCTCTGCATGTTTTAGAACCGTAATGGATTTGCCAAGATGTGCCGGAGGGAATTCCCATTTCCCACTCCCAGAGTTGATATTAGGGAATTTTCTGTAGGCCTATATATTAACTTTTAAATTGCAAGACAATGTGGGGAGACGTCATTAGCTGCTACGCCAGAGGAAAACGGAACAGAACTGGCCTCAAAAAACACGTGGTTCTTTATTTCACCCTGCTGCACACTCTGCCCCACCCCGATCTGTGATGCCAGAGTGCCTCTTTGGAGGTCCTATCAAAGCCTGTCTAGGGGGGGGGGGGAAGAGACACAATGACATCACAGATTGGCCAGAGCTTAGTGTGCAGTAGGGTGGAAATATCAACCACTAAAGGGCAGCAAAATGACCACGTGTTTAGTTTGAAGACTTGAAGAGACACGCCTGTCCGGCCATCTTTACATCACAGAAGTGGCGATATGGCCGAGCCAGCTAATAATATGTACAGTATGTATCCCGATGTCAGCAAGTCGTTCCAGTTTTACAGTGAGAGAAGAAATGAGTCATTGAATTAATTACATTGGAGGACATCCATGTCCAAGTCAATAACCCTGATTAACTAACATATGATCAATACGCATTTTTACAAGCAACACCCCAATTTGCTGACTGCTGTCCAACAGCCCGCAGCACAGGACTTAAATACCGCAGACATTCAATATTTACCTTTAAGCAGATACTGTACTGTTTCCCCTTTCTTCCCCATGCAGTATGAATATTACAAGCCAGACAAAGGAAATGTGGGCTATGTGGCTGGGAGTGGGAATGAGTCATGAGATCAGGCGATTCTACAAAATCAGCGGCATGTAGTGATGGGCATTGGATATGAAGAGCTGAGATGAGCATACCAAGGGATCATATAAACCAACATGTTTATGTATGACTGTAGCTAGACCAGCATGTGTATGTATGACTGTAGCTAGACCAACATGTCTATGTATGACTGTAGGCTGTAGACCAGCATGTTTATGTATGACTGTAGCTAGACCAACATGTCTATGTATGACTGTAGGCTGTAGACCAGCATGTGTATGTATGACTGTAGCTAGACCAACATGTCTATGTATGACTGTAGGCTGTAGACCAGCATGTGTATGTATGACTGTAGCTAGACCAACATGTCTATGTATGACTGTAGGCTATAGACCAGCATGTTTATGTATGACTGTAGGCTGTAGACCAGCATGTATGACTGTAGGCTGTAGTCCAGCATGATGTTTATGTATGACTGTAGGCTGTAGACCAACATGATGTTTATGTATGACTGTAGGCTGTAGACCAGCATGGTGTTTATGTATGACTGTAGGCTGTAGACCAGCATGGTGTTTATGTATGACTGTAGGCTGTAGTCCAGCATGGTGTTTATGTATGACTGTAGGCTGTAGATCAGCATGAAAGACAGCCACTGTGGCTTGTGAAACTTGTATAGAGCAGGCACGTGCACACATAGAGCCCAAGCGGTGCTTGAGCACCTGCCCTTTTGAGACTCATAAAAAAGTGCCATTTAAAATTTGTTTTTATTATTATAATTTTTTTTTACCGTTACGCATATAGACTGCCCTTCCAACTGAAAAATGTCAGGATAGAATCAAAATATTAGGTAAAGAGAGAGATGCCCCATATTCCATTGCAGTTTGCATGGCCTCCTCAGCGTGCCTCTCCGCGGACCTATATATTTTATGCATAGCGTGGGTGGTGATGATGATGATGATAGAAACCGCTGTGGCGCATACAGTTGAATGCTGGTATTACACTCACTGAGGGACACGAAGAAGTCAAGTCCGATGGGATTTGGGAATCTCAAATACAAATCCGGATTGGAATAAAAAAATGCATTTATATTAAACAATACAGAATATACAGCAAAAAAGGTATAGTGCCATTTTCAGCCTTTGAGCACCTGCCCCTCTAAAGTCCTGTGCACGTCCCTGGTATAGAGGCCATATAGCACTGTGCATTACAGAGAGAGATCCCATATCAAGAAGTAATGTGCCGTTTTGGTGAATAGTTAACTGGTATGGCACTTCCACACTGCTCAGACAGTCTCACCATATTGTGGGAATATAATGTTTGTCTTATAACACAACTCGTAAAAGTTTAACATATTATTGTCACTGGCAAAATGGTTGCCTTGTTGGAAACAAGAGGTCCCCTGCCAGTGCTTATGGACTGACATATTCCATTCATCAACTAAAAGAGGAACCGTTCCCGGTGGAAGCAACCTTTCCAAACGGGCAGCTCTAACGTGCAGTAAGGGACAGTCATAAAGTTGTTGGATGTCTAGACAGTGTTATCTGTGCAAACATTGCCATACGCAAGATAAAGTAGCCTTAGCGTCTCAGGATTTATCATCACAAGGTGCAAGTAAACATTTCATTCACCGCTCCTCTAACACATTGTTTCTTCCTTTCTAGTCTGTTCACAGTTTTCGAGAGGAGTCTACGCCATCTTTGGATTCTACGATAAGAAGTCGGTCAACACCATAACGTCATTTTGCGGGACACTACATGTCTCCTTCATAACCCCCAGCTTCCCCTTGGACGGCATTCAGCAGTTTATTATCCAGATGCGGCCTGACATCAAGGGGCCGCTCCTCAGCCTCATCGAGTACTACAAGTGGGATAAGTTCGCCTACCTGTACGATAGCGATAGAGGTGAGTCACATTCTTATTTAATTTGTTTTATAATATTTTTATTGGTTTCGTAAACAAAACACACATACATCCATAAAACAACATTGAAATCAAGAAAATAGACATACAAATCATCATCATCATCATCATCATCATCATCATCATCATCATCATCATCATCATCATCATCATCATCTTTATCCAAATAATATATAATAATAATAATAATAATAATAATAATAATAATAATAATAATAATAATAATAATAATAATAATAATAATAATAATAATAATAATAATAATAATAATAATAATAATAATAATAATAATAATGATCTGGGCCCTATTCCCCGTACCTGGTTCAACTAAGTCGATCAAAAGTCCCATTATCCAGATTCAATTAACCCGATGTTTGAATCCAGGCTTTCCATGTTCCTCGAAGGTGGATTCAGTCTCGTTAATTCGAACCAGACTTGCACGCGGCCGCCTCACATGAAAAGACAGCAGGTGTAGATCGCAGAAATCCTGATTTTCCAACGGCATTGATTGATTGATTGATTTAAAACTTTATTAACAAGATTGCAGAATGGGTACAATAGAGTACGGCTCAATAGCCTCACCGAGAAGTTAAATGCATAATCTATAGGCACATTTTAAGTCCCTCATTACCCCAATCAATCAGATTATATTTCTTTAAATGTGCCTGCTGGCAGTAGGCTTAATGGAATGAATAATCAAATGAGATCTTGCTAGCGAAAATAATTAGTTCAACTCTTTCAGAATAAGGATTAAAAACAAGCCCAAATAGTATATCTAATTGATACGAATTATATTATGAGGATATCTGTACTGTATGTGCTTAGGTATTATGTACTATATAAATACATGGTTCCCAAAGAGAGGCTTGGAGGGAGGCTTGCAGTTACACTATTAATCAGGTTTTAATCTGTTTTGGACATCATCCATACATGCATTGAATTGATTAACCTTTGGTTTATACCAGTGACACCTCATGTTCATCATCAGATAACAGTGCTTGAAAAGATAAATGCATTTTCTCAAATTCATTCATCAAAAACGTCAAAGGCTCATTCAATTTATCAAGTCACGTCACGTCATCAAATCCATCAAATAGCGCATCTCCTCATATATTTTAAACCCAGTTACAATATCACAATAACGCGTGACTGTCACAGTGACAGTGATACAATTAAACAATCCACAGATTCAGATTCCTCATAATTCATATCCACAATCCATGCATAGACGCTTCAATGTATGCTTGAAATACACAGCGAAGAATATTAAACTAATCAGAGCCAAACGCCCGATAGGTTTCATTCATTAAAAATATCCCCGCAGGATTCACATTTGCAATGCGCCGTTATTAAAATAACCACATGCAGTGTATCGCGACTCCGAGCGCCGTATCCGTATAAATATGATGTGCATTATTTAGGACAAAGTAAATCTATAGGCTGAATGTGATTTATTATCAGCATCTTAGGTATATTATTTTACATTTCAAAAGCCCCCTCTAGAAGAACGAAGCACAAAAACATAATTCAGAATGGTATAATGGGATCTAGACTGTGAGAATTATTTCAGGAAGCGAGCTGCATTTCTTTGCGAGGGTGTGGCCATGCAGGTTATCCAGCTAACTGAACTAAACTCTGCCCTCGACCAGGTTCAAACTTTATGATCTGTTGCCATAGTGATTTAGACAATCCGACGTTGGGAAACGGAAAGGTCTGGCTTAAGTCAAGCTATCCTGAAAATTATCTGGCTAACTCAGTTAGCCAGGTACGAGGAACAGGGCCCTGGTCCTACTTCTATTCACTAATCCAACACCTCAGCCATCACACTATTCCTTCCCCACTCATCTCCCATCCTCTCCAGCTGTCCCACAAGTCTCAAGCCACACTCTTTTAGCTTTAGTTTATTTGCTAACGTCCTTACTCATGGCTCTGTTAGCCGTCTCTTCTTGCATCGTTGTTTTAGATGTTTCCGCCCGCATCAACTTTAGGTGGCATGTATTTTTAGTGAACCTTTTCAAAATAGAGCCTTTAGTCATGTTTTTTTTCCAGTATTTTTCAGAAAGTTAGTAGCAAGCCACGTTTCTGCGACTTGTCAGTGTTATGTCATAACCGTAAGTCCGTAAGTCACATTCTTAGTATTCTATCCAGCTGATTGTATTCAAATAATAGGTGATTGTTGATAAATGACAACCATGGCCGTAATCAGTTGTTGTACTGGCACTGTGCCATTTTAGTTGCCATGACACATGAGAATCATAACATTAAAAAGAAAATCTCTCATGTTGAGGCCATTTTGCTGAAGTGCAGTTTGAAACTTTCACTTTTGATAGTCTTAGCAATGCACCGCCTGCCTCATAATGATATTTGGAAGGTGCATTAGGAGAGACTCATTTGTCTCTGCCTGGAGGCTGGAACTACTTAGCTAGAGGAACTCATACATTCCTATTAGTATTGACTGTAGCCAAGGGCTAGGGTTGGTTTCAACATTGGGGGGGGACACTTTAATTAAGTGGGGGGTCTGGGTGTCCTTCCCCAGGAGATTTTGAGCATCAAACACTTAATTTCCTGCATTCTGGTGTACTTTTATGAGAGGCACGTCTGCAAGACTGAAATGGTACGGTCCTGTAGGGGTGTCTGAAATTGTTAGTTATTATATAGTTACTGGTAAGAAGGATATATACTGTACATGCTTTGACCTCCTTATTTTTCTTTACCACTTTTGGCGAGGGGGTTGTTTTTCATATTAGCTATATCTTTTGAGGGGGACACATTTACCTCTTCTCATTATTGCAACCCCCCTACATCTATGCCTATGACTGTGGCTACCCACTGCTCCTAACTATAGTCCTAACTGCTGGGATGAGTTAAATGCACAGGATGAATTTATATGGGTATAGAAGAGTATGTAAAATGTGCTTGATAAATAAAGATCTATATATACAAATATAAATATATATATATATATATATATATATATATATATATATATATATATATATATATATATATATATATATATATATATATATATATATATATATATATATATATATATATATATATATATATATATATATATATATATATATATATATATATATATATATATATATATAAGCCATAGGCCTTTTGTTAACCCAATGGGCTTACACATTGTGTAAGAAAGAAGGGGGGGGGGGGGGGGGGGGTGCAGAGTGCAAAGGTTGCAATCAAGTTTTGATTATTGCTATCAATGCTATGACAACAAGGTTGATGGGAATTAATTTAGGTGCATCAGTGCACACAATTAAAAACACGACAAAAAAGACAACCTCTCCGAGCACAGTGCCAGGTTCCCAAGCGGGTGTACAGTATACCTCACCACAAGAAGCACTATACTATGTACATTTAGACTGTTTAGGTGCAGGACTATAACATAGTTCCAGATGACTAAACCATGGTACCTCACAGCCTCAGGACAGGTGCTGTTATGGTTTGTTTGTCCTCTCCAACCGTTTAAAGAGCAAGTGTCAGGTGAGAAGAGGGGCCCACAGTATGGACACCCTTTCAGCTTCGGGTTGGATGTGGTTAGTGTCTCGGAGGCAACAGAGGTCGAGAGAGGGCAGAGAGGCGTACCATGAGCTCGGCAGACGAAAGCCTTGTGTGGCATCTGGCTACACCTTGTATCACAGTCAATATTCTTCTATTTAAGATGAAAAGCCACCATGTGTTTCATGGAAGTTTGACTTGGCATCCACTAACACTCTAACCTAGTATTTCATGATTACTTAAACAGACGGCAACAAGTTCAAGTTCAGTGAAGTTCAAGTTGACGTTCAGGTGACGGCAGAGTGATTTGAAAAGCTAGCAATAGAATGGAAATCAAATAAATCACGTTTAATACTGTTGTAAATATTATTTTCAGCTTCTGATTGTTCAATGTCGCTCCAGTTAGGGAGGGTTCAAGAGAGAGAGAGAGAGAGAGAGAGAGAGAGAGAGAGAGAGAGAGAGAGAGAGAGAGAGAGAGAGAGAGAGAGAGAGAGAGAGAGAGAGAGAGAGAGAGAGGAGCGTTTTCTAAGGAGCGACGTCTTTGTTAATGGAAACAGAGAAACAGAGAGAGAGAAACAGATGATATTAGGTGGCTTCCTTTAAATCTAATGTTAATTTGTTATAAACCACACCTACTTCTGGTCTTCCGAATACAGATACAGATACAGATACAGGTCATTTTGTTGGTTGAACAGATACAGATACTGATAATGACATCTCTGCACACCTCTATTAGACAAGAAACCAATGCAAAGTCAATGGAGCCACACTCCACTCTGTACAAGCCCCAAAGTAACGTCATGGTGCCCAAGTGCGTCCACCTTTTTATAGGATTCTATCACATTTGCATAACAATAGCGAATATTACGTACCTTGCGCCGTTTTCATTGGAGTTTTTTACAAAATAACGCTGTTTTATTTGTCCTATATATGCGGATATCATTTAAAAACTTAAATTGTACCATTTTAGTTCCCTTTAGACAACAAACATAATGCTAATGATGCACTTTAATTATGATAATTAGGTGGCCATTCACGGTCACTGTACTGAGGTGACGTGAGGGCGCATTTATAGTTTAACGCTCCTGTGTTCAGATCGCATTTTCACCTTTTACTGACCTGCTGACCTGTGAACTGTGAAAAAAGATCTTGGAAAATGGAGTTCTTTTGTTTTAACCTGTTTTCATCCTTTAAAATCAATGCTGCCATCTACTGTTAACTGGAAGGTAGTGTATAAAGCGTTTGTCTACCATCTCATCTCAGGAGCAAACAACATCCCCATTTTATTTGTCTAACAAACAAAATATTAATCACAATCACTTGTCACATTAACATTTGAGAGTACATGTGTTTTCAACAAAAATATGACAAATTTAACACAACATCCAGCACTTTTTAACATTTTATAAACAATATATAAAAAATATAATAAACATAACTTAGAACAATATCAACTATTTACAGCACACCATACATATTTATCCATTTTTTCATTCATACACTCCTCTTCTGCGGCTGTGGAGAGAGCCGCCACGCGGGGTACGGGAGGAGGTTGTGGGAGTCCTTGATGTTTCAGCCCGCTGCCGCTGTCGGTCTGCCCTGGCCAGAGCTCCTGCCTCGGCGCGGGCGGCGCGGTCCTCTGTCTCGTCGATGGCATCCGTCATCTCCTGGGCGGTGAGCAGGCGGGCCTTGGTGGTGTTCCTCCTGACCTTTCCAGATCTTCGGGTGAACTCTTGAGGCAGGCCAGGACCGTGATGTGTTCCCTGGTTCCCTGGGCCTGCCTGTAGGCGTGCTTCGTCCCACGGGGCACAACGACCTTCCTCCGGTTGGAGTCCATCTGAAACTCTGTCTCGTCACAGTTGTAAATATGACGGGGTTTCTCCCTCAGCCCATGTTCCTCCAAGGTGGTGGTGAGAAGCTTGAAGTAGTCTTCTATGGCCCCCCTCTTGGCGCAGGCTGCCCTCCCACGGTCAATGGTGTCCGGGATCAGGCTGGACTTAGGGACCTCGAACGTGGCTGCCCGCCTCGCACTCCACCTGCCTGCTCTGACCTCTGCAATGGCCTGGTCCATGGCCTCCGGGGCCCACAGACGCACCTTCCTCTCCCTCTTCCGCATTTGCCGGATATTAGGCATGCTCTGCAAACACACAAAAATATTTTAAACAAGAAAGTAAAATAATATGAACTTTATTATTATTGTACGACTGACGAGTTTATTTTATTTGATTTATTTAGCACATTATTTAAAAAAAACAGTGCTAGGAGGGAACTTACTGTATGTGAGTGATTTATGATGAAATTAAATTAGATTTGAATTGTTTTTTGAATATGGATAAGGAGGTTGTTGACCTCAATGATGAATTTAGTTTATTGCTATGGTTTGTTGGATATGAGTGAAATTCTGATGAAAAGATGAAGAACAATGGAAGGTATCAAGAAGATCTTGCCTATTGTTAATGAACTTGAATATGAATGAGCATGAAACCAATATGATTATGCCGAAATATTACCAGACATGCAAACACACACACACAACCTTACCTTCACCCAGTTCAGCATGGCAGCCTCACACACACACACACCTCCATTCACCTGTAGAGAAACAAACAAGCACACACACAAACCTACCGTGTCTTCTGTGCTGTCTCTGGACTTTGTCACTCTGTCTGTCTATGCTTCAGATGTTTTTTTATACAGAGATTGAGAGAGAGAGAGAGAAAACCAGTTCATTATTTTCCCCGCGACAATTATTGTTCTCCCTTCGATTATTTTCGCGCAACCTCAGTTCATCACTACCTGGTCACCCTACTTCAGACAAACTTAGATCTCTTATTAAGAAGATTACAAATGTACAACACATTTCGTCGGACAAAACACTGGCTATATATGCTAGCAACATAAACAAACGATCTGACTTCATCTTGGGGCGAGTGGGAGTTCATGTTTAAGGGGAGACACTACAGGTGAATAGGGTAAAGAAATTAACTAATAGATATCACAATGAAAATTCCCCAGTTGATTACTTATATTAAGACAAGACTTTTTTGTATTACAAGTTTTCTGAAATTGTATGTTTAAATATGCAAATGAGGCATTATCTACTTAAATATGCACTAATTTGCATATAATTCCAGGACAGAAATCTGA
>NC_140180.1:29751217-29790107 GCF_963971535.1 Notolepis coatsorum | reverse complement strand
AATGGATTCTCCGCTGGATAATGGCTGTCGGAACTATAGGGTAGGGGGTGCATTATGGTTCAGCTTTAATGTGGTCAAGGTTATGGGCCTTCATTGTGTTCAATCCCATTTGAGTGGTTTAATTTGTATAAAAAAAATAATTATAATTAATTAACTCCACTCCGCTCAACATTGTGCCTAACGACGCCCTCAGCTGTTCTAAAATCCCTGTAAACCACAGCCTCTTATTGCTTAATAATCATAGTCAGACAGTGGGCGCACTCCCCCACTTCCAGAAGTAGCAGTACAACACTGACCCCGCCCTCCACACGAGCACTGTACACACATGCATAATACAGTCTGTACACTCAGTGGATATACCAAGAAATGTATTACAAATTACAATGTGTGTAGCAAGGGGAGGAATTGTGTGTTCTTAAATCTTAAAATGTCTCTTAACTCTCTTAATTTGATATATTTGAAACAAAAAAAAATGTCTGCCATGTCCTCCACCCAGGCCTGACCACACTGCAGGTGGTGTTGGACATGGCGGCGGAGAGGAAGTGGCAGGTGACGGCCATCAACGTGGGCAACCTGAAGGACGAGCGGAAGGACGAGGCGTACCGCTCCCTCTTCCAGGACCTGGAGAACAAGAGGGAAAGGAGGGTCATATTGGACTGCGAGCAGGACAAGGTCAAAGATATCATGGAGCAGGTATGTGATTGTAGAATCTGACCCTGTACAAGTGTACCGGGGTAGTTAGTGTGGTGGAAAATAGCCGAAGCTGAATCACTTACTCAGTCAAAAGAGACCTGGTAAATACGTTTTATTAACTCAATCAAAGTATCAATACAAAAATAGTAAGAGTCAGGCTGGTTGACTCTCAACGAGGTGGTTAGCTCAGACACCAGGGAAGAGAGACCCCTCACTGGATCTTGAAACAAGGGTGGGTGTCACAGGAATACAGGAACATAGGGGTGAAAGACGAAAGTCTTTCTCTGGTCTGCATCCCCTTAACAATTGTGTGTATTGAGCTGTACTGTATTGTACCCATTCTGCAATCTGTTAATAACGTTTTCAATCAATCAATCAATGACATCTTTGGGGACATTATGGAAAGGTGGGGGAGGGGTGGGGGTAGGAAGGACAGATGGGTAGAGGGAGATCATCAAATGGAGGGGGGATGGGGGTCTTATCTCCCACAGTAGTCCTGCACAAGGCCAATAGTTAGCCTGACCTCTCCCTCCTCATTCACCTGACTGGTAGACGTTTGCCTTCCTGTGCGGAGCACCTTGGTTCAAATCCAGGAGGGTTACAGTGGGAGCCGGTTTGGGTTCCTCACACTGTGTGAGGTCAAAGCGGTTGAGTGTAAAGCAGAGCAGCCGTAGCCTGAAGCAGAATATCTCCCTTGGCCCAGGCACGGATTCCCCTTTGGCTGAACGACAGAATGTTTGGTGGTTTCCTATGCAGGAAAACCCAGGTGGGTTACATAATACATTATTAGGTTAATAGAGGACTCAACAATTACAGGACACATTTAAAACAACTTCTCATTCATTATCATCAGTTAAGCATGGGATGAAAATGCCTGAATTTAGAATGTATATTGTCCAAGCTTTAAACTTTAAAAGCTTTCAACAAACAGTTTAGCATTTCTGAGTAATTTCTTATACAGCTTTGCCTTTGTTCAGGTGTGAGAGAAACCCTGCACCTGGCAATGCACCTTTTTCCCCATTTAGACGACAGTTATGTCCATCTACAGTGTTGTGTATTAGATACAGCACTCTTTGATGTTAATCTACAGTGTTGTGTATTAGATACAGCACTCTTTGATGTTCATCTACAGTGTTGTGTATTAGATACAGCACTCTTTGATGTTAATCTACAGTGTTGTGTATTAGATACAGCACTCTTTGATGTCCATCTACAGTGTTGTGTATTAGATACAGCACTCTTTGATGTCCATCTACAGTGTTGTGTATTAGATACAGCACTCTTTGATGTTCATCTACAGTGTTGTGTATTAGATACAGCACTCTTTGATGTTCATCTACAGTGTTGTGTATTAGATACAGCACTCTTTGATGTTCATCTACAGTGTTGTGTATTAGATACAGCACTATTTGATGTTCATCTACAGTGTTGTGTATTAGATACAGCACTCTTTGATGTTCATCTACAGTGTTGTGTATTAGATACAGAACTCTTTGATGTTCATCTACAGTGTTGTGTATTAGATACAGAACTCTTTGATGTTCATCTACAGTGTTGTGTATTAGATACAGCACTCTTTGATGTTCATCTACAGTGTTGTGTATTAGATACAGCACTATTTGATGTTCATCTACAGTGTTGTTTATTAGATACAGCACTCTTTGATGTTCATCTACAGTGTTGTGTATTAGATACAGAACTCTTTGATGTTCATCTACAGTGTTGTGTATTAGATACAGCACTGTGTTCTGTGGTGTATCAGGCACACGTGTACGGACGGATAAGAGGACTTGGGCCCAAGTGAACCATCCTAGAATGTGGTAATTCATGTATAATTTGCATGACGAATCCCAATTAAAGGAGCTGTGAGTGGTATTTTCTTGTTAAAATAAGTGTTAAATAGCTCTACATTCCGACAGCCATCACTGTTAGTGTTTGGTCAGTAATATTGGTCTCCTAGTCCCTCCACTCGAGTCTGCAGTAAACAGAAGACACATTTTCTGGTATCCCATTCCCACTTTATCCAATCAGGAAAGGGAACTCTAGATATATGTTTATTATTTCAAGGAATCCTGCCAAGCCAACTTTTCGTACGGCACTGGTAGCTTATTTTACTTGTTTAAAGGACACATTTGCTTAAAACTAGTTTTTATGACTTATTGTAAGAACAAGACCATTTTCACAGTGTGGAGTTCTCTCTCCTGATTGGATAAAGTGGCAACGGGATAGCAGAAAATGTCTGTTTACTGCAGAGCGGAGGGACTGGGAGACCCATGTTACTGACCAAACACTCTACATCAGTGATGGCTGTCGGAGTGTAGAGCTATTATTTTAACATGTATAGACCACCTATTTTAACAAACAAAAATATACCACTTACAGCACCTTTAACATCATCTTCACTTAAAACTGGACTAGATATCTATGAAAAATGCCTGCCTCTCATCATCGACTCGCCCCGACAAGTGTCTGCGCTCCGTCCGGACAGTGACACTCATCCACATCCAGCTGCCAGTCCACCAGATGGGTGAAAGGGACCACACTCCTTCATTTAGACTGTAAACACTGGAATTAAAGAACATAGAGGTTCACATAAACAGGTTATTTATACCCTACTGTCTTGCCCATGGGAGAGTCTTATTGACTGGTATTTAAGGCGTGCTGACGCATGCTTAACAGAATGCTGAACAAAATCAATGTCTCTTGCCTTCGGTGCCTGAATTATCTGAGTAAAACAGGATCCATCCAGGTGGCAGTTTGCTGCTTTCTCTCAAAGGCATTCACATACAGTAGGAGAGATACAAGAATTATTATTCAAATCTGCTTTACGTAACAGGCTTACGTAAACAAACAGAGGTGGGATTACTTTCAGGTGTATGATTTATGTTTGGAAATGAAATGTTGCTTGAAGTGTTTTTTTCCCCTTTCAGTTACACAACTGATCGAGGAAATGGGTTTGATTTTTTTTTATATCTTGTGACTGCGAGGCCCGTAGGCTTTTCAATCAAATGATAATGGCCAGCATTGTCAAACATGTTACGGAGCATAGTCACAAATTACAACGCGTGGAATGCATTGCAGATTTGTGTGTTTTGTAAATTACTCTGTCATATTTCTGATGCCGTTATCGCCGGTTGTTGCTTGCCTGGCGGTGCTGTTAAAAGTAACTGAACACTTTCTAAAATGACAGAAGCAGCTCAAAAAGCTTTGTTCAAAATGACGGATAACAGTCGAGTCATATCGTCTCATGACTGAGGTTGCAAATGCAAAACGTTCACTTCAGCTTTGTCATTAGCCATTCCGTTGCCAGGGACGAGGGTTTGAAGTATTGAAATGTCTGTTGCCAATGTGCTTTCTTTCACAAGGGTTGTTCTTTTGTATTATTGTGTTTTGTTTTTCTCTCCAGGTCATTACAATCGGCCGACACGTGAAAGGCTACCACTATATCATCGCAAACCTGGTACGTTTTGACATCTTCATTAATGATTACATCTTTTAAGTCCTCTCAAGTGCATTTAAGCTGACATCCATCAGCTATAAGACTAAATCTGAGTCTGTGTTACTAGGGTTTTGTCGATGGTGACCTCTCAAAAATCCAGTATGGCGGAGCCAATGTGTCAGGCTTTCAGATTGTAGACTTCGAGGATCCCTTGGTGTCCAAGTTCGACCAAAGATGGGAGGCTCTTGAGGAAAAAGAGTACCCTGGTGCTGATAGCAAGATCAAGGTAAGCACACACACACACACACACACACACACACACACACACACACACACACACACACACACACACACACACACACACACACACACACACACACACACACACACACACACACACACACACACACACACACACACACACACACACACACACACACACACACACACACACACACACACACACACACACACACACATTGTTAGTCCTCCTCGAGACACACTTGAGGGTTGGGTGAGTCTCTTTCTAGTCCCCTGAGTAGCTGTGGAGTGTATTTGCAACTTCAAAGTGGGCTGTTTTCACTGCTATTAATCCACACAATTGCTGATGCACACATCCGCCAGTACACACTCACTATTCCTATGCACAGTTACACAAACCCATTACCCAGAGCTCATACCCATATGCCTCCGTTTTCGCTTGGGCTCCGACAGATCTCCTACATTTTCCAGAATTTGTATACCCCATTTCTTTGTGTGCTTTTTAATGTGTTTTTTTTTATTAGTTTTTTGTATATAATAATCAATATGGCAAAAATATTTACATGACATTTAGTCAAAACTATTTCTTACCCAAAGCAACTTACAAATTGTGTACAAGTCAGCAGGAGGGGTACACCTCTGTCAGCTAATGGTAAGTGGTATTGTTTGTCTAGCATTGCAGAATTTGAATGTTGCATGAGTGCATAGTAGCATAGATATACAAGCATAGTAGGTAGTAGTATAGGCATAGTACATACTATATAGTATTATAGACATAGTAGCATAGTAGGTAGCAGTGGCGGCTGCTGACCAAATGTTTTGGTGAAGCACAAATTATTATATTATATTATATGTTAAATTATATTTTTAAAACATCCCCCAATGTGTGTGTCAGTGGTGGCTGTGAGTAAAAAATATTGGGGAGGACGGGAGAGTTAAAAATGGTGGTTATGAAGACAGCAGACAGACACTACAGTTTTTTTTTATCCACTTTTTCTCCTTATTTTTTCTATTTTCTCCCATCCCAATTTCTCCTCGCCAATTCTCCCTTAAATTCTCCCCTCCCCTGTCTCGAACGTTGCTAGACTATGCCTCCCACTGGTCGGCTGGAGTGAGGACCAAGCCTTGCATCACGTGTCCCCTCCGGTACACAAGGAGGCAGCTGGCGCATCTTTTCACCTGTACAGCGCGATCTCTCAGTGGCGAGGAGTAACGCGTGGGAGGCTCACGCTGCCCCCGTCACTTCCTGATTCTGCTGTACAGGCGCACCAACCGACCTGTAGGAGACGCTGTCCACAACGTCCAATCCCCACCCACCAGCTTTCCCACCCCTAACACTGCCAATTGTGTTAGTATGAACAACCAGCCAAGCTGGTAGCAACGCCGAGAGCTGGGCTCGAACCCAGCGTCTCCTGCGTTAGTGGCGAGTGCCTTGCCCACTGCGCCACTTAGCTGCGACAGACACTACAGTTAAAGACAACAGGCACTAGTAATAAATACCTTGGAGTAACTCTTGACACACACGCCTCACTTACAAACATCACATCAATAGCTTAGTCAAGAAGGCAAATCAAAAACTATTTGTTTACAGCCAGATCAGACCATTTCTCACCCTCACTGTTTCAAACACATATCTACATGCAATTTTTCTTTCACCACTATCTTAATGTCTCCCAATCTTATAGAAGAACCCATAGCAAGCAAGACTGTACAATAGACTAGAGCTTATAAAATTCACGGTAAATTTCCACCCTGGACTCACCACTGTACTGCACTCTCAGTCACAGCTTGGGACTTTTCGCCTGGATGTACAGAACGCATTGATCACCAGATCAATCTTACATGCACATCACTCAGCACTATAGGAAATGAACGACACACACACGCGCGTGCACACACACACACACACACACACACACACACACACGACAAAAGGTTAACCCTTTACTATCACACAACCGAAGGTCGCCGGTATTGTCGCAGTGAAAGGGTTAACCGTTTTGGTAAGTGCGGCAGTGAACGGGTTAACAACCAGTGTCACAGGCCTCCCGTTAAATGGTCCTCTAGGACTGCCAAGACTTGTACAGCTGATGTAAACTGCTGACACAGCTTGCCAACACAACACATACAGTACAGTAGCCACTTACCAAACAACACACACACACACACACACACACACACACACACACACACACACACACACACACAGGGCCGCCTGGGAGAAATGCGAGGCCCGGTGCGAGATTTAACGCGAGGCCCCCCCCCCCCCCCCCCCCCAAGGTAAAAAAAAAAAAAAAAAAAAATTATATATATATATATATATATATATATATATATTTTTTTTTTTTTTTTTTTTTTTTATACAGTCAACATATTCTTAAATAATAGCGCTGCCCGAGGCGGGGCATGATACAGTCAACATATAGCAAAAGAGAGAGCGAGAGAGAGCTCCCGTTCTACAGTCAATATACAGTGTACAGAGAGAGAGAGAGAGAGAGACACATTGGAAAGAAATTGAAATGCTATTTGGCCCTAAACAGAGAGTACACAGTGGCAGAATACCTGAGCACTGTGACTGAAGATCCTTGAGCACAGCCTAGCCATCGAGAAAGGCCGCCATAGGCAGACTGTGTGTGTTAGAAAGAGAGAGAGAGAGAGAGAGAGCACATGTGTGTTTGTCATGTGTGTGTGTGTGTTAGAGAGAGACTATAGCATGTATGAGAGATTCAAAAGGACAAAGAT
Source organism: Notolepis coatsorum (assembly GCF_963971535.1). NCBI lineage: Eukaryota > Metazoa > Chordata > Actinopteri > Aulopiformes > Paralepididae > Notolepis > Notolepis coatsorum. The sequence continues at coordinate 29,782,972 of NC_140180.1, read as the reverse complement.
CAACACTTAAATCCAACAAGAAGAGGGTCAACAGAGAAACCAAAGCAGCAAGGAGCCAATGGCCGACATCAGCTAAATAGGCTAGCCAGGTACTGTGACACCAGGCCACGTGACACACAGCTTTGGCCAACGGCCCAACGCTACCCAAGCTACACAAACGACCATTCACACACAGCACATGTCGTATCTCCAAATGTTGTGAAGTAGCATATGTTTTGCCTGGAAAAAAACATCGTTATTAACAAAACATTCGGGAGGGGAAGGAAGGAAGAGTGGGGTAATGTCATCATGACATTTTCATTAATCCAAGTTACCTGCACGATGAACGCAGGGCGAAAGGCCGCAAGGTCTCCACGTTGACGAAAGGCCTCTCGCTGGCGGGACAAAAAGAAGCTATGGCCAGAGCCTTGTCATGGTGCAGGCCCGACTACATCTTCTGTCAAAGGGCCTGCTATTCTCAAGGCTAACTGATAGCATCAAACGAACGTTCCCAGCTGACGCTAAACAGCTAACTGGCTAACAGTTAGCTCACACAGTTAGCTACTAGTAGTATTAGCTAGTCGACCAGTTTGGCTCCACAGAGAGAAAGAGAGTTAGGGTCAGGTGACTAAGATCCACGGCGGGTATATAATCATAAGTTGACTCACCATAACGCAGTATCAACGTGGAAGGAGACTTTCTTGGCCCCACGGTGTAATTTCGGCGTATTGCTGCCTAACAGATTTATCTGCTCACAAGTTCTCTTCTCCTTCTTTTGAAAAGACATCCACTCGCCTCGCTAGGTTAGCTAACGCTAGTTAGCATTTAGCTAAGCTAGCTACTAGCCGACATGGCTATACCATGAAAGGCTCCGGCCATTTGTCCCGCTAGCGAGAGGCCTTTCGTCAACGTTCCTTGGTTGGTGACCGACCGACTGATAATGACCGACCTCTTTCTTCGTCTTGGCTATTGGGCATAACTAAGCATAGTCAAAAGCTGCACGCGCGAAAATGTCAAACGCAGCCGACTCACGCTGCCGGCGTACTACACTGTCTACACATGATGTAAGTAAAACCACTCCCTTCGTTGAAACCAATGCTGCTGCAGAACCCCAGAGGCTGAGCTCCAATAGTGAGTATGTCTGCAGCTGCAGGACTGCAGACCCAGGAACAAGTCAGACACATTCTACAAACGTGTCTAATGTGAAATATATAAGCATATAAGCAAAACTAGATTTTAGGTCTGTGATGAAAAAGGGCCTCGCGGGAAGGGGGGCCTCGCAAAAAAAAATAAAAAAAATAAAAAAAATTATAAAAAAAATTAATAATTTTTTTTTTTTTTTTTTTTTTGCGAGGCCCCCCTTCCCGCGAGGCCCTGTGCGACCGCACTGCTCGCACACCCCCTGAGGCGGCCCTGCACACACACACACACACACACACACACACACACACACACACACACACACACACACACACACACACACACACACACACACACACACACACACAGACACACACACACAGCTACTAAATATATATATATTTTTTAAATCACTCACCATTGACGACGTTACTTCTTACAAGGAAATAGTGTCCCTCCCATCTGATCACTTGTAAATGAAATCCATCCTTCGATATTTTCTGATGAAACGTTCAATGACCTCATCTGCTTGCAAACAGTTGCAAATCCAGCAATGCAACAAACAGCAGTCTTTTGTGATCTAATCGATCCTTCATTTGCGTGAGGATGCAACGTAGTTAGAGACCATTGACCGGAAGCCGTTCTCTTTGTTGCATTGAATGCCAGGTCAAGAAACTTGAAGTGGATTTGTGTGGCAATGTGAAGCCCAGTGCAGCTCTCTGAGAAGAGGCGTGACGTGTGCTGACTTTGGTAGGCTGGAGACCAGGCGGACCACTGTGTTCTGTATGAGTTGAAGCGTCATGATGTGGCAAAGTTAAAGCCTGTTCCAGCCATTGGAGTGAGGGAGGTTCGGAGAAGCAGCTGTGGATGTTTCCTACCTTTTTCTCAAAAAAGGTGACAAAGTTCTCTGCAGAGAGAGAGAGAAGGGAGGAGGCGGGGGTGAGGAGGGAGGATATGGTGGTGTACAGTTTATGGAGGTTCATTGCAGAGGCCTCAATCGTATGGTGAAAAAAGGCTTTGGTAATGTTTTTGGAGAATACTGACAAGAGGTCGTGATAAATAGTGATGGGATGTGGTCGTTTTGCACTTCTTCTCTGCAGCTCTCAGGCTCTGTCTTTCTTCTCTGACTGTCTCCGTCAGCCACAGTCTGAGTGGGGAACGGCTGGCACGCTTCTTGGCAAGGGGACAGAGCTTATAAAAGTTGTCTGATAGATGAAGGGAGGGAGTTACCATGGTGTTAATTATGCTGGAGTCACGGGAGAATATGAGTTCCAGGGAACAGCCAGACTTGTGGACAGTGGAAGTCAGGTCGAAGGACTCTAGGAGAGAGACCACTGTGGCAGACTGGGAAGAGTCAGGTAGGCTGAAGTCACCAGTGGGGTGCCGTCTTCTGGGAAGGAGTTCAAATAGAACAAATGAGACCTAGAGGGCAATAAAGAATAACAATGGTGAGATTGAATGGACTAGAGATATACTGTATACAGCATGATATTCAAGAGAAGAGAGGGTGAGGTCAGGTATTGATATTATACTCATAGTCCAGGAAGGAGTGGTCAGAAGGTCAGTGCCTAGGCCACATCTGGAGGGTCTGTGTGTGTGAGAGAAGATGTATGCTGTAGATAGAGCTGCAGGTGTTGTGGAGTTATCTGGTGTCATCGAGCAATGAGTTGGAGGTAATTATGGCACTTTAGGTCAGGATTGGCACTTCCATAAAGCCCCCTGCATACGGTGACAGGCACAGACAAGTTGGGGGGCAGGGGCTCAATTTGGGGGGCACTTGGGGCAAAAGGGCAGGGGCTCAACTGTGCATGTCACTGGTGACAGGTATATTTGTGGCTACGGATGGATAGCAGAGGTTGGCAGGGTTGCTTCCAAACTGGTGCTCTGGTGCCGGGAGAACAGCCTCTCTCTGAACGTCAGCAAAACTAAAGAGATGATTATGGATTTTAGGAGGTCGGGGGCTAGGGACTACAGCCCCCTCAGCATCTACGGGGCACTGGTCGAGAGAGTGAACAGTTTCAAGTACCTCAGAGTCCACACATCTGAGGACTTGACATGGACCACACACAGACATTAGACAGAGTGGTGAAGAAGGCACGGCAGTGCCTCTACTTCTTTAGGCGCCTAAGGAAGTTCAAAGTGAGTCAGAAGATGCTTAAGAACTTCTACTCATGCACAATAGGAGAGCATCCTGATTGGTAAAATCACCTCCTGGTTTGGGAATAGGACCGCACACGACCGCAGCAGACTGCAGAGAGTGACCCGATCAGCCAAATGCACAATTGGAGGTGGGCTTCCCACTCTCCAGGACATTTACACCAAGCGTTGCAGGGCCAAGGCTAATATAATAGTCACAGACTCTAGTCACCCAAACAACGGCCTCTTTGCACTGCTGCGGTCAGGCAAGTGCTACCAGAGTCTGATGGCCAGTACAGAGAGACTCAGAAGGAGCTTCTATCCCCAGGCCATCAGAATGCTCAATTACTCTATGTATCAACCCATCCATCTACACCATATTTGATCTATGTATTACAAAAATATGTGCACTACATCCATACCTAATTTTTGCATTTATAAAAAATCTGCATTTTCACTTCATTGTACTATAGTTTGTATATTGTATATTGTATATTGTATTGTATTGTATATCTGTATAGTGTTGGGACTTTATTCCTCCTTTACTTTTTTACTATATGAAGCACATTCTCAGGGGCTCATACAGAACCAAGCATTTCACTCTAATGTACATGTACTTTATAGGTACTCTCCCGTTCATGCTCCCCCGACATGGAACATCTCTCCATTCTATGTCGCCCTTTCCACCTTTCCCGAGAGTTTACAGCGGTCATCATGACTGCAGTATACATCCCTCCCCAAGCAAACACTGTCAGGGCCCGGCCCCTGGCGGAACTGGCGGAGAATCTCAACAAACACCAGATCAAGCACCCGGACGCAGCCATGATCGTAGCTGGCGATTTCAATCAGGCAAATCTGAAAAAAGTGATGCCATCCTTCTTTCAGCACATCGCCTGCTCCACCAGAGGAGGAAATACGCTCGACCACTGCTACACCCCGTTCAGAGCCGGCTACAAGGCTGTACCGGCTCCGCCGTTGGCGGGGGATACCAGCACGTCCGATCATGACGCCATCTTCCTCGATCCCGTTTACAAACAAAGATCACGTGACGCCATCGTGTCACGTGAGACAAAAAGATTTACGACCAATCAGAGGCCACGCTTCAGGACGCTCTCGAGGACGTCGACTGGGATATGTTTCAAGGAAGCGCCAGTGACGTCAGCGTGTTCGCGGACACCGTGGTGAGCTTCATTACAACACTGGCTGATAGTATTGTCCCTACTAAAAAGGTGCAGGTCTTCCCTAACCAGAAACCGTGGGTGGATAGTACTATCAGAGCAGCTCTGAAATCCTGCACCACTGCCTACAACCTGGGCAGAGAGTCAGGAAACATGGAGGAGTACAAGGCTACAGTCTATACTCTGCGCAAGGCTGTAAAACTTGCAAAACGGACATATGCTGATAAATTGGACACACAAATGGCACAAAACAACACAAGAGGCTTATGGCAGGGACTGAGGACCATAACTGACTACAAAGTCAGCGCCCCCTCAATGGGTAGCGACGACGCCTCTCTCGCCGACAAACTCAACTCTTTCTACGCTCGGTTTGGTGTAGACAGTGGCGCCGCTAGCTCAACGGCTAGTGACGTCACTGGCACGCCGGCTGTTGTGGAGGGGGGGGGGGGGGCAACCGCGGGGACGCTCTCTCGTTGTCGGTACACAGTGTGAAAAGCATTTATGCAGGTGAACACCAGAATAGCTGCTGGCCCAGATGGAATAACAGGACGCATACTTAAGTCCTGTGCTAACCAGCTAGTCCCTGTGTTCACCGCCATATTTAATCGATCCCTGGCCGAGTCAGTGGTCCCTGCCTGCTTCAAGATGTCTACCATCATCCCTGTACCAAAGAAACCCTCCCCAACAGGTCTCAATGACTACAGACCGGTGGCACTCACCTCTGTGGCCATGAAATGTTTCGAGAGGCTGGTCAAGGATCACATTTGTGCTTCCCTCCCCAGTGATATGGACCCTATGCAATTTGCATACAGGCCAAACAGGTCCACTGATGATGCGGTCTCCCAAGTACTGCACAGCACCCTCTCTCACCTAGACCGCCAGAAGGGGGGCTATGTGAAACTGTTGTTCATTGACTACAGCTCAGCGTTCAACACCATAGTTCCCACCAGACTGGTGGACAAGCTGATCGAGCTGGGTCTGAGCTCCGCTCTGAGCGCCTGAATACTGGACTTTCTGAGCGAAAGGCCCCAGGCGGTCAGGGTGGGGGGTCAGACCTCCAACACCATCACCCTGAGCATCGGGTCCCCCCAGGGCTGTGTTCTGAGCCCCCTGCTGTACTCACTATACACACACGACTGTGTGGCCAAGTTCAGCTCCAACTCCATAGTGAAGTTTGCGGACGACACAGTGGTGGTGGGGCTGATCTCGGACAATGACGAGAAGGCCTACCGGGAGGAGGTTGAGGTACTGGAACGCTGGTGCCAGGACAACAGCCTGCTCCTGAACATTGGTAAAACCAAGGAGCTGATCGTGGATTTTAGGAGGAGACAGCAGGAGACACACACACCATTGAGGATAAACAGGGCTACCGTGGACAGGGTGAGCAGCTTCAAGTACCTGGGGGTCCACATCTCAGAGGACCTGACATGGACAACACACATAGACTCAGTCGTAAAAAAGGCGAGGCAGCGCCTCTACCACCTGAGACAGTTAAGGAAGTTCAGAGTATCTGGGAAGATACTCCAGTCCTTCTACTCCGGAGCTGTAGAGAGCATCTTGACTGGAAACATCACTGCCTGGTATGGCAACAGCACGGCACAGGACAAGAAGGCCCTACAGAGAGTGGTGCGCTCAGCCGAGCGTACCACGGGTATTGCACTACCAACCCTGCAGGTCCTATACAACAAGAGGTGCAAATCCAGAGCCTGCAGGATAATGAAAGACCCTCACCACCCCAACAACAGCCTGTTCATGCTGCTGCGGTCAGGCAAACGCCTGCGAGCACCAGTAACGAGGACAAAGAGACTTAGGCTCAGCTTCAGGCCATCAGAGCCTTGAACACTGAACTCTCCACGCACACGCACACATGAGCACACACACAACACACACACTGTACACGCTCACACACTAGCAGCCACTTTAACATGAGCACACACACACTCATGCTGCACACGCTCACACTATGGACACTTTACAGAAGGAAAGGTCACTTTAAGAATAGTATAGCTTGAGATTGTAGAATATAGCATTGTATAGCAGTGTACATAAAGACCCAATGCCTCATCCGTAGCTAACAGTGTACTGCACTGCCGCAGGACCTAGCATGTCCTACCATGCTCTGTAAATAGCTCATGTACAGATACCGATATGCCTACTTTGTTTACTTGTTTATTGCACTAGTAATGTCGCTCTATTGGTTGGACTCTTATTATTATTACTTGTATTATGCACATCGTTGCGGGCGAGACCCCCCGCATTTCACTGTATACCTGTATGCCGTGACAAATAAAACTCTTGTATCTTGTATCTTGTATCTATGTGACAAATAAAACAAAACTTCAAACTTCAAACTACTAAATGGAGTCCATTGACCATTGCAATAATTCACAACACAGGCCACCTCTAGATACCCAATTTAGCACAACAATGACAATACTGAAAACCATCTTAAATCACCCAACTTTTCTACTGACACCGTTTTTTACGGCATTGAATATAAATACTGAACAATAATATAAATGCAACACTCAAATTTTGTTTACGATTTTTAAACTGAAATAGATTCATTAGGCATTTCAAATGCTAACTTTAGATACTTAACACATTGGACACCAGAGGTCACTGTGGGCGTATGGCCGTTTGTGCCAGCGCTGTAATGCAATGGGGGTAGATGCTGGTGTTTGTAGTGCTAAAACTATATTAAATATTATAGCTTTGGATCTAATAACAACATCGATTGTCAGTGAGTTTCTTCCGGTCAACATGCAAGAACCAGATAATTTTTTCATCCATACATTTCTGTTTTATACCGTGGTGAATATGAGTATATATATAGTTCTAGAGTGATTCTGTGTAATCCCAGGGAACCCCGCCAAACAGCGTTTTACTGCATTCCACTATAAATCGCGCCACTCCATGCCTGGATCAATAATCATCCTGAAATCAACGCTAGATTGTCGGTATTATGTTTCATCATCGATGCATGAAAGGGAGGGGGGGGAAAGCCGGCCCTCCGTGCTTTGATCGCAACCAACGGGACACGGCCCACACACACACCACAGACACATGCTGTGATCGCAGGGAAAGAATTATCGGATCAACGCAAGATTGATAATATATAGTCCTTACCTTGTCTTTGATGTACTGCAAAAAGAATAATCAAATTATCTGATCACCATTCCAAATACTGGTCACGATCGTGTGTCCAACGTTATCCACCAAAGAAAATGAACGGGGGGGCGGGGACCCTCGTCGATGCCATCCCTATAAGCGCTTCTCTTGCTGGAGTGTTTAGACCCCGCCTGCATGCTGCAGCTCAGCCAGGAAAACAAACCACATAGTTTCAAATGGAGTGCAATAGCGGTCGCAAGGCATTAGGCGGCGGTATCGGACAGTTGGGGTCTCAGACAGAGTGCCACACAGTCCTACAGCATAGCAGGATGAATTATGAATGGAAATAGCGAATAAAATAAATAACGATCCAATAACGAGTTTACTTGTTGTTGGCAGAATTCGATTGGCGGGCTATAACGAGTTAACTCGTTTTTGGCGGCCATTGTGTTAATAACCTACAAACATGAAACTGTTCTGACAGCACAATATTGATGTAAATTGTAAAAAGTAATTGTGTTTTATGTAATAATTGTTGTTGTGCATAGATCACTAGATACATTTCCTAATATGAGTTCAACTAAACATTTCCACAATACGAGGTTTACTGTAAAGTGTTGCCACAGACCTTACCATGAACATTGGACAACATTATTTTTGTGACAACCTCCATTGACCAATCGACGGTCTGCTGTATCGAATTGCAGCACGGATAGCAGGATAGTACCTACCCGAGAGCAGTGACTAAATTAGTCGATTTCAAATGGCTGGGTACAGATATGCATTTGTTGGTCACAGATACTAAAAGAAACTAAACAAGGTGGGGTGTGGAACAGAATACCAATCACCACCTTATTCTTTATTCTTCCGATGTTCTTCTCCCATAAACATCCCCCAGTGACCTCAGCCCTTCCCGGAGTCTCTCTCTTAAAAACAAGATGGACAAATACATAGGGCTAAAGAGAAGAGCTAAAATAGGGCTAAAATAGAGCTAAAAGTGGTGAATGGAAGAAAAGAAAAAGAAACAAGTCCAATCGTGATGTTAAATAATTAAATTAATTGGTTACAGTCCACAACCCAGCTCCTCCAGTCCACGGCAGTTAGCCCGTCCTGGCCCGTCCTGGCCCTGCCTGGTTGTGGAGCCTGATTGCCACCGGCACAAAGGACTGCACGAAGCGCTTTGTGGTATGAACTCATGTACATATACCGATATGCCCTACTTTGTTTACTTCTTTTATTGCACAATGTCGTTCTATTGGATTCTATTATATATTACTATTGTATTATGCACATCGTTGCGGGCAAGACCCCCCGCATTTCATTGTATACTTGTATGCCGTGACAAATAAAACTCTTGACTTGACTTGACTTGACTATGTCGGGGGGGGGGGGGGGGGGGGGGGGGGGTAAGTCTATGGCTAAACGTGGACCGCATTGCGGTCAGCTCATCATGGAGGGGGGGTGGCAGGGGTTCTCAAGGATAGCATACAGCTTCCTCCTCGTCCTCCGCTCTGCCACCACCTCCAGACTGTCCAGGTCCGCTCCCACCACAGAGATTACTTTTTTGACCAGTTTATTTATTTTGTCTGTGTTGGTGTTGCCCCCCCAGCATACCACAGTGAAGATCATCATGTGTTTGAAAGCATATTGAGAAAAGAGATGGCTATTTCACCTCCTCCTTGCCCCTATTATCATCTGCCCACAAATTTGCTGGTAAATCAAACCATAAACTGTGACTTCAGTGTCCTCCATGTTTACTTCCATCTTTGTTATTATTTATTTGCGCATGCGGGTCAGTTCAGGAGCATGACCAGTTCACACTGGTATCTAAAAAAAATAAGAAATAATGTGCCAATAAATAACAGCCAAACAAAACAGGATCTGAGCAATGACTCATATTTGAGCACTAAGGCTGTAAGGATTGCAGAGTGAGAACGCAGCCTCTTACACTCGTCTCCCCTCCCTCCCTCCCTCCTCCTCTCAGTACACATCAGCGTTGACCTACGACGCGGTGCAGGTGATGACGGAAGCCTTCCGCTACCTGCACAAGCAGCGCATCGACATCTCGAGGAGGGCAAACAGTGGCGACTGCCTGGCCAACCCCGCCGTGCCCTGGGCACAGGGAGTGGAGATCGAGCGAGCGCTGAAACAGGTGACACGCTGCTCGTTGGTGAAATCGGGTTGCCTTGGTAACAGCAGGGCTCCCTCAGAACACACACACACACACAGCTGCACACATAAGCTACAATAAAAATCTTGTTTTCCACCACACACGCACGGGGACATACACACATACATATTATAGACATACTGTACATACATCAGTTTTGGCCACACATACCGGTACACACACATGCACGCATGCACACACAAACACAAACACAGCTATTCTCCCCAGAGCCAGTAGTACTAAAAGTCTGCCCACACACTCACAGAGAGGCTTTCAGGAGAGGCGATGCTATGCCTTCGACTGCTGTGAATGTACTGTTCACTGTGTTCTCTGGTGCAGTGATTCAACGGTGACATCTTGCCATCCTGTAACTGCCTTTTCTCTTGTCACTAAGGTACGTGTGGACGGCCTGACGGGGAACATACAGTTCGATCAACACGGCAAGAGAGTCAACTATTCAGTGAACATAATGGAGCTGAAGAATAACGGCCCTGTAAAGGTAAGGATGTGGTTCGGGACGAGAGCTGACGAGCTGTCGTTGAACTTTTGGCACATTCAGGCATACATACAAATCATTTTGGTGAACTGGTTTCACCAATTGTAAATTTCAACCAAATAAAACACAAGTGGTAAAATGCCAGAAATGGTCAAAGTGGTGAACTGGGGCTGTTCTGATGTTACCAGTGGGTAGTGGCATAGCCAGAAATGGGAGTGTACTGCCAGTGGGCACAGAGAGAATCAGGTGGCCTTAGCCTGTCCAACATCAATCATGCTTAAAAGGCTCTGAAACATAAAGACCTATTATTAGTGCCATTTTGCAGGCTGCTTGTGTTTGTGAAATGCACCGCCATTAAAAAACTAGACCTATTGAGTGAAAAACCAGGTAGGTAGGTAGGTAGGTAGGTATTTATTTAGACAACAAACATATACAGATCACATGAGTATTTGCTTTGTCAGGGATAGAAACGAAAAGCCGAGACTTATTTCCATCGTTGTCCCTGGAGTCAAGGATGCTTGATTCATACACACACAACTCATTACAGTAATATTTCACAATCATTACATTTGATAGTAATAATGGCACACAATCATTAATTAATACAAACATGCGCATTTGTTGAGACATGTTTAACTAGCCTTGAGACATAAACCAGTAGGATTGTCTACTAGTTAGGTGATTGTCTACTAGTTAGGTGATTGTCTACTAGTTAGGTGATTCCTACGCAGAGAGTTCCACTGTCAAAGATAAACAAACACAGAAAGATAACTTTTCTTCAAAACTCCATGTCAACGTAACCTACTGTGCTTTACTTCTGAATGTGTGCTCACTAGCTGATCTAATTGGTCAACTGCTAATGACCTAAAAAGCACTGGGAGGACATCATTTGAATGCTAGCTAGGGTTCAATAATCAAGTACAATATTTGGCTGTAATGCATTGTTTTCGTTAAAATTCCTAAAAAAGCCTTATTATAAGCTACAAACTGTATTTCCATCACCCATCAGCCCCATTTTTGTCATGTCATTGTGCTTTACTCAGTCCCTCCAGGAAATTGCAATAATGAATGCAAATTCAACCAATCAATAACTTTGAACGGTGATCCATTTTGTGAATAAAATATCTTTCTTGCTCCATCAGACAATCTCTGTTATCAACACGGCTATCTACAGTAGCATAATTAGCAAGCTAATTAACCTGTGTAATGTTACTTGTTGCTATGCTGGGAAAGACCATTCATCACGGTTTCATCCAAAAAGTCAGTTTGGAAAATGTGTATTATATAAGAAGACATTCAGAGGATGTCTGGTCCGGTACTATTCTCCTGGTTTACAGTCAGAGTGATCCATGAATGTAAACACACCAGTCAAAGTTAAGTTAGGGTCAAATGTTATCGGAAAAAAGTTGTATATAAAGATTTAAAAATATTTCCTTGACTTGCAATTGTTCTGCAATTCTGCAATTTTACAGGAAAGAAAATCACATACAACTTCTGAGAAAAGCCACTACAAAATCAATATTTTTTTATCGCATCAATCTTGGAGAGACTCAATAACTGTTACTCAAAATAACATCACTCAAATTTCACCAATTGTACAGCAGTGGAACAGAAATCAATTGGTCATGATATGTTTCCTCCCACAGATTGGATACTGGAATGAAGTTGACAAAATGGCTGTCACTAAATCAGACGTCTTTGCAAATGAATCGATAGGAATGGAGAACAAAACCTTTATCGTCACCACCATCCTGGTAAACATTCTTTTCTATATAATTTTAATATTTACTGTATGAAACATTTGGAATAAAGCTTACATTTGGATCAATACAGATTTCATGAAGTAGCCTAAATATGGAAGCGGCAGATAACAATTGATTTAAATTGACTGAAATAGAAAATCACTTATTAGTTAAATTGTGTTTGTATTCATACCATAACTGTATATATCTATGATTAAAGTTATAGTGCAGATTTTTGGAATCCTGGATCTATTTATTACTTACCAATGATGTTGATTTACCAGTGAGTCCTTTCGCTGCACAATCCATGCTGTTCCTCATGCTAGCCCCGGATAGTTAGCCACAAATCAATGCAAAGTCAATGGGGTCGAGCTCCTGTCTGTACAAACTGAAATACTTTGTGTGCACTGTGGAGTAAATTTCAGTGAGCCTCAGTCAGCTTGTACAGACAGGAGCTCGTCGTCCCCATTGACTTTGATGGATTGTGCTGAGAAAGGACTCTACCAATTAACAACATCGCCAACAACAACATTGCATAACAACATTCTGAACTTGCCCCTTAATTAGCTGATTCATACTGAAATAGAAATTGACTGTACTGACAAATGTTTGGTTTTCTCCCTCAGGAAGCCCCATATGTAATGCTCAAAAAGAACTATGACCTTTACGTGGATAATGACAGATACGAGGGCTACTGTGTCGATCTAGCTGCGGAGATAGCAAAGCACTGCGGCTTCAAGTATCAACTGAAAATTGTGGGGGATGGAAAATACGGAGCCCGGGATGCAGAGACCAAAATCTGGAACGGCATGGTGGGAGAGTTAGTGTATGGGGTGAGTGAAACACATCTGAACCACCGCCCACGTCAGAATGAGATGTGTCTGTAGGGGCTGCGGTCATAAGGAAATGCATGGAGAAATGGTTAGCGAAAGTAATCACAAGTACTTATTGGTCACAGGAGACTTCAATAACGTTGAATGGTGATCCATTTTGTGACTAAATTATCTTCCTTGCTCCTTCAGAGAATCTCTGTTATCAACACTGCTATCTACCTTAGCATACAGTAATTAGCAAGCGTAGCTCGCCCTGCGTAATGATGAATGATACAGTTGTTCTGCTGGGAAAGATCATTCATCACGGCGTCGTTTATACAACTTGGTTTCATCCAAAATACAGTTCCGAAACTTTGTTTTGTTCGCCAAAAATCACTTTGTTCGCCAAATTTACAGGGATTTGTCTTATAGGTGGAGAGAAATATGAAAGATGTGGTGTATTGACACATGACACAAGGATAACAGGACCTCACATACAGTGCTGGACATGATAGACCATTTTACTGTTAGTAAACAATAATAACGTTTCTGGGATGTGCATGTCTCCAGGGACCTGTCCATGCTTTTGGTTACCTTCACCCAGTCAAATGCTTTCACCCGGAACGCCCCTGGAGTCTCTCCCACAGAAAGACAGCAGAGTGCAATATTAGTCTGTGCAGGTGGAAGGCCGTTAAACACCAAAGATCCTGACCAAGCTCTAATACTCACTGCAGCAGAGAACCACAGAGACACCACTATTACTGGATGTGCCTATTTCACGTTTTGGGAGCTGAGTCAGGATTTAAAGTCAAAAGATGCATTTAGCAGTTTGGAATTGGAGTCAAAGTTATAACATTGACATAAAAAGGGACTATATAATACCTGCACAGTACACTATGTGTGTCAGTAATATTCAAAGCATAGCAAAGAGAACAGGTAAATGGTGCATTTTATATAGTGCTTTTATCCAAAGCGCTTAACATTTTTGCTCCTCACATTCACCCATTCACGCACACATTCACACACTGATGACGTAGGCGACCATGCAAGGTGCCGACCGGCACATCAGGAGCAATTAACGGGTTAAGTGTCTTGCTCAAGGACACATCGACATGCTGCCCGGGAGGAGCGGGAATCTAACTGGGAACCTTCCGATTACCAGATGACCGCTCTACCTCCTGAGCCACTGTCGCCCTTTTAGATACAACCTTTAGGTACAATATGGCTGCAGCTGTTTGTGACTGTCGTGCTGCTTCAAATCTTCTGTTAGTGTTAGACTGTCGCTGCCTATACAGCTGTTCCCTGTAGGGTGACATTTGAATGGGAGTCCCGTGGATCGGGCCATGGTTTGCATTTGTTGCATAAGTGGCACGTTCATTTATACATATGGACAGGATAAGAGTAATTTTCACTGGGATGGGGCAGTCCAAGAGCCGGAATTAGCCGGAATAAGATGGAAGAATGACTAGTTGGGAGGGGAAGAGACAGAGTAAAAACTGTGTGTCAGACCTCCTTCTCTCTGAGCATCACTGCCTCGTCATTCTCTTCTCTCTCCCCGAATTTTGCTTTTTAAAATATTTGTAAAAAATGAAAAGTCAATAGTCTTCACAATTAATGAGTTGCTTCAGCTTTTTTAGACTATGCACCAGTAGCCTACTCCAGTCATGGAGGGGCAGAATAGATATGCTGTAGTGTAGATACAATAGATACAAATAGATTACATGACTGCATGTTTTAATGAACCATAAGACCCCCCCCCCCCCCCCCCCCCCCCCGCAATAATGTGACCCTATAACAGGTCTCATCCTCCTCGCACTAGTTAAATACTGATTTCTACCCGAAACCATGGTAACAGGAAGAGATGGCACAGACTTCAATGGTCGAGTGCGAGGGGCCTTTATCGAATAGTTCCGGTAAAAAGGCAAGAATTTGGCTCAGTTGACATGACAATGGGTACACATTCATCCTCTCTCACCACTTCTCAAACAAAGCCCACAGCACAGCCTAGGCCTTTCAAGGCAACACTGTGAATGACGCCGGTCATGAGTCCATAGCTGCTCAGTTTCAGGCTCTCGGGGGGAGAACTGGGAAAGGGACATCACTCAGTATCCCCCCCCCCCTTGCCCCTGTGAGATTGTCCCCTTGAATCGAGGGATTGGCCGAGGAGGCTTGGGCAGCAGCTGTAGCTATAAATTCTATGCTATGCTGCATAGTGGGGGTCTGGTCAGAGCAGACAGCTTTTCTTGACTCTGCTGTGGTTATAAAGATGGAGAGGATGAAATCCACAACACAACAGAGTCTAGTAGTGCATCCAGTGTGTGTGTGTGTGTGTGGGGGGGGGGGGGGGGGGTTGTCGCTGGGCTTCAGTGAGAACTTAAGCGGGTATAGTGCTGCGTAGTTGAATAACAGACAGTAGGATGTTGACACGTGGGTTGTGAGGCTGATTTAAAGGATGGTTGTGTGTTGACAGGTGGGTTTTGAGGCTGATTTAAATGATGGTTGTGTGTTGACAGGTGGGTTTTGAGGCTGATTTAAAGGACAGTAGGGTGTCGGCATCACAGATGTGGCTGGGAGGGCATTCGAGAGGGAGGGGTCAACTGCAGCAAAGGCCCTGTCGGTTCACCCATTTCAGAACCATCTCCAAAATCTGTGCGACCACTCCAGGGTGTAGACAGGAGATCCCTGGGGGGGTGTAGTCCAGGGACCTCCCCTAGACACCATGTTCGCTCCTTTGTTGAGGAGACCCGATTATGTGTAGGGCTCTCGACAAGCCGAGATTCCACCCACATACTAGGGCTGTCACATTATTTTTGAATTTCTAATTTAATTTCGAATTTACATAAAAACATTCGAACATGAAGGGAGAAATTCTAATTAGAAAAAATATATATAATATTATAATAATAATAATATTTTTTGGTTTAGGTTTCTTTTTCTTCCTTTTTTACACTAAAATTCGATTTCGAACATGTCTACAATTCTGCAACGAATTTAAAATTAGAATTTTTGTTAACGTGACAGCCCTACCACATACATAGTCTCGCTGCTTGAGTGTGGGAGTGAACTCTGCCCCATTTGTTCCGATGAGAACATTATTTCCCTTTTATTGGGGAAAGAAACGCCCGTGGTGGCAGGCGAGATCCACTATCAAATTCTAGTAGATTGATGCGGCAACGCTGCGGCGGCCATTTTCCTCCCACGGCCCTCCACAGACAGAGTGAGAGACATGTCTGTGTCCACCGAGACAAACGCTCTGCCTGCAGGAGCAGAGTGAGTCCTTCCAGTGCGTCCTGTCTGCTAACACTGAGCCAGGAGGCACGGCGATATGAATGTATGTCTTTGTCAGAATCACTGACGCAAACCAATGCCCCCGGGATGAAACCGTTGAGGACGAGCAGATCCAGAATCAGTCTCATGTCAGACGTTTTCCTTCTTTGGAACTAGGAAATAGTGGTAGTAGAATCAGCTGTTTCCTGGTTTGGGAGAAACTGAAGCATTTCCTTTGCAATGTTTTCTTCGATCTCTGCCCGAGAGCACCCCCTAGTCGAATGTGGAATGTTCCGGATGGCTGTGTCTCCAGCATCCCTGAGAATGGAGTGGGAGAAAGCCACAAACACGAGCCTGCAACCCAGTTGTAACCGTCGTCTCATTTCGGTGGCAAGATTGCATTCTCATTCATTTACATTTTACATTTCAGTCAACAGGAAAGGTAGCCTACAACTCTTTCAGCTGAGTAACAATGTTCATCAAAACAGTGCTGAAACTTGGGTGGTGCAGTGTTGAGTGCATAGTAAAGACATATTCGTATTGTAGGAGGAGTGCATGTTAGAAGACAGTAAGAAGGTAATTATTATTTAATTTTTTTCAGATATTGATTGAAGAATTGTGTTTTTAGTCGACCGCGAAAGATTGGTTGGTTTCGGCTGTCCTAACTGTGGTGCTTCTACTGAAGTAGAAGTACTACTACTACTACTACTATTACTACATTTACATTTAGTCATTTAGCTGACGTTTTTATCCAAAGCAACTTACAAGTTCTGTACGACAAGTCAGCAGGAAGGGTACAACTCTATCAGCTGAGTAAACAAAACACTCTTGTCGTCGGCTTTGCCCATGCCTGCTGTGTAATTTCCTAGCTTACTCCTCGGCCCACACCGCCACCATGAGCATTGCTTTTTAAAACTGCAGCATAGACCTAAGGGGGTCCAAGGGGAAAGAGAGCATGCTCGGCCCGCTCGGGGCACCAGGGGATGAGAGCGGGGGGGGTTCCCTGATGAGACTTACGTGGTTGTAGCTGGCGCTAGCATGAGACATGGGTCTTATGTTTCCCGCTGCTTTTTTCTGGCAGAAAGCTGAGGCAGCATAGTGGCAGCGAGGGGCAGAGGTGGAGGGGGGCACGGGTTAAGGCTGTCCCTGCCTGCAGCTGAGGTTCTGCTGCTTGCTGCACGGTTTCGGCTCAGCTTTCTTAAGATGGAGGATATACGTGTCCAATAGGGGTGTAACGGTACACAAAAACCACGGTACGGTACGTCGACGTTCGGTACGGGTTTTCGGTACAGTGGGGGAAAGTTTGGCTTTCCATGTTCCACTCAGGGGTGATGTAGTGTGCAGTAACTAATTGTACTTGTAGGGCTGTCAACGAATATTCTATATTGAAATTAATAATCGACTTGTAAAAAAAAAAAATTATAATAATAATTATATTATATTTCATTGTGAAAAAAACTGCCCCCGGTGGGCGGACATTCGTGGTGAACGTACCGTTGTATTTGTTTGGTACACAGCTGTTCGGTATGGTACGGTACACAGTGAAACGGTTCGGTACGGATACCTGGGCCCTCATTTATCAACAATGCTTAGAAAGTGTTCTATTTTCGTTCTTAAGCACAGAATTTAGAATGTGTGTACGCACAGAAAAATCGGGATTTATCACACGTGCGTACACAGGTTCTACGCACACTCCGTGTTGATAAATACCATTTGTTCTACGCTCCGCGCTTGTGCACGATTTTAAGTATTTGCATATAGAACCGCCCGTAATTAACCATATATGGTCATGAAACACCCCCATGAAATGTGGAAAAATGGACTAAGCCGAGCGAAGCGTGTTATGGGAGAAATACGCGACATGCTGATAGACGTGTACACGTACGGTGATGTCGGATTATATGATATCTATTAACTTTTTTTTTATCCAATTTTTCTCCCATTTTCTATATTTTCTCCCATCCCAATTTCGTATCATCCAATTCAACCCTCCCCTGTCACAAACGCTGTTTCTTGCCTCCCACAAGTCGGCTGCAATGTGGACTAAGTCATACATAGCACAAGTCCCCTCCGGTACTTGAGGTAACAGCAGTCGCATCTTTTCACCTGCGCAGCTCGATCTCTCAGTGGCGAGGAGTAACGCGTGGGAGGCTCACGCTGCCCCCGACACTTCCTGATTCTACTGCGCAGGCGCACCAACCGACCTGTAGGAGTCGCTGTCCACAACGCCCAATCCCCACCCTTCAGTTTCCCTCCCCGTAATACGGCCAATGTGTATTACTGCGGACGACCAGCTAAACTGAAAACAATGTGGAGAGCTGGATTCAAACACGCGAACCCAGCGTCTCCACATTGGTGGCGAGTGCCTTGCCCACTACACCACCTAGCCGCCCATGATATCTATTAACTTCTTAAAGACCATTGCTGCCTGGGCAGCGCAAACACTAATAAAGACCGTTAACCACTGTTTGCCATTGGTGTCATTAATAACCATGCTGGAATATGATCCGTGACGGATTTTCCGTACATTTTCTACCTGCATATGATTTGTAGAGGCATACAATCTATTTTGATGTCGGTATTAGGTAGCCTATATAAACAATAATACGAGAGCATATACAAGAACAATGAATCTCACTGCCATAGCCTACGCCATGTGTAGCCTGCCTATATGTGATCAATACAAACTTGAACTTGAATTCCATCACGTCTGTGTGCGGGAGCTCACAAGGCTGTTGTCACAATAAAAATAAAAACGTGCACTGAAAAGTTACAGTATTCAGTCGGTTGATTATTTGTATGACAGTCAGTAAACCCTTGCAAAAAGTATCCGTTTTATTTAATGAATTGAAAACATGCAGCATCGCCTTCCTCCCGGCATGCAGCAACGACATGTATCTGGCAAATGCGCATCACTGAGTAGAATCCCTTTCTATTCACATAACTGGATTTGTGATGGAGCTTTGACAGTTACATGGGTGGTACAGTAACAGTCTATTGCTCGATCCATCTCCAATATCACGATGGACCGTGTCGGTGGCAAGACCCGAGGGTGGAGAGGACTTGAATCAATGTGCACAGGGATGGCATTTGTGCGTTTTCTTCCACGCTCCAATTTCGGCCTCAAATTGCTGTACAAATGAAGGAGGTGTCTCGGGTATAGCGGACTCTAGTTAATATTATGTTCTCTCTGCAATTAGACTGCCCCTCATTCATTCATTCATTCCTATCTGCTATCTCTGAAAACAGTTCCCCGCGGAGCGCAGTCAGTGCACCCCATATATTCCGATAACGCTATATATAAACCATGCTGCATTCATTCGGAAAGAAATACCTATTCCAAATGCTATTGGGTTTGACAATAATTACACTACTGTCGCTATTTTACAATTAACTATAATGAATTACGGGTCATCATACAGAACACGCCAGTGTTGAAACTAATGCACGGAAGCTTATTTCCGCGTTGCAATTGCAATATTAATATTCTACCACCGGGCGCCAGGTACGCGTGGTCGGAGCTGTGCGTAAATATACGCACAAAGTCAAGCACACGTTCAAATTGATAAATCCCACACTTTGCTTAGAAATGATTGTATGCACGGGTTACGCACATATCTGTGCGTACGCACCATTGATAAATGAGGGCCCACCTTTACACCCCTAGTGTCCAAGCATATACTTGAGGGGCATATTTCGGAATTTAATTTTGTAGTTTTTTCAGATTATATGAAAGTACAGACTCAGAGCCTCAAAAGTAGTGTTTGTGGGAATTGAACACATATTTTGCCAGCTGTGGCTTATTAGGAAAAAGCTAATTCTGAGTTCTGAGGCTTTAAGGTTCCTGGAGCTTTAAAGAGAGATTAGCATACAAAACTACTGATCCCACAGTAACACTTTATAATAACACTCAGTTATAAGACCTTTATTGTTACGGTGGGGGCTGCGGTAGCGGAACCCAATAGCAGAAACACAGGGAGAGAGAGAGTGGAGCGGTTTAGGATATTTATTCCAATAGGTACCATGCGTCAAAATACAACAGTGGAATGTGCAGAATGAGATACTAGAGTGCTGTTCGTTCTCCTCTGGAACGTCTGGGCGGGCGGCGTCTCGATAGACAGCGTAGGCCGGCAGCGGGTTATCCTGGGCACAGGTAGAACAAAGGTTAGCACAGGGTCGTCAGTATTTAGGGGAGAACAGCAAGGTAGGATACCTCCTCGTACCTAGGATGGCTAGATAACACTCCGACGAAGGACGACAGGATCCGTGGGGTGATATAGGGGCTGTTGATGAGCGAATCCCTCACAGCTGCGCTGATTGACGCCAGTCTGACAGCGTGGGAATGCTGCAGCAGGAAGCTGCCCATATGGGCGCGGCAGGACGGGGGTAGAGGAAGGCCCAGGCCGTGATTGTGACATTTATAAGGTATTTGTAGATAATGAACTAATCATGAACAAACCATTTATATACATTTGCAAATTATTATTAAATCATTTATAACTATATTTGTATAACATTTACAAATTAGTTCTACATTATTTATAACTCATTATCAACATTGTCTGTACTTGATTTGTTCATCATTAAATAATGTTGTTTAATGTGTAGTAACACATTTGTAGATGCTTTGAAAAATGGGTATGAAAAAACGACTATACTGTACCTCCATTTATTTGTTCATGTTCAACAAATGATTTGTTAAGACATTCATAAAACATCTATAAATCATTTGCAGATGCTATTGTGTGCCCTAATCTAAAGTGAAGCCATTAACAAATGTCTAATACAGTTAATTATTTGTTGACTTTTTCATCACCTGTTACAAACAGCTTTCGGATACACCCTTCTTTGTGACATCAAACAGTGACAGAATTAGGACTATAGATAAATGCAATTTTATTAACATATAAAATTAGGGGTGTAACGATGCATCGATTAATCGAAATGCATCGATTCTAATGTGACGATTCAACTGCATCGATTTGAAAATGTTAGAATCGATTATAATCAAAATTAATCGAGAAAAAAAATCTACATTTTTTAATGTATTTTTTGTTGTATTGTTTTTATTGACCTATAGTCCATTCATGCTGAGTGAATCAGTTCCCCCAGCCACATTTGTGATTTGTGTATTCAACATTTTTGGGGGAATTAACTGATAAAAAATTTATCGAAAATGTATCGAATCGCATCGTGGTCAAATGAAGAGATTTCATGATGCATTGAATCGTTGCCTGAATAATCGTAATCGAAATTAATCGTTGAGGTCACATCCTTACACCCCTATATAAAATACATGTGCACACTAGTGATGTGACGATTCATCGATTTGCATCGGTGCGCCGGCATACACGTTCACGATGCGCGTGCACCGGTGGAATACGTGCGCACCGGCTAGAACTCAGGTTGAACTCGCGATGCATCTTGTTGTAGCGTCTTTGCGTCGGTCAAAACCGATGCATTCATATAATTTCCTCTCATCCACTTCTGTCAGCAGTGCACTGTGACTGCACACAGCTGATACTATACTACTAATACAGAAGGCGAGAGCCGCGTCACAGTTAACAACAACAAACAGTGGAAGTCGAGGACATGAATAGAATTGGGCTTCCTCTGGCTAACGCCAGTTAGCCGTTCAGCTAACGCTAAACTAAACTACAGTGTCTAACTAACTAACGCAACACCAGTTCCATTAGTGAGGAGGGGGGGGGGGGTATATTGAAGACGCTTGACAACAGGTTCAAAGATAACTTCACATTTATTGGCTATTGGTTTCTTTATATCGCTTCATGCAGCAGGCTATCCAGGGCCCTGTTTCTTGTACCTGGTTCAACTAAGTCGATCAAGATGTCATTATCCAGCTTCAGTTAACCCGATGTTCGAAGCCGGGATTTTCCTGTTCCTCGAAGGTGGATTCAGTCTCGTTAACTCAAGCCAGACTTGCGACTCAGGCTAAATGCGCGCGGCCGCTTCAGGCGAAAAGCCAGCACGTATCGATGGCAGAGATCCTGATTCTCTAACGGCATTGATTGATTAATTGATTTAAAACTTTATTGACAGATTGCAATACGGCTCAATCGCCTCGCCGACAAGTTAAATGCGTTATCTATAGGCTAATTTTAAGTCCCTCATTACCTCAATCAATCAGATTATATTTCTTTAAACTTGCCTGCTGGATTGAATAATCAAATGAGATCTTGCTAGCGAAAATAATTAGTTAAACTTATACAGAATTACGATACGGCTCTCTTACCCATTGATTGATGTATAGTCGATCTTTAACTTATCTCCAATGTGGTCTAACGGGTTGTTGTTTTGACTATCACGCAGACGACCGGGGTTCGAGACCCTAGTCTTTTCCTTCTTTTTGCAATATAGGAATAATTCAATTTGGTGCACGTTGAGAGCTATATAAAGAATGACATCCTCAATGCATGTAGATTTATAATATTTTAACTTAAAACCAGGCTACTTTGGCGTATAATCATTAATATTATATTCAAAAAAATCATATTAGAAACACCGGGTTTTGAACCCCGGTCACTGGGTTGGCAGGCTTGAGCACTACCGCTGCACCACTGTGCCAGATGGGATAAATTCATTGTTTATACATTAATGAACGAGAGACCCGTGTTTAGAATATCCTTTGTTTTGAATGAAGTTTATCTCTTTATCCTCATTCATTAATGTGACGTCAACGGC
Source organism: Notolepis coatsorum (assembly GCF_963971535.1). Classification (NCBI taxonomy): domain Eukaryota; kingdom Metazoa; phylum Chordata; class Actinopteri; order Aulopiformes; family Paralepididae; genus Notolepis; species Notolepis coatsorum. The sequence goes on along the minus strand of NC_140180.1, from coordinate 29,760,239 downwards.
TCATTCAATTTCTCAAATCCGTCAAACAGCGCATCTCATCAGACATCTTAATCCCAGTTACAATTAAAATAACCACATAATGTGTACATCGCACGAGCGAGCGCCACGGTATATATAACGTGCATTATTTAGGACAAAGTGAATTTAGTATCAGCATTTTGGGTCTATTTTACATTTCAAAAGCCCCCTCTGGAAGAATGGAGCACAAAAACGTAATTCAGAATGGTATAATGCAGATCGTAGACTGTGGGAATAGTTTCAGGAAACGGGCTGTCACTTCTTTGCGGGGGCGTGGCGATGGTTCAGGCTAACTTGAACTTAAACTCTGCTTTCGACCAGGCTCAAACTTTTGGATCTGTTGTCATGGTGATTTGGAAAATCCACGTACGGGGAACCGGAAAGTCCGGCTAACTCAGTTATCCAGTTAAAGTTATCCGGCTAACTCAGTTATCCAGGTACAAGGAACGGGGCCCAGGCTCCGTGTGTTCTGTTGACATCCGATCCTAGCCTAGTGTGTGACATCATCAACTACGCGACTCAGACGGGCTCTCTCTCTCTCTCTCTCTCTCTCCCTCTCTCTCCCCCTCTCTCTCCCCCTCTCTCTCTCTCTCTCTCTCTCTCTCTCTCTCTCTTTCTCTCTCTCTCTCTCTCTCTGTTCAATGATTTAACGTGGCCAAACGTTACAATATAAATACTAATTGGATAGTTGATGATAAATCACAATAGTTAATTTCATTATCTGAAATATTATAAAATCATTTAAGTCTGCTATAAGCCATTATCCCTTTGTGTATGATTATTATTGTCTCACAGTAGTGTGTATATACATTGTGTGTGTGTTTTTAGCTAAAGTGGATAGAAAAGACAGTTTATGCAAAAGTCTTCTTAGGCACCCAAGAGTTTTTATATAAATTGTCTTACAGTAGATAATTTTATTTTTAATAATAATATAAGCTGCATATAAGGAATACAACCAAATCCTCTGTCATACCATAAAATTTTATCATTATTTTGCATCGTGTTGAATCGCATCGTATCGCCCCGAATCGCATTATGTTGAATCAAATCGTATCGAATCGTATCGTATCGTATCTCAACAGGGGGTGAATCGTATCGCATCGCCCGGTGCTTCAAATGTATCGTTAATGTATCGTATCGTTGGCACCGTATCGAGATGCGCATCGCATCGGCCTCAGTGAGGAGATGCACATCCCTAGTGCACACATAACATATAGTGTAACTTGGGGGGCACTAGGACCCAGGAGTACCCTGGCCAGGTATTGCCAGAGCATGTAGAAGAGGTCTCACGTGAGTGAGACTTGACTTCACGTTTGTTGCCGTCTTGTTTGAATGGAAGCACAATATACATTAGCAGAGCCAAGTTATTTGTGCTGCCCCACACTTTTAAGGTATGAGCAGGCTAAACACCTTTTTTGTTGGTAAATCTATTTAAATCTAATAATTTCTGACCTACAACTCTTATATTTTGTGTAGACATACTTGATGTGGTGGGCGCTAACGTTACATTCAAATTATGTTTTTGTTCCTAATGTGTGCCTATACAGCTTGAAAATACAAATAATTATTACCCTCATGTAGGGATGTCCGATATTATCGGCCGACCGATATTATCGGCCGATATCGGCAGTAAAATGTGATATCGGAAAATATCGGTATCGGTTTAAAAAAAATTTAAAACAATAACAATATTTGTTATATATATATCCAGTGAAATTATTAGTTACCTGAAATTATTCAGTTTTTTGGACGGGGAAACCCTGCATATATCGGTATCGGTTGATATCGGTATCGGAAATTAAGAGTTGGACAATATCGGAATATCGGTATCGGTAAAAAAGCCAATATCGAGCATCCCTACCCTCATGTCATCATCACATACCGCAATATACTGAGCACACATTAAGAACAAACACATAATTCAAATGTAACATTAGCACCCACCACATCAAGTACGTCTACACAAAATATAAGAGTTGTAGGTCGGAAATGATGGAATAGATTTACCAACAAAAAAGGTGTTTAGCCTGCTCATACCTTAAAAACGTGGGGCAGCACGAATAACTTGGCTCTGCTAATGTATATCGTGCTTCCATTCAAACAGACGGCAATCTCACTCGCGTGATACTTCCTCTGCATACTCTGGCAATACCTGGCCAGGGTACTCCTGGGTCCTAGGGCCCCCACGTTACACTATATGTTATGTGTGCACATGTATTTTATATGTTAATAAAATTGCATTTATGTATAGTCCTAATTCTGTCACTGTTTGATGTCACAAAGAAGGGTGTATCCAAAAGCTGTCTACAACATTTGTAACAGGTGATGAAAAAGTCAACAAATAATGAACTGTATTAGACATTTGTTAATGATGAATAGGCTTCACTTTAGATTAGGGCACACAATAGCATCTGTAAATGATTTATAGATGTCTTATGAATGTCTTAACAAATAATTTGATAAACATGAAAAGACAAGTCTGGTAATTGCTTCGTGTGTATTCATAAAAGTCCACAAATAAACAAACGATTAGACATTTGTTAATGATGAATAGGCTTCACTTTAGATTAGGGCACACAATAGCATCTGCAAATGATTTATAGATGTTTTATGAATGTCTTAACAAATCATTTGTTGAACATGAACAAATAAATGGAGGTACAGTATAGTCGTTTTTTCATATCCATTTTTCAAAGCATCTACTTAATGTGTTACTACACATTAAACAACATTATTTAATGATGAACAAATCAAGTACAAACAATGTTGATAATGAGTTATAAATAATGTAGAACTAATCTGTAAATGTTATAAAAATATAGTTATAAATGATTTAATAATAATTTACGAATGTATATAAATGGTTTGTTCATGACTAGTTCATTATCTACAAATACCTTATAAAGGGCTTATAACTGAGTGTTATTATAAAGTGTTACTGATCCCACAATGCAAAGTGGCCATGGAGGACCAATGAGAAGGACTAAATGCCCAGTTGAATGGGGCACAATACCAATTGACATTGAAATCTCAGTTTTAGGTTTCAATTTTGGCTGAAATAATTTCATCACATAGTATCATAGATTCTGTATAACAGCGGAACACTGGAAGAAAATACCAACTTGGGTTTAAGATGCTTATGTGACAGACATGCGGTACATTATGACATCACTGTGATAGAGTTACGTTTTACTTTCATAGCTAGTTATTTACAAATAGGACATTAGATGGGAGCTTAGTTAGGTCTGACAAATGTACAGTTTGAGAAGGCATCATCTTTAGGCAGGAGTACGGGAACATTTGAATTCAATTAAAATGAATAACAGTGGACCTCACTGGAGTCACTGCTGTGATCTGCTCTGACTAACGATCTACCTTCCCTGCACCCATTGTTACAGCCTCTAGCAATTATTTTGATACAGAGCTCAACAAAGGTTTTATTTCCTAATAATTTCGCTTGACATTTATTCTCTTTCAAATGTATTGTCATTATACAGCACAAGTATACTACAACAAAAATAAGTTTGGCATCCAACCAGAGTGCAAATGTAACAGTAAATTGCAATAGTAATATACAATGTACAGGTGATTAAACTGGGTATAAAATATATAAATTAGTACTACTAGGTGTGCATATGTATGTACAGAGTTATAACATTCACATAAAAAGGTGCATCAGTAATATTCAAAGCATAGCATAGAGAACAGGTAAATGGTGCCTTTATATAGTGCTTTTATCCAAAGCGCTTTACAATTGTTCCTCACATTCACCCATTCACTCACACATTCACACACCGACGGTGGAGACGACCATGCAAGGTGCCAACCTGCACATTGGGAGCAATTAGAGGTTAAGTGTCTTGCTCAAGGACACTTCGACAAGCTGCCCAGGAGGAGTGGGAATCGAAACCAGACGACCATTCTACCTCCTGCCTGCTCTACCTCCTGAGCCACTGTTACAAACGTATCTTGGCATAGCCTGAGGTGTGGCTAGCAGTAACATCGACATCTTTACTGTTTTTCACTGGCTCCTGCAGGTAAACGGACAGCAAGGCCATAGCACTTGTTGCTGCCCCCACCTGAGTCGTGAGACTAAACAACTTGGTGTTGAACTTTGTTGACACCTTGTCAACCATAGCGTTAGGAAAGGGTTTCACTGAGGAGTGAGGGGCCAACACTGGAACCAACTGCTGGGAGACCTTGGTGTACATGGTCTGTGAAGCCTTCAATCAAGGAGACCCTGAAACTGAATCCCTGAATCTAGGTTGATGCAACATCCTTTCATTGTCCATGAGTTCTAAGGGAATGCCGGAGCAACGGAGGCTTTTGGAGGGTCAGCCGCTTGCTCATGGTTTAGTCAGTTGACCTTCATCCCCGGTGGAGGGGAGAGGAATCAGGTGCCAAGGGCCGCAGCTGTGTGCCTGGCGATGGCATCAGAGTTGAATGACCTCACTGGCGGGCCAGTGGGGTCTTCCACATAGGAAGCCTGGGATACAACCTGGGAACATGTGGGATAGCCATGTGAGCTTGGGAGGTTCACATGCTCCAAACAGTCTTGCTGCTCATATGGCAGGGTTTTGCTGTCAGAAGATAACAAGCTCTCAGACATATCTTCCCCGGGGGAAGAAGTCAGCCAAGAAACCTTGACCTTCACCGTTGAAGAAGTGTAGGCCTCTTCATCTGCACAGGGTGTTGCAGCGGATGGCTCTCCTCTGCTGTGACAGCTGGCACAGTCTTTTCAGTTGCTGGGATCTTCAGCGCAGTGCCGTGTGCAGTCCAAACCCGAGAGTGTAGAAATTGTATTCAGTTTGTTGAATGAAGTTCGAATTGGAGAAAGTGGGCACTATGTGCCACTATATACCCTTGGGGCGTGGATTTATGGAAACATTTTCTGTGTCACTTTCTAGGTGGTAGGTACAGTAGACTGGTTTTCAGGAGCTAATGGCTGTTCAGGGATTATCCATAGTGCTTGTATCAAGAGCCCATGTCATTCATCTATAGAATAAAAAAAAACGTTCTCCATTCCTGTTTTTGTGGTTCAACTACCAATTTCCTTGTACCTATGGATTGTGGATTTGGCTATAAGAGACTATAAATTGTCCTTTTCACCCCTTTTTCGTTGACAGAAAGCGGACATAGCCGTGGCTCCGTTGACCATCACCCTGGTGCGAGAGGAGGTGATCGACTTCTCCAAGCCCTTCATGTCACTGGGCATCTCCATCATGATCAAGAAGCCTCAGAAATCCAAACCGGGAGTGTTCTCTTTCCTGGACCCGCTGGCCTACGAGATCTGGATGTGTATCGTGTTCGCCTACATCGGTGTCAGCGTTGTCCTCTTCCTGGTCAGCCGCTTCAGCCCCTACGAGTGGCACACGGAGGAGTACGAGGACGGGCCGGCCAACGAGTCGACCAACGAGTTTGGGATATTTAACAGTCTGTGGTTCTCCCTCGGTGCCTTCATGAGACAGGGCTGTGACATCTCCCCAAGGTGGGTCAGAGAGAAATATAGTATACTGTAGGGCTGAGCACCATGGAAAAAAACACAGATCACAATATATCAGAAGGACTTTTTCATTGTCGATATACACTCTTAGGTGTGGAAAATGCTACATGATGTAATTGATTCATATTGGATTGCAGGCTAATGGGTGATACAGTATTGAACTGAAATGTTCTTCTAAAATATAATTTTTAATTACTTTGTTACCTGGAGTGGTGCTTACTTGACTTATTTTACATGGATGTCACATATACAAATGGAAATGGTATCTTAAGTCACTTGGTTCCTACAGAAGTCCTCTACTTATACACTTTATTTGAGCATGTACTGCACAGATGTCTACACAAGAACCTACTGTATGCCTTTGAGTTTAGAAAGCAGCCTCTGTCTTAATGAATTCAGTGTCATATTAGTGTTTGGCATATAGCAATTTAATGAGGTGTGAGAGCAGCCGATTATGCTAAGTAGTCCTTCCCTCTTTGCCGGCAAGGGGACAGTCATGTGTTCTAGAGAGATTTATTATCAACCGCCTGTTTCTTAAACACTTTCCTGTAATAATGGTACCATGACTCTTATATCAGGAGACCGTTTGTCCTGGAACATAAGGTTAATTCATCTCACCTTCCCTATTTATGTCGAACAAGTCGTTAATGTTGTTTACTGTATTGTCAGCACTGTTATGCTTTTATGTCTACAAGGCATTTGGAAATAGCATGTATTTAAAAGACCCCAGCCAGAGGCTCTCTAGGCCTACATATCTGATGGTTGCTCAAGGTTTTACAATAACATAGGTTTTCTATTACTTTAAATATCCATAAAGCATAAATACATACATATCATCAGCATACAACATGGTAACTACCTTATGGTACTGAACACACTGGTAAACACACTGTTGGGCAGGCCATGTTGCTAATGCTAATGTACATAGTACTACATGTATACATACTACTAATAATAATAATAATAATAATAATAATAATAATAATAATAATAATAATAATAATAATAATAATAATAATAATAATAATAATAATAATAATAATAATAATAATAATAATAATAATAATAATAATAATAATAATAATAATAATAATAATAATAATAATAATAATAATAATAATAATAATAATAATAATAATAATAATAATAATAATAAATAATAAATCTTCATTTATATAGCACCTTTCATACACAGAATGCAGCTTAAAGTGCTTAACAGAGACACGTCTTCTTTAAACACAATAGGTCAAGAAAAAAACAAGTATACCATAAGGTCCAAAAAAAATTAAATAAATGCAAAAAAAATAAATGCAACACTCCCATACATACCCCACGCGAAGGTAAGGAAAAACTCACTAAAACCTACCAATAGGAGGTGATAAGTAGTCTCTACAGTCTACACCAGGGACAGTCAGCAACCTTTTTGATACAAAGTGCCATTTAAAATGTTTCTTGCTAATCAGTGTGCCATATCAACATTAAGGTTAACATTAAGTTTAATTTTGACACCACATCAAAATGTAAATCTCCATCAGATCTGTAATTATATTCCATCCATATAGGCAACGTGCATAGCAATAGTTTTAATAAACATTTAATTATATAAGAACGCTATACAAGAATGCTGCGATCTTTGTGAGATGCTTGCTTGCCATACCTGGACACATTCAGCCTTGTCTGCCTCATCCTTTAAAAGTTTCCTCATGTTTGGTCTCAAAATGCTGTTTAACACTCAATGTTCGTCAAACAACAACAGACTGACTCTTCTGATTGGCTCTTACCCTGAAATATCCCTGGTATATCAGTCAACCTACCATAAATAACAGGCTGTGAAAGAGGTAACTCGGCATGGGGATGAGAGGACACTTCAACATTTCCAAAAATGTTCCTCTCTTACACACTTGCTAGCGTGCCATTGGTTTAGATACCACGAGCCAATGGTGGCACTCGTGCCTAAGGTTGCTGACCCCTGGTCTACACAATCTATCGTTTGTTGTACTGTCACTTTATGTGAGATCATGTTGTTGTTGTTGTTGTTGTTGTTGTTGTTGTTGTTGTTGTTGTTGTTGTTGTTGTTGTTGTTGGTGTTGTTGTACCACCAGGTGTGTCTGTTGTACTGTGTCTTTGCAACATTGTCACCACAAACAAATTCCTGTACAATCCTTCTGATTCTGACACTGATGATCTTTTACATCCAACAGATCTCTCTCTGGCCGTATTGTTGGTGGTGTGTGGTGGTTCTTCACCCTGATCATCATCTCCTCCTACACGGCTAACTTAGCTGCCTTCCTGACAGTGGAGAGGATGGTGTCCCCTATTGAGAGTGCAGAGGACTTGGCTAAACAGAGCGAGATAGCCTATGGGACTCTGGATTCAGGCTCTACCAAAGAGTTCTTTAGGGTAAGATAGTTCATAAAACAGTTAATTCTCTCATGTTCATAAAATGTGATCACTAGTTTGTTTGGGTTGTTGGTGGCGTTGGTTTACAATGGAAAGCGTTACAAGTATCGCCGATTTATTAGATGCAAACCAATTTTTATGTAAACTGGGTAGCACGGTGGCACGGTGGTCAGCACTACTGCCTCACAGCAAGAAGGTCCTGGGTTCGAACCCCTTTCTGTGTGGAGTTTGCATGTTCTCCCTGTGTTCGCATGGGTTTCCTCCAGGTACTCTGGTTTGGTTTCCTCCCACACCATAAAGACATGCATGGTAGACAGGGACTACAGATGAAAACTAGCTCATTAGCTAATTCTGGCACATTTACATTGAGGTGGAAACTGAAGATGTTGATTAATGTGTCCCTGGGTAAAAAATAATTATAATTAAACTCATAGCAAAACAGTACAAATAATCGTTTCTTTTTGTCTCCTACCACAGCGCTCAAAAATTGCCCTGTTCGACAAAATGTGGACATACATGCGCAGCGCCGAGCCCTCCGTGTTTGTGAAAACCACAGCGGAGGGCGTGGTCAGAGTGCGCAAGTCCAAGGGGAAGTATGCCTACCTGCTGGAGTCCACTATGAATGAGTATATCGAGCAGAGGAAACCCTGTGACACCATGAAGGTGGGAGGCAACCTGGACTCCAAGGGATATGGGATCGCCACGCCCAAAGGATCCACATTAAGGTGGGTGGAATAGTATAACAATGTGTCCAATGTTGTTATAGTATCCCACCTACCCTGATGTAGCTTTGCTTATATGTTCTGGTTTGTATAAGGAGATGAGGTAAACCCCCCCCTTGATACCTTAAAGTTAAACGTTAAAAAGACATTGCAATTTATTGTAAGTCGATAAATTGCAAAACAAAACAACAAAATCATATATATTTGTATCAATTTCAGTGATTGCTGAATTCTATGCAGACATTTCTCTAAACATTGTGATTTGAACAAATTACTAATTTTTTTATCTTTGATATTGCCACATCCCTTTTATCCAGACATAGGTAGGTCTGTCATAAGAGTCTCTTTCCTGTCCAGTTTTGTCTGTTTAATGTATATT
>NC_140180.1:29718717-29746217 GCF_963971535.1 Notolepis coatsorum | reverse complement strand
GTACAGCTGATATAAACTGATGACACAGCTTGCCAACACAACACATACAGTACAGTAGCCACTTACCAAACAACACACACACACACGCAGACACACACGCAGACACACACGCAGACACACACACACACGCACGCACGCACGCACGCACGCACGCACGCACGCACGCACGCACACACGCACGCACGCACGCACGCACGCACGCACGCACGCACGCACGCACGCACGCACGCACACACACACACACACACACACACACACACACACACACACACACACACACACACACACACAGAGACTGCTACTGCATCTCATTTTGACCAACGCTTTAAAAATCAGCAGCCCTACTACTAACCTTATTCACCACATTGCTTTCAAATAACCTCAAATAATAGCCGACACCTGTATGTTGATTGTGTACTGTTGTTGTTGTTGTTGTTGTTTTTTGTGTGCTTATTGTACAGTATTGGCTTTTAGACACCATAGACCGTGCATTTGTGCATCTCTGTGATTTTGGTTGTTGTGGATATGTGTGTGTGTGTGATTTCTGTGAATTTTTGACCTTTCACCCTTGCCCCCCCCCCCACTGACCCCCGTCTCATGTGCACTTGCAGGAGAAGACCAGTGCCCTCAGCCTGAGCAACGTGGCTGGGGTCTTCTACATTCTGGTCGGCGGGCTTGGCTTGGCCATGCTGGTGGCCTTGATTGAGTTCTGTTACAAGTCCCGAGCCGAGGCGAAACGAATGAAGGTGGCAAAGAATGCACAGAATATTAACCCACCTTCCTCGCAGAATTCCCAGAATTTTGCAACTTATAAGGAAGGTTACAACGTATATGGAATCGAAAGTGTAAAAATTTAGGGGGTAGGAAACAAGGTTTTCATTAAATTCCCCCAAATGCACGCTTTTGGCTTCATCTGTCCCATCCTTGAATGTTATTAAGTGAAGAGGTTTGGCCAAAGGATTGCATGTATTGCTGTTATGATTTGGTAATGAGAGAGAGATATCCCCTTTGTAGAGCTTAGAGTTGTGTTTGTCCATGTAAGTTTCCTTGCTATTTGACCTCATATCCATGTATGACTGTTGATGGCCATGCTCTTTAATACCTTTCATTCCAATAACACATCTCAACCATAATAATGCTTGCAATGACCATGCATACGCCTTTACATGGAGCATTTGCATCCTGCATTGTGTTCTCCATGGAAGTCATATTTGGTTCACATCTACATTCTCATGTTTTTTACACATTTTAAATATTTAAAGTTTCACATTGAGGTGTGACTAACTAACATGTAACCCCCGTTGTTTGTGTGTGAATCCTTGTACGTGCGCGAATGTGTGTGTTTGTGATTTTGTGTGTGTGTGTGTGTGTGTGTGTGTGTGTGTGTGTGTGTGTGTGTGTGTGTGTGTGTGTGTGTGTGACTGGGCGACATTTTAGATGACCTTTAGTGACGCCATGAGGAGCAAAGCAAGACTATCCATAACGGGGAGTCCTGGGGAAAATGGCCGTGTGATGACTCCGGAGTTTCCTAAAGCAGTGCATGCTGTACCTTACGTGAGACCCGGCATGGGAATGAACGTCAGCTTGACAGACCTGTCCTGATCGATACGAACCTTTCGAGTGCCTTACGATGGTTTCAATAGAGCGATTTTTATTTAATTATTTTTTTCTTTTTTTTGCTTCCCCCGGCTTCCTTTTCCTCCTGCTTTCTTCCTCTCCATCTGGTGAAACGGTGCGGTGGGGCGGGTTGAGGCTTCATCTCCGACGGGACAAAAACGTTCTCGCTCTCATACTCTCTATTTCTCGCCAAACAAAAGGTTCCCTTTGAGTGGAATTACATCTTCGAACACAAAAGGGAGACTCTTTTTATCTCTTCTCTAAGCTGGTGACATCTATTCTGTTTGGATCGGATTTTGGACACTAGGCCTTGATTGACGGCAACAGCTGCTTCTGGGTGTTGTAGCCGCCGCCCACCGCCAAAAACCTGGGATTCTCAAGCACACGTGACATCATTTGCATCGAGATGTGAAATTGTCAATTTTTTTCTAAGAAAATTTAAGAAAATTATAAAAGTCTAAAAAATATTTTTATGTATTTTCACAAAATGGCTTTTAAATAAACTTGCTTACATACTGGTTGGATATAAACATCTTAATGTACGAGTATATTGAAAGAAAAAATACTAAACAGCTTCTAGTTGCTTATTTTCAAAGCCAAATAAATTGCTTATGGGGGTGAATTCTTCAAATCGTAATTTATTAGTATTCTAAGCTTTCCTGTATATCCTATTCTTTAACATTTGGTGTTGATATAAGATATTTGTCAATGCTTGACATTTCAAAATCAATCAGTTTCCTACATTATACTTGTTGAAGTTGGTGCCACAATTATGTTTTAATTTTGTCTATTTGTTTGCTTCAGTACTTTTGCTGTTTGTATTTCTTCTGTCGATGATCAGGGTAGTTGTTCTGCTTTACAAGAGGAGATGAATTTGTTTACACATCATGAATGCAAAAAAAGATAAAAGAATATTGTGTTATCGCGCATACATTCTGCAGTGAAATCAAAAGAGGCATCAACATACACAAGGTTAAAATGGTCATATAAAATGCCAAATAAGTAAGAGTGCCAAATTCTAGTGCCAGTATGAATATAGTCTTAATATAATCAGTCACTGTCATCTAAGTGAATGTAGATAATACATTCTGTAACTTTTGTAACTAGGTGTACAGTTGGTGGCAAAGACAGTGATGATACAATAGCCCTTTTGCTTTATGTTTTCCAGTCTCCACGTATTTTGCATTGATCTGACTGTAAAGTAGCACCAGTTGCATGTTGTTGCCGCAAATACATGAGTAAATTTCATTAATGCCAAACATGTGTTTCCACTTTAATGTTGAAGTTGTGAGATTAACTGTTTGAAATTGGAAATATAATAGTAGACATATATACTGGTACTATAAATAAATAAATAAATAAATAATATATATATATATATATATATATATATATATATATATATATATATATATATATATATATATATATATACATACACATACATATCTATATTTTATATGAAATGTATAAATATACAAAATTATATCCCCTTTGCATAAGCGTTTCAAAGCTAGTTATATAAAATATGTATTAATTCCGGTAATTTTTCCATTAAATAAAGTTTAAAGCTTTGGATATTTGTTGTATTTTTGTTTAAAGGATACCTTAAATGAAAATACTTCAAGAAACCACTCTCACAGACAAGCACTTCTAAGTGTTGGCACATATGAAAGGCTTTAGTAAGGAAGGATACCTTTTTTGACCATCTCTGAAAATTTGCCTATCAAGAGCCTTCAATTCAGCAAAAAGGGAGGCACAATGTATTATCAGTACCACTCTTGCGTTTTTGTAATAAACAGGAAGGTATGTTATCTCTCAACCTCATTGCATATCCAGACTATTCTCACTGACATTTTGTATATGGAATGTGTGCTAACTTGTTTATTTTTTGGGACTCTTTCTAAATAAAAGTGGCTAATCTCTTGTTATCATTCAGTGTGAGTGTCAGTTATTTACTTTGTTGCCGGTAATAACAATACACTTTATTTCTATACAATGTTAGTATGAAAAGACACAACATTTAGGCTATAGTACACTTAAGAAAGTCTCACATTTAGCATATTACACAATCCTCCCAATCAAACCATTGCACCACAGTCATGCATTTCAAAGTGTATATTGGTGGCACAGTGGTTGGCCCATTCCAAACCTGATAAGGCTTTCTGTGTGGAGTTTGCGTGTTGTCCTCATGTTTGTGTGGGTTTCCTCTGGGTACTCTCACACCAAAAGACACAATCCCATTGATTCCAAGGTACTGGCATTAAAACTGGAGTTGTTCCCTGAGCACCTGTCTGTGGCTGCCCACTGCTCCTAAATGGTTAGAATGGGTCAAATGCAGAGGAATAATTTCCCTGTGGATATCTAAGCTACAACAAGGAGAACATTCAACAGTAATATGTCATATAATGTATCTTTGTCAGATTAGTTATGATACCTTTTTTGTCGATTAAGCAAGTTTTGTTTGGAAAGGCTTCCTTTGCATCGTATTGCCATTCAGCAGAACATGGTACTTTGGATCTGACCCGGTGCACACAATAGCAATACAAAATAGAGGCTAACAACAGACTTGGTCTTATCAATTATTGGTCTCATTATGTTTCTGCAGTAATCCTGCCAAAGTATGGTCATTAAATTTACAGTGGTGTCAAAATCTTACAGTGCCTTTAATAAAGTATAACTTTGTTAAGTGCATCCCTTGTTTTTGTCCATAGACAATGAATAGGGCTCTGAATTTATGAGGCTATAACATGTTTGTGTGAACTCAACCTGAATGAGTAATCACACATGAATGCTTAAAATGGGTGGTAATCCACTTTAAAGTAGGACAAAGGATGATCTCAGTGCCAAGATGCTTTTGGAAACCCATCCCTGCGTGCCTGAGATTTTATTGCATATTTTAATGGTAAATTAAATAGAGCTTTGATTCTCTGCCTGACCCTACCCGTATATTACATTTTGGCATAAAACATGCCATGCATAATTATAGTACAGACTGGCTGTGCAGGGTTTTAAATTATTGGTGGAACGGTGCATTATTTAGCAGAACAGGTATACAATTCACATTGACAAAAAATTACCTGGCTGAAGGAGATAAGATAAAGAGATTCAGGGAATATTTCATTATAATGTTATGTCATCTTTGTATTTTTCCCACTGTGCTGCAGACTGCCGCTGTGGGCTGTAAGTGGCAAACTGTGGTGACTCATGGACGTTTTTGTACAGGTCATGTAGGAGCTCTTATCGATAACGGCAAGATACTGTAGTTGTGTGATGACTCCCGCCTATCTCTGCATCTCCCAAAATCATCATCTTGAAGGGCATTATCCCACTTTCACTAAAATATTAACAACACCAACACTCCCGCTGGCAGCCAAGCTGTTCCTTAGACGACATTTGATAATCACAGGTTTACCAACTGGCTGCGCTTGTATGTAGGTGTGCCGCGGCCCTGGATGGTTCCGTGCTTGTTTTTGGTCGTTTCTGCATTAATTTCCGCCCCATTACTTTGCCAAATACAGACTGCTAATTAGCAGTTACTTGTCTGGTAGCTGAGGGATGAACCTGCAACATCAGAACAGTTCGCTAGCTTGAGGAGGTTGCAAACTGTGTCCAGTAATCTCTGGAATTTATAAGCACCGATAATGGCACTTCTGTATAGTCGTATCGTATCTCATAAGTCATCTCTCGTATTGTAAATATGGCAACTCAAGGATAAACCTTGATGAGGTCAGACTGTCTATAAAGGGGAGCAAATGCCTTGGTTGTGAGCTTCCTCACGGCAGTGTGAGCCAGTGCCCCTTCTGCTAAGTGTTAATGAATGTCACACGTCTCCATTAGGACGGTGGACTACCCTCTGGTCGATAAAAATAATCCCTCTTCTCCCCATCGAGGCCATATGTTCTCCACTTCCTGAGACATTCATTTTTCATTTTCACCTCAAGGTTAATTACGTAAAAAACAAACCTACTACAGTCCCCTCTCTCCTCTTCTTCCACATAATATGAATTAGATTGATGGCATGAACTATACATCTGGTAAATACATATAAATGGTTTGTACTATGTATATATAGTACAATTTATATCTGTTATCTTTTTTCACTAACTCAATAATATCGTACCATAATATCGTATCGTCTCTAGAAGAGAGCCATTGAAGAGGCTCTTGAATCTACACCAGGGTCAGCTCACCATGGCCGGACTGTTCCATTGAGTTCCGTACCCTGGCCGGCCAAGAGTGGCTGGAATAAAAAAAAAAGAAAAAAAACTGTTCTGTGCTTTCCAGCATATTCTTTCGGAGGTAATTAAAGATAAACTGGTCTCCAGAGCCTTGCCTGATGACCTGCATGCACTCGTCGCTCTTTCACATTCGCTTAGACAGCTGTCACCGCCACAGTCGGCCAGGCCCACACAAACCGGCGGGTGCCGGAGGGACCCTGAGCTCTCGTCAGAAGAACATATGCAGTTGGAGCGGGACTAGGCTGCCTCCCGCGGAACATCAGAAGAGAATTGCACAGAAATGGTGTTTGTACTGCGGCCAGCCTGGCCAATTAATTTCTTCCTAGGCTAGAGTAGGCTCACTAGTAGGAGAGGGTATAACGGTGACCCGCTCCAAATCCCTATCCCCTCGCCCTCGTTCCTACCTTCCCACCACTCTGTCCTGGAAAGCCCAGACCCATTCTCTGCAGGCCTTTGTGGACTCAGGTGCCGATCGTGCCTTCCTCAACGACGCCCTGCTGCGCAGACTGCGCATGATACCGTGCCCATGGAGTTTCCCCTTGAGGTCAGTACATTGAATGGGAGACTCAGTGCTATTATTCACCTTACTGTTCCTATACATCTCAGTTATTCCTCTCAAATCTCCGGCAATCAGCATGAGAACATCCAGTTGTACCTGTTGGACTCCACATGGGACGGTCCTGGTTGGAGAAACACAACCCGCATATCAACTGGATATGAGCATCAGCATTGTCTCAGGTCAGCTGTTGTCACACGCCCATCTGTCCTGTTCCTGATTGTGTTCAGTAAGCGCTGTGCCACATTGCTGCCTCCTCACTGTTATAGTGTTACAGTCACTGTTATGACTGTAGTCCCTCCTTGGTACCATGTCCCTTCATGGTCATTTGTACTCCCTCACTGCTCCAGAGAACTTAGCCATTGAGAAGTACAGTACATCAATGAGTCTCTGGCAGCTGGACTTATCCGTCCATCATCCTCTCCCGCTGGTGCTGGTGTTTCCTTTGCGGATAAGAAAGGATAAGGACCTTCACCACCTTCACCTAGCGATCTCTCAGACTTCTTGACTTCTTGTATGTGAACAAAGGATGTTGGAAACTATTTTTCAATGTCCTGTTACATGACAGAATATGCCAATGCTTCATAACTGTAGATTATAAATAAAAATTATAAATAGCAGAGTAAGGTATTTTTGCTTTATTTGTCTCCATCGATGAGAGAAGGCATGATTCCACATAGAAGAAAACAGCTATGGTCCGAAGGAGTGGTGCTGGGTTCCTGCCAGGGACATCTTGGGCCCAGCACATCACCGATTTCCACCAACATCATCTTGGTCGGCCTGGTGGGAACTACTAATTCTCCAGCCTGGCCAATGGCTGTTGAAAACTGTTAGAGCTACTGAACCCTGCATGGGCCTGGTGCAGTGTGGTATTATTATCAATAGAGTATACATATGTCACATGTCCGAATGATATTTTATTCTAATTTATCTTTACCTATACTCTGATATTTGTATCATCTATATTGTACTGTTATTTATATTACCCTGCCAGGCCTGTGCTGTGCAGCTGTAACAGAGTTCAACATTTAATTTATTTAGACGTGAATTTTACCTGAATTGAGAAACCCCAGCCAGCATTTGTTTTGGAACCACCTGTGAAGTTTTGGGTCATTGCATATCGCGCTGTATGTCCCTCCCTGTTGTGTTACCGTGCCCACCCAGCAGTTCTGTTTTCTGCTAAATATAAATTGTTTAAGTTTTAACTTGTAATGCATAATGCTTAACGTTCATTGTATTACATGGTTTAATGATGATTGTGTTAATTTGACCACTTATAGGTACGTTACATTTCGCAATGATAGAACTTAGAAGAGTTCATTTCATGCATTCCATTCATTCCATTGTTGTCACGTTGCTCTTGTGGAGCTAGTTCTTTTGGGAAAGAAAATGTAATGTATTCTTTTATGTTGTACTTGTACATGTAGGTATGCAAGATGTGCAGTGACCAGAATACTACAACTGTGTTGTTTTATGTGTATTTTACAGGTATAGTGGCTCCATGCATATTGTAAATATGTTAATTAATTTACCTGGTAACTATATGTAACCGAGGTACCGCAGTTAGTAAGCGGTACTGCAAGTTAAACTCACTCCCCAGAGGCATACAAACTGAGCGCTTAGAAGGGATATCCTTTCTTGGCGCAGCGGTTTGTGATGTCGGCCCCGGGTTCAACTCCCACCCAGGGCGATCCCTTAACAGGGGTCGAATCAAAATACACAACGCAGTAAGATCACACCGGCTACATATATCCACCGTGGCATTTCCTGCTATGTTTTAGTGTTGCTATGTAGGTTTTGTGTAAGAGTTCAATTGTGTCCGTTTGACACAAGAAATATAAAAATATAAAGCGTTCAGCCATACAAATGTTTAGACTGTAGCCTGTGTACTGTGTTGTAGTACACAAGCTATATGATCACTGTTTAGTACCCTATTTCATAAAGTAAATGTTATTGAGGCATTACAAAAGAAAATAGCAGTTCTGTATCTCTCTGCTGAGGGTATGCAAGATGTGCAGTGACCAGAACACTACAGCTGTGTTGTCATGTGTCTTCTGCAATAAATTGTGAAAAGCAGTTCCGAGTCACTCTTCTGTCTATGGCTAGATGAGAACCGTTATGACCCACAGCTATGACACCTGGATTTCCCCAAGGGGATTAAAGGATCTTCTTCAAATTCAAAGAAGTCTTCAAAGAATCGTATGCTATCCTATCTTACCAGCTGTACATCATCTGTCATCACCCTCAGCGGCTGTGTGTCAGTCATTACTCCCCTGTTTATTTATGTTACATTCCCCCAGTCAATCGTTGTGCAAAGGAAAGCTAACGCATTCTTAAAAATCACTTTTAAAAACACATATTTTTCTCGTGTATTGATTCCCATAAAGCATATACTTGTTTTTTGAAAGTGAGCCAATTGTTGTCCCCTTTTTTTTTTTTACAATGATATTCATGCAGAAATTATTTATTGGAATTACATTCCACAGAAGAAATGCTATCATTCCACTCATCAGTCTCACAACCTTTGTGTGCTTAGGGGCCATTAGCTCAGCCGATCACGGTGCCTATTGGCGGTTAACAAAAATGAATGATCACTCGTGATCAATCAGGATTGCACAGCAGAGTTTCCCCCACCTACCACCAGCTCGTTGTCAATGGATAATGCTGATAGAATCCTCCCTGGGCTGCGACTAATGATGACAGAAGGTACACAGGGACTGGCCTGAATCTGCCAGTATAGGAGACATCAATAGCAGCACAGCCAGGGCAGTGTTTCATCTTCAGGTTTATTAACTATGGACCCACGCGTCTTTGGCCTCATTCAAATGCAACGGTGTCAGAAACGCTCACACTACGATGCTGCAGATATAAGGACAGTGAGTTCGGTCTGCATGAATGTTGTGTATTAGAGTGAGAACTAGGAGGCCTTATGGTTCGAGGGGGGCCCGTTTCAAGACAAATGAACCCCCCCCCCCCCCCCCCCCCATGTACATTTACAGGAGAATGTAAAGCGGGCCTTGGACATAAACTGAAACATGCCTCTCTGACACACAAATTCGCTCCCCCTGACTTAAATGTGTAACTGCTCTCTGGAAATTCTCTCTCTCTCTCTTTCTCTCAAACACGCACGCACGTGCGCGCGCACACACACACACACACATGCACACACACACACACACACACGCACACACACACACACACACACACGCACGCACACACACACACACACACACACACACACACACACACACACACACGCACGCACGCGCACACACACGCACGCACGCACGCGCACACACACACACACGCACGCACGCACGCACACACACACACACACACACACGCACACACACACACGCACACACACAAGACACATTTGCTGCTTACTTTTCAACCCTAAAATCGTACAGCATAATGCTAGATCAGAATCAGAATCAGAATCAGAAAGGTCTTTATTGCCAAGTAGTTTGCAAATATAGTATACAGGATTTGTTTGGGTCATTTGGTGCAACAGTAACAGACAGACAATTAAGTTAGAATAACATAAAAGGTAGA
Source organism: Notolepis coatsorum (assembly GCF_963971535.1). Classification (NCBI taxonomy): domain Eukaryota; kingdom Metazoa; phylum Chordata; class Actinopteri; order Aulopiformes; family Paralepididae; genus Notolepis; species Notolepis coatsorum. The sequence continues at coordinate 29,736,248 of NC_140180.1, read as the reverse complement.
TTCAAAGAAAATGCAATATATAAACTCAATTTAAATAAAAGTACAGTAATATAATCAAATAAAATAGACCAGGGCTATTGTCATATACAGAATGAAACAGCTAATTCTGAGGTTTCTGAAGATTTCTGCATTATATTCAACCTCACCCAGAATCACAATAAGGAAGCCAATAAATATATAATGTTTTAGACACATTTGCACATAAGGTAGGAAGCTACTGTAGCCACTTGATTGACTTAACTTGATTTATTTCAGGAGCAAGGTTTCCTCCAGGGTGTGTTTGCTCTGTCAATCCAGGGCCCTGCTAGCGAGTGAAACATAGTTAAGGCCCCCTATGATTCCTATTATGGTAAGACTTTGTGAATGTGAACATACCATCGCCCCGGGAGCTCTAAAGTTAATTTCAGTCTATGTTCATTTGCCCGACCGTGATATGAAGCAAGCAAAGCTGTGAATAAGCAAGAGATACTGTAGCCCTGCTTATCTGTAGACACAAGGCAGCATGTGATGAAGATTGACACTATGGGTAAAGTACAATTATTATAATCCTAGGTAGCCTACCATGGCAGCAGGTATCACTGAAGCATTTTCACTACAATCCATCCAAAGAATGGATTTGAAATGAACACCTTACCTTAGACACTTTCATTATAATTCAAGCTGGTGATTGAGTGGTTTTGGGAGTAACCAGTGCCATTTGGTAAACAATTACTCTGGAATAACCTAAACCTGTCCTGTTTTCTTAACGGCCAATCGATCAATTGTCTTATTGTCAGGCAGAGTATGCTAATAATTCGATCTCCCAACATGAGGAGAAATGATGCCACCACCATCTATCCTAAAATACAGGAAAATGGGTTTCTTTAATTATCTGGTATAAGCCCGAGACTCATAAAGTATGATGCATTTGCTTTCTTTTAAATTTGCAATTTATATTCCATGTCCTCACCACCAACTGTGACAGTTTGATGACGTCATGAAGGAGCATGGGATCATGGAAGTTGTTGTCTTCATTGTTAAACTACACAGAATAGATTATATTGAGAATTAAAATGAGCTTGACATGGTTTGAAAGCCACTGGCAGACTCACCCAAATCTCTGTATTAATCAGATTGATAAGTAGCTTAAAAGTGTTGACACAGCAAAGCAAATGCTAACCGCTTCATGTAAGTGAATAAAAAAATACTAGCGGAATTAGCGCCATACCCTGTGAAATATAGTTTGCTAGTTAGGGAGTAGTCAATTCTTCTAACCAAATAGGATCCATTTGATAGATATGGCAGTTTATAGCAAAACGTTCTAGTTTTTAACGGAAATACTAGCTAATTCAGCTAAAAGGGAGCTGTCAATCAAGCGTGATCACGCCCCTAAAGAGCCAATCGGCCAATATATTGGAGGCACTGCAATTCGCCACACTTTGGGGTGGGTTAGGTCGGAAGGGGGTAGAGGGGATATGACACCATTGACAGGCAACCACAGGACTGGTGGAGTGTTTGGGGACGAAATCTAATGACAATGCAGTGCATTATTCCAATGACCCAACATGGCGCCATGAATTCTCCTCGATTTACCCTCCTTGCACAGGACACTGCGTCTAGTCTCTAAAAGAAGAAGAGGACATGTGTTCTTGATTGAAATGATGGATTTCTCTTTTAACATTGTTGGAAATAATTGGGATTCATTAAGTACACATCTCAACATAATATGTAACAAGGTGGAAATGTTACATATTATAGCTTTAACCTGTTCCACACGATGTGAAAATCCGCCTAAAATATATACCTAGGTAAATGGAATATTGCTCCACTTCTACAAGGGCTATTTGCATATTCTTGGTATCTAGGTACATCTATGGACCTCAGGGAATGTATTCACAGTGTCAGAAATATTGTGTCTATTACTAGGCTTGCTTAAATTGTGATGAAACAAAGGAGAATATGAATTATGATTTTTCTTTGCATCTTTGACAGTGAATAACACCATGATAATAATGACCAAACTTAAAAAACTGCCACTGATCTCGTTCAGTACCCTCTTGAGATCATGTGTACAAAAGATCTAAGGAAATTAATAAAGGGAAGATGATTAAACCGAAGGTTCTGTAGATACAGTACTGAATTCTCCCATCCGGACCAATGCAAATTGAAATATTATTATAGAATATAGAATATGATGCTTATACATTACCTTATTATAGCCAATTCGCACATTTATATATATATACATATATTATCTTTCAAATGCCAGAGTTCAATTTGGATTTAGTATCACCAGCCGTGCATAAGAACAGATAATGAGATCTACTGTAATCTAGTGTACTTTGTAATTTTCCCCACAGTGCAACCGTTTTGAAACTAATTTCAGATCTAATTGTTCCTACATGCTAACAATAGGGAGGAGAAACTAACTGTGTTTCAATATTTGTCAAAAACGTTACCTTTTGTGGCTTATTATCGCGAATCATAACAGTTATTGATATGATTCATTCAGAACGCTGAACTTTGAACCCCCACAATATCTGACAGGAAGTGTAGTTCGGAAAAATTCCAACACTGGTTGACAGCTATAGACTACTACACTTCCGCGTTACATTGAAATCGGGGAGGAGATAGCGGGGGGAGCAAATGAATGAATGTGGATGAGAGCATTGATGTAAGTGATTGCAGATACGGCTGTGGGGGTGCTGGAGACATGATCGAATAGACTTGTATGCACCTGAATCTCCTGAACACGGCGCAACCCATTCCTAATCGATCAGAACTAAATCGGCAGAGAAAAAGCCCATTTTAAGCACCTATTCCCCATGCACATGCGCAGATTGCCCACGGATTGTGACGCCACGCACACCCGCCCTGGAATGTTCCATTAGAGGGGGTCTTGTGGTGAGAATGTGAGCGGCAGTGTTGAAGGCAGAGGTTCTGTGTAGGATTGTTAGTAACTGTCTAACTGCATATATAACTGTTCACACTACTGTCTACCTGCATAATATAACTGTGTCTACTAGAGGGTGCCCTAGGCGGAGACACCCAGGAGTACTACCAGGTGGCGAGTATAAGTAGCATTGTCTCCTCCCACTTCTTTCTCTCCCCCCATGTCTCTCAGTGAGAGAAGACCTGTAGAACTGCTGCTCTTCATGTGAATAAATAAACCACGCCAGTTAAGGCTCAAGATAGAAACCATGCCTCTTGACCAAATTATTGTCTCCCTATAGCAGAATTCTGTTAACAGGCAGGTTACGATATTAAAAAAATGGCTAGCTATTTGAATGGCTAGCTGCTGAAAAGTGCCGGTATTTGAACAAAATTGCCTGCTTTGTTGTTAGTAGTTGATGCTCCGATTGCCGCTCACATTCTCACCACAAGACCCCCTCTAATGGAACATTCCAGGGCGGGTGTGCGTGGCGTCACAATCTGTGGGCAATCTGCGCATGTGCATGGGGAATAGGTGCTTAAAAATGGGCTTTTTCTCTGCCGATTTAGTTCTGATCGTGGTCTCATGTCCTCTACAAAATGGCCGCAAAAAGAATACAATTCCGATGGTTAAAAATGTCCATTTCCGTTTCCGTCTAGGAATAGAGTTCAGAAAATCGAAAACTTAAAACTATCTAATGGCACTTTGAACCTATTGCTAAACTAACGTATTGATGATAATATACATTCTACATGCTTTTGTGACATGTTAGTGATGTTAATACTTGAAAACGTTTGATTTAAAAATCGCAAAAAATATGCAACATTCTGAAAAATATTGATTTATGACCACATGTCATTTTTTGGGTCGATACCGACCCCGTGGGGTGGAACAGGTTCTGTCATTGGAATAGCCAATGAAAAATCTGTTTTAGGGTGGATTTTCCCTTTTAATATCACAAGCTCCATCCATATTTGTATCTGAAATATAACAGCATATTGAATTATATTTATTTCTCTTGGCAGATTTCCATAGATTTGATACATAATTAGGGCTAGGAAGGTTACTTTCAAAATGTATTCTGTTTCAGATAAGTAATTACTTGCTTAAAACTATAATTAGGGATGCAATTTTTACATTTGTAATCAGATTACTGTAATCATGTTACATCAAAGGACCATATCAAGCATTTTGACATGTGGGTTCCCAATCATTCATGACTTTATACAAAAATGTATACAATGGAAGCCAATGTCAGTGGTGAATCAGCAGAATATATCTTTGATGTTTTTCAGTAATGGTAAAAGATTGTGAAAAAAGAAGTGGCACTTACATTTTTGTATCAAGGCAAAAATTACTTGGATCCCACATGTAAGAAAGACTGGTGTGGTCCTTTAAATCCCAACCATGTTCATCATTGCTATGCCATTCATCGTATCATGGTTGCTTGTTCAGGGTGGATGAAACAATTGACACTGTAACAAATGGAGATCAGTCAGTGTCTCCCTACTAATCTGCCCTTGGCACTACACGTATGACAGGAGCGTCTTTAGACAAACACCCTCATGATACTGTGGAGCAAAGAGCATTGTATCCCTGAGGCAGCTATGGCGGCAGTTGGTTTATGCTCTAAAACAGTTATCCCCTGGCTGAGTTGTCATGGCAACAGCATTATCATGTTCTGGTACAGTGTATCATCCTCTAGCTGCTCACTGACACCCACACAAGGAAGTGGGGGTTGGGGCTGTCTACATGCATTCCACCATCGTAAATCACTCATAAATATATAACGAATGGCCATTATGTCATTCATCTAGAGTATAAGTATAAGAATGTGAGGAGGTGATGTGGGATAGGGGCGGAAAGTGTATTCAGAGTCTCTTTTGCAGACTGGGTTGAAAACATTTCCATGGTAACAAGCAATTCCTTGGTTATTTCAGAACACTTAAATCGTTTACAGGCCAATTCCTTCTCAAATTGCATAGTAATAGCAGTATGGTTTGAGATACTGTATCTGTAAAGCAAATGGCCCAGTCATGCAAGCCAACATACTGGAGGGGCACACTCAGGGGGGTGTTTTCCTGTGCTGTCTGGCACTTTACCTCTTAATCAGCTCCTCTCTCTCTCTCTCTCTCTCTCTCTCTCTCTCTCTCTCTCTCTCTCTCTCTCTCTCTCTCTCTCTCTCTCTCTCTCTCGCTCTCTCTCTCTCTCTGCATCAATTCACATAAAGACTATAGTAACTATACCCACAATACACATGAATTTAGTGAACATAGACAATACAGCTGCAGATGAAAGGACCTCACTGACTTGAACCTCTGTCTGTCAGTCTGAGCATTTTTTTGCATCATGTGACATTTCTCCTTATATAATGCTAATTATTGGATATTCAAGTCAGAGGATTGATCTGGAAGAATAGATGCCTGGAAAGCCGAGGGGAAGGAAAGAGGAGATATAAATAATGACATGCAGATGGAAACGTTTCTTGAATCCCTTCAATTACCAAAGGTACCTGGGATCAACACACAAAGCTAATTAGCCTAAACTCAGCCATTGGTAGATTGAAGCCTGGGAAGTCCCTCTGCACAGGCGGGTTCTCCTCAGAATGGTACAAATCATTTAGAGAAACATTGGATCTAATTGTATTGGACACTTTCAACTGGGTGTTACAAAAGGGTGTGGTTCCAGCATCGTGGAGGGATGCTACAATATAAATAATACTGAAAGACGGCAAAGATAATCTAGAATGTGCCAACTTCAGGCCAATCAGTGTTTTAAATCAGAATTGCAAACAGTTTGCGTCTATTATAGCCAAGAGAATAGAAGATCCTCCCAGGGATTATAAATACATACAGTACCAGATGGGGTTCATAATGCAAAGACAAACGCAGGATAGTGTTAGAAGGACATTGCATGTTATAAGACACATACAGTTTCGATTTGTATTTCACAAGATTATAATTAGGACCATTCAGATGTTATTATGACAAAATAAATGAATGGGGACCTATCAAAACCATTCATATTAGATGGGCTGTCGAGAGGGTTGTCCAGCAAGCCCACTCCTCTTCATGATTATTATGAAACCTCTAAACCAATGGATTAGACTAGAATAATAACATTAAAGGGATGGATATGGCAGGAGGGGAAATATGTTTATTCACGGTGTTAGATTCTGATCAATCGGCCAGTATCACGTCTTCTTGTGTTATCATCTCTCCATCCACTCCCTCTGCGTTGTGTAATTTTAATGATCCTCATATACTGGCTGTACAATCCTTATCTCTCCCCGTTAGTGCAATCTGCAACCGTAGTAATTCTCCACCTTCGTAAGAATTCGACACTCGACACAGCGTTAATAGAGTTTTTGTTCTTTCATTCATTTATCCCTTCATGGGTGCACACCGCACTTGAGGTTGTTGCATGCCTACTAGTGAGGTGGTGAGGTGAGGAGCGGCCTCGCCAGCTGCTGCAGTGAGGCCCCCAACCAGCGGCCATGTTTCCCCCGCCTGAGGAACCCTGGGCACAAAGACAACAGGTGATCACAAGGCCGACAGCCTTGACAGTCGAGGGATTGGCTACATTAGATGAGCACGCCCTAAAAAACGTTGCCGTCTAGCTGTGTCTAGCACGCTCTCAGGTCACTCCCCCGCCCAACACCAGCGGGATACGGGCTCTGATTTGTTCCCTTTGGCTGCAGGCCGTGTGCTTTCAGTGAAGCGCAAGCGGCCCCACGTTTCGCTTCTCATGGGGACAGGGGCTGACACCCAGTTGCTAGCTAGGCCTGGGTCTGCCTGTGAGAATGCTGTGCTGTCAAGCGGCTCCCACGCCACACGTTCTGCGTCTGTGTTTGGTGAGCCTGGTGTTGTGTCTGTCGATGGAAAAAAGGTCGGGTATCACGTTAGTGCCTCCCCCGACCGCAAGACCGGCGATGGTCAGTCAGGCACGTGTGGTTTGGGTGGTAGTAATATCACTACAGGGCTACGGTGTAAAGGAACCCACCCTATCGGGCAGTGTGGGGACCACACATCTTGCATGTCCAGCTGCAGAGCAGGCTATCCTCAGCAGTCCATGCCGGGAATATGTTCAGTGGGGGAGCTTATGTCACCAAGTGTGATGGCCGCTCTCCCCGTATCAGACCGGCCCTTTCTGTCGGGGTCGCCCCTTGGGTGTGATTGCCTCGTTGCTAGTGTCAGGGTGCGATATCCCGGCTCCGCGAGACGCCCTGCTCGCGCGGTTGGCGAGTCCAGGGTTGACGACGCACAGCGGGTGGGACCGGGCCTCCTATCTACAGTTCCTGGCGGACCAGCGCCAGTTGGCAGCGGGTGCGCTTTGGGATTATCATCACGTATGGCTACAGCAGTGCCATATGTCGAGGTGGATGGAGAGAACGCTGAGGCGGGGGCTTGTGTTGCAGTTTGCACAACCCCACCCTCCATTTGGGTTTGGTACAGACCCTTTTGTCAGGGTCTGCAGCAGTGACAGCTCTGGCCGACGAGATCCAATCTCTGTTGGCGAAGCAGGCCGCCGTCGTGGTCCCATGAGAGGACGCCGTGAGCGGCGTTTCCTCCCGGTATTCTCTGGTGCCCGAGAAATCGGGGGGGGGGGGGGGGGGGGGGTGTCAGACCCATACTGGACCTGTCCCATGGAAGGTTCAGAATGTTGACCGTCTCCCACCTGTTAGGTGCTGTCAGGTGGGGAACTGGTTCACCTCCATAGACCTGTAGGATGCGTATTCGCATCCCGATCTTCCATCCTAGGACATACCTACGCTTCCTTTGCAGGGCTTAGCGTACGGGTACCAGAGGCTGCCGTTCGGCTACTCTCTGGCTCCACGCATCTTCACCAAGTGCGTGGAGACCGCACTGGGGCCTCTGCGTCGTCGGGGGATACAAATTGTATTCTACCCTCGATAACGTTCTGGTCTTCGGCCGGTCAGGGAAGATCGCCAGGTCTCATACCAGGCAGGTGGTGGAATTCCTCACCAGCCTGGGTTTTGCTGTAGACTGAAAGTAGAGTACTCCTATTCCCAGTCAACGGGTGGAGTACTTGGGCTTATTTCTAAGCTCAAGGTCTATATGGGCATCTCTCTCAGAGCGGCGGCGATTGGGTGGTTCTCGGCACGCTCGGGGGGTTCCGTCCTAGGACGGTTACGGCGCTGTCCGTGGTGCGCCTGCTCGGTATGATGGCATCTGCTCACTCTGTGGTCCCTCTTGGCCTCCTCTTCATGAGGAGGATACAGAGCTGGTTTTTTCCAGTATGGAAATGGACCCGGTGAGAGACAAGTGGAAGCGGCTGAAGGTTCCCATGTCAGTACTGGGGGACCTCGTCCTCTGGGGAGGGACTGGTGCCCTCACCAGTGGGGTCCCCGTGGGCAGCAGGCTGTCACACGTCACGGTCTTCACCGACGCCTCCCTTACGCAGTAGGGGGCAGCTGGCAAGACCGGTCTGCGCTACATTCAATGTGTTGGAATCGAAGGCAGTCCTTCTGGTCGTCAAACGGCTCAGCCACCTTGTAGTGGGCAAGCATGTTTTTATCAGGACGGACAACATGACGTCAGCGTCGTATATTGACAGACAGGGAGGAGTGCACTTCCCCTGTCTGCACCGGGCGGCGGTCGGGCTCTGGCTATGGGCGTTTCTCCATCTGCGCAGCCTGAGGGCTATCCACATCCCCGGCAGGGAGAATGTGGGTGCATATGTGATGTCGCGGGCGGTCCTCACCCTGACGAGTGGGGACTACGTCCAGACATAGTCGGACAGATCTGGGACCGATTCCGTGGCCATTGGTGGGCTAGCAGGGGTGTGTGGGTGTGTGCCACACCGGTGCTGTGTCACACGTGGTCCCGCCTGTGCTGTGCGATTTCAGGGGTGCCTGGTTCCCCCTTTTTTCGCACATTGGTGGAGTTGACTGCCTTCCCCCCTTCGTTAGGACGGGCGGGTGGACGGGACTCCCCTCCTCCCTGGCTGGGGCTTACGGGCCCTCAGGGGGTACACGTGTCCGCTCTGCCCCTTATCGCAATATGGCAGAGCGAGACGCGATTGCCAGTATGATAATATAACGAAAGGTTATCCTATAACCTAGTTATATGAATAATGGCTGAGCGTCTCGCTCTTAGCGCCCTGAGGTCCCTTGGATGGTTTTCCGTATATGGAAATCGTTCTGAGGAAGGTGGAGCTTGACAATTTCCGGCGTCATATAGGGAGACGCAGGGGCGTGGCCTGGTCACGTGCATGTGAGTGCATTTGTTTGTTTCGTGAGCACATTAAGTGCTAGGAGATAAGAGTTATCTCAATATGGCAGAGCGAGACGCTCAGCCTGTATTCATATAACTAGGTTATAGGATAACCTTTCATTTTCGCTCGTTAGTTTTTCACCAGATCCCTGATTCATACATCCCCAGGTGGGGTATCATTGGAAAGCCACACTCATTGGAAAGCCACCTCCACAATCATTTTCGAGATCAGATCTAGATTGACGGAACTACTGCGCCAAGAGTCGGGTGTGGTATTTTGCGCAATGCCGTGTACTTTGCACAAGCCTCAAATACCCGCACAGAGTTTGTCGGATTTTGTCGCTATCGACAGGCAACAAATAAGCCTTCAAAATCGATATATATATTGTATTACAAAATATGCACACCCGAGCCACTAGGGGTCGCCAAAGTGCCGGTAGGCAAATCGTCCTAAAAACGTCCCATATATGGGGCGGCGCATGCTAAGAGTTAATTGTGCTATTTTAAAATCCACAAGATCATTTAACTTTAATGTTTTTTACTTTAAAAATAATATGTTTGTGTGATCATGATACCCTGCAATGTGAACTATCCTTATGAAATGAATAATCTACTATATCTACAATTCCATTCTTATAATGGATAGGGCTCCGCCATTTTGGATTGGATTGCAACAGGGATTGTTGCTAAATGTTCACAGAAGGTAGACACACTAACTGCGCTCCAATCTATGCCAATAACGTTCAGTTTTGTGATAAAGAATCCAGAGAAATAAGAGAAATAAAAGAAAATCATACAGAAGTCATTTGCTTGCAGGAAGCTGGAATCGGCTAGGAAAGGTAGTTTTTAAAAATGTCAACGCTCATTGAGAGCTCTGGATGCCCTCTCCTCATATGACTACAATCGGCGACTGATTGATTGAAAACTTTATTAACAGATTGCAGAATGGGTACAGTACAGCTCAATACTAACTAACTGCTAAGAGGATGAAGACCAGAAAAAGACTTGTGTCTTGTTTACATAAGGGTCCTCCATTTTCAATTCATCAAGACATTTATGACATACAAGACATACAAATATACAGTACTGTGTAAGAAAAAGAGATCATAACAAAATGTACATGCGAAGGGGAAGAAACTGTACATTGGAGAGGGTTGGGTGGGGGTGGGGGGGCTCCTGGCCCGGATGGTATCCCTGGCAGAGTACTCAGGGCGTGTGGAGACGAGCTGGCGGATGTCTTCACGGACATCTTCAACACATCCCTGCTATTGTCCATGGTCCCCACATGCTTCGAGAAGACCACCATTGTCCCTGTCCCCAAGAAAGCAAAAGCCCTCTGCCTGAATGACTACTGCCCTGTACCTCTCACTCCCACCCTCATGAAGTACTTTGAGCGGATGGTCAAAACCCACATCAGCTCCTCACTACCGGACACATTGGACCCACTACAGTTTGCCTACAGACCAAACAGGTATACAGGCGATGCCATCGCCCTCACCCGCCACACCGACCTCTCCCACCTGGACCAGAGGGACACATATTATGTGATAATGCTGTTTATCGACTACAGCTCAGCATTCAACACCATTGTGCCCTCCAAACTTACCATCAAACTCCTCCTCCACACTGACTCTCAGCACCGGTGCCCCCCAGGGCTGCATACTCAGCCCCTTCCTGTACTCCCTGTTCACACATGACTGTGCGGCCACACAGAGCTCCAACACCATCATCAAGTTTGCTGACGACACGACAGTCATTGGCCTGATCACTGGCAATGACAAGTCAAAGTATAGAGAGGAAGTGACTGCACTGGCAACATGGTGCCATGATAACAACCTCCACCTCAACGTCATTACATTTGACAAAATTACATGTATTTTTCTTGATATATGAACTGGTGTGACTGAATGTACATTTTTACAATTCATTAAAAAAATGCTAATAATATATACATATATATGTAACGGATGGTATCGTGAAGCGCAGTCAAGAAGGGCTGGGGTGAGTAGCGGTGCTATGGGTTAAACTCACTCTCACATCCTCAAAGACAGATAGACACGTTGCAAAGTAGTGAATTCACCTCTTGGTATAGCGGTCTGTGTTGCTGCCCGCGATGTGGGAGACCGGTGTTCAACTCCCACTCGGGGCATCGAAGTTTGAGGTGACGTTGTCACAACCATTACATATAATGTATATTGTTCTATGTGCGTTATGCATCAATATAATTAGTGGTGTGACACATTTGCATTCGCACATTTTGAACACGCTAACTTTGACAGCCCTAATAATAATATTATGTACACAAGTCTTGATATTACTTCATAGAACATAAATACTGACCAGTACAATAACCTGGATGAGACGTTTATTTATATACAAATGTGTCACACCTGCATATTGACGCACCAAGACGTGAACAATGAGATGACAGTATAACGGCAGTGTGACCAGTGTATTAAACAGAATTGAGAATTAAACTGAGAATTAATGCTGAAATGATCAAGGGATTTCAACACTTTGGCTCTCTAGGAAAAGAAGACCAGAAATAAGACGGCTCACGTTAAGGAGTTAATTAACCTCAGTCCCAGGCTTGTGTGCGAATAGAAAACAATAGAATGACATTTTCCATATATTCTTGTTTATTGAGTCTTCATAAACGGGGGAGGGAGGGGGGGGGGGTGGTGTTCCCATGCTCGAGCATGTCCTTCAACACAACACGACACTTGAGAACACAGGGGCCGAGGCACGGCATTCCATCATAGCCAAGTGACTTTGCAGCACACAGATACACGGAGGAGAGTCCCCCTCTGGGTTAGATATAAAAAAGGGCCAATTACATCCAGGGAATGCACTTCCATAAGTTGAATTGCATCTGTTGGTATTATCCATTTTTTCGGAGCAAACGCAGGGAGCGTCGGAGCATGGCCCCTGCCTGCCAAATGCCATATATCCCAAGACGGTACGAGGCAGACCATTAGTTTATTGCTCAGCCAGCACTGGCGAGTAAGTGAGCGTGAACAATGTGAAACATTGAAGGGGCCAGGGAAGCATTTTGTCTGGTTCTACTAAATTGAGAGAAAAGATTACGTTGTTTGGGTCTGACAAACATTTCCCCCTTTTGTCTTGGCTCGTTTGTCGGCATATGTTGCTTCAGTGCACTGAGCAGGACGCTTTCTGTTGAGATAATTGGAACAATCAAGGTTTAGGGTGCAGTATACTGTACTGCTATACTATACTATACTATACTATACTATACTATACTATACTATACTATACTATACTATACTATACTATGCTATACTATACTATACTATACTATACTATACTATACTATACTATACTATACTATACTATACTATACTATACACTGTATACCAGTGGATGTTATTCAATGACAACACCTGAGGCAGAAATTCACTCATAATTATTATTAATTTACATATATATATATTTTATTATTATTATTATTATATTTTTTTTATTAGAAATGTTTTCCTTTTTTTTTTTTTTTTTTTTTTTTCAAAAATGGCCAAGTGACAGCTCTGAGCTCTCTGATCAGGCCTGCCCTGCTCTGCACTAGTAATGGAGAGCTGTCAATCACTTAGTGCAACACACTGCAACTATTCTGCACAGGCTGACCTTATAAATATAATTAGCCAATCAAAATAGGCTATTAACGTCATCTAAGCCCGGTCCGTGCATTTTTGCTAGTCCAATACACACAATTGTTAAGGGGATGCAGACCAGAGAAAAACGCCAGTCGTGTCCACACCAGGGACCCCAATTTTCAATTCATAGATTCACAAAAAGCACACCTGCCCTGAGCCTCAGCCCATCCACCCATGTAAATGGTAAACAAGCCCCCGTTAAACCCCCAACATTAGACACTGATTGACCGTCAGCATGAATGGTTAAGAGGAGGGAAGACCTTTTAGTAAAGACAGCCCTCGGCGGGGAACAAGGGGAACGGCGTCCCAGCATTGTACCATTAGCATTAGCCGCGCGCTCTAGGATAGTTGGAAAAACACCCAAAAAAGAGTAATGACGACCATGTTTTCCCAAATATCCTGCCCCTCTCGCCAATACATCACTCGGTTGTCTCACGGGACAACGAGCAGTATTACTCATGCTAGTATCAATGCCTGATAGCGCAGGCCCTACCTGTGCACGACTTAGCTCGACTGCTAACCATCGCGCGACGTCCCTCGGTCCGCTGTCACGAGAGGAGGAAAACCCAGGACAGGCCCGTTGCGCTGTTAGGATGTGCCGAGAAGATTCCAGGGGCTGGTGAACTTCTGGCGAATACCCAACATTGTGTAATTACTCCCTGTGTTTCATAACAACTAGTTCACGGAGTGAACTGCTACTTCCGTGTTGGAAACAAACAGAGGAAGGTGGAGTGTGACCATTTCCGGCGTCATATAGGGAGACGCAGGGGCGTGGCCTGGTCACGTGCATGTGAGTGCATTTGTTTGTTTCGTGAGCACATTAAGTGCTAGGAGATAAGAGTATCTCAATATGGCAGAGCAAGACGCGATTGCCAGTATGATAACAGGAAGAGTTTACCAAAATCACTCCTAATCACTCATTTCTGGATCTTTATGAAATTCAATGGATCTTTATGAAATTTGGACATGTACTACATAAGGCTTCAGGCTATGGGTCCATATGAATTTGTAAGCCATACCACCTTCTTGGGAAATACTACCTCTAAGTTTTTCTACAACTCAAGTTCAGACCTATATTACTCTAATATGTTAGCACTAAAAATGAAAAAAAATTCTGGAATCAGAAACGTCAGAGTCATCTTTCAAAAGAGACCAGGCTCATGCATGTGCTATAAGTATAAAGTATGTTGTTTTGGTTAGCAAAAAAAGTATGCAGTGCTCAAAAACGAAAACTAAAATGGCCAGGAGACTCATTGCAGGTTAAGAGGTTAATGTATACAGCAAAAGGTAATGTACTTCCAGGAAACATTCAAGAACTGTTGTATGATAGAGTGGGGGGTTATAACCTGAGGGGAGAACTCAATTTAAAAGTTGTACACACTACCAGGAGAAGACACTGCATTTCAATATGTGGAGTGACAATTCCTTACATTCGCGTGGGGTATGTCTGGGAGTGTTCAGTGTTGCATTCATTTATTTTAAATGTTTTGGACTTTATGGTGTTTTTGTGATTTATTGTGATGTTTCTTCTTGACTTGTCCAGCCCATGGGGACATTAATGTGTGTTGTTGGGCCTTACAAATAAATTAGATTTTATTTGAATCCCACAGCCATGTTTCAACCCCCCTCCATTCACCTTTTGTCTCCCACCTTCAACCCCCCTCCAGCCCCCAAACCATATCTTGGCCCCCTCCCCCTTTCTCCTCCTTCCCCAAACCCCCCCCCCCCCCCCTCTCTGGGCCATTCTATCCAGAATTCCTGTTACGGTCCACCTGTCCCCCTCCCCCCAAGTTCAGAGGTTCTTCCCTTCCCCGATCCCCCCTCCTGCTCTTCCTACTCCCCCCTCCCCTCCTGTCCATCGAAGGACTCATGAACAGCCCCCTCATTTTCACAGACTGCTACCTCCCGCTGCTGGACATTTATCGCCACTACCCCTTGTCTTCCTTCTGCACACCTCCATGATTATTGTTTCCATGTCCCTCTGTGTCCTTCACCTGCTTATATGTCTCTTGCCCTTCATGTTCCCCTGTTAAGTGTTATGTTCCTAGTTGTTAGTTCCTTGTGTTGTTGTAGGGTTGTTGTTATGTTTACTCTGTCTAGTATGTAGTCTTTTCTTGTGTCTGTTTCCTTTCTGGTTGTCTCTCTCCCCATGTGTGTCTTGTTTTGCTGATTGCCCTGCTGTGTCTCATGTTGTTAATTAGTCTGTCTATATATGCTGTGTGTTTCTCTGTTTTTGTACCTTGTCTCCCGTGAGCCTCAGTAAGTGTTAGTGTTTTTGTTGTTATCTACCATCTTTGTTTTCGTGTACAGTTTGTCTAGTTTATAGTGTTTTATTTGTAGTTAGATTGTGTTTGTTTTCTCTACCAGCTCTGCTGTGGCTTTTAGTTCATTGTTTTGCCCTTTGCCAGCCATTGCTGTGTTCCCTTGTTTTGTTACTGAAAGTAAAGCTCTATTTTTGAATACTTCACCCCTGGCTCCACGCCTCATTGTGCCTATTGCCTTTCTCCTCATCCTGTTCTGCGCTTGGGTCCTCCGCCAACACTAATCCCTAACAATTCCCCTCTCTCTCCCCTATAAAGAGCCACGTCTGAGTGGACTCTCGAGAGCTCACCTGGGGACACTAGGCCAGTGTCCCGGTTGGGTCGTCCAGCTAAACCTGTGTTTATCAAGTCTATCCTTGACTATCTACAATCATTGATCGGGTTAATTTCCCTCACAATGGTCCGATCCTGCCGGTAAACAGTGAATCCCTCTGGAACAATAGCAGAGTCCTGTTCTGCCACCTGTTCCAGCCATGTCTCCGTGAAGATCAGGTTTCAAGTTTCAAGTTTCTTTATTAGTTGTCATACAAAAGTACAGAATACTTTTATATAAAATGCTGAACATGTTACAGTTTTTAATGTCCCGTCTGGGTAGAAGAGGAGGTTTGTTTGTACGTTTCCTCAGCCTGACCAGAAGCCCTGCTTGGTTGCCATGACGACGGCGTCTCCGCCACCCATGTATTACACATTCAAGGCAACTTTATGAAATAGAGCGTTGATGGAACACAGAGATGAGGAGGTGGTGGAGGAGCATGAGAGAGAGAGAGAGAGAGAGAGAGAGAGAGAGAGAGAGAGAGAGAGAGAGAGAGAGAGAGAGAGAGAGAGAGAGAGAGAGAGAGAGAGAGAGAGAGAGAGAGAGAGAGAGAGAGAGAGAGAGAGAGAGAGAGAGAGAGAGAGAGAGAGAGAGAGAGAGAGAGAGAGAGAGTATTACACATTTGAATAATAACCCTTCAAGGTACATTTTGAACAGACAAAACATGTGCGATTAATCACAGTTAACTATGGACAATCATGCGGTTAATCGCAAATAAATATTTCTATCGATTGACAGCCCTAATTATTATACATGTAAGGCTATGAAAGGCTATTTTGTACATCCGCCAGTGAAGTTGTCTGTACAACTGTTTTTGACATTGGAATCAAATCAAATCAAATTTATTTGTAAGGCCCGACAACACACGTTATTGTCCCCATGGGCCGGACACGTCTTCTTTAACTCATTGACTGCCACGCTCTTTTCCTATCTTTACTCACTGGTGCCAGCGTTATTCACCATTTTCTCAATGTTTGCGGACCTATCGTGTGTTCTGTATTATAGCTATGGAGACAATAGTATGGCTCATTTGACAGGCATTGTTTATAGTCCAACATTGACAAACCAGTTCATTTCTATATACTTTAGTTTGTGCGCTATTACACGCTAAACATCGCCCCTTTCCAAAATAATCCAGTATTTTTTCATAGATCGCGAGATATGGTGCGTTATATGCATTATGCCCAAATCGTTTGGGTTGCTCGCCTGAAACCCCAAATACTTCCAGATCAAAGGTATATACCATATACATATGTGTCTTCAGGTGGGGGGGGCGTCTTACCCCGAAACTGTGATCGTTACCAAAATCATGTTTTAGGTCAGGTAAAATAGATATAGAATAGACCTTACCTTAGCCAGAAGGTACTCCAAAAAGAATAATCTCTGTGATCCCACCGTGATCGCAATTACTCATGTATATGTGTATACTCGTGTATAGGGGAAACAAGGGTTTGAGGTGATAAAATCTCAGAGTGATTGCTCTGTCCTGATTCCCTCTGAGGGGGAGGAGTTCTTGCAGACACTCCCCACACTAAACTATCCCAGTTCAAAAGGTAGGCGATACTGCCACCTGGCAGGATTCGATCGTCATTGCAATTCCAACGTAGGCAGCTGTGCCAGGGAGACCCAGGAAGCTCCGAGCGAGTGTTTAGAACAGGGATCAAAGGAAAAATATCAAAGGATCAAAACCAGAGAAAAATCGGGTTTGGCGCTCAATGGTTGGTGACGAAACCCAACTTTTCTTGGGTTTGGCGGGCAAAGAGTTAAACAAGTCAAGAAGAAACATCACAATAAATTAAAAACACCAGAAAATCCAAAATAGAATGCAAAATAAATACATTTAATTAATGCAACACTCACAGACATACCCCACGCGAAGGTAAGGAAAAACTCACTAAAAACCTAGCAATAGGAAAAAAGCACCACAGGCAATGTGGAGGGGAGAAAACCTTAGAAGGGCCATTCAAGGGGGGATCTCCCTTCTTAGATGTCGGTGATAGTAGTGTTGCTATAAAACTGGCGAAACAGTTGATAAGCATGTATATATGTGTAATGAAACACAAATAAGTACATGCAATAGCA
>NC_140180.1:29711217-29713717 GCF_963971535.1 Notolepis coatsorum | reverse complement strand
ATAAATCAGAGAGAAGTAGCGCTCTGAGCTATGGATGTATTCTGCCCTTTCACTTTGGAACCTCTTGCTGAGACGCATTCACAAACATATACACTACCATACACACATATACACAACACACACGCACACACACACACACACACACACACACACACACACACACACACACACACACACACACACACACACACACACACACACACACACACACACACACACACACACACACACACACACACACACACACACACACACACACACACACACATATACACAACACACACGCACACACACACACACACGCACACACACACACACACACACACACACACACACACACACACACACACACACACACACACACACACACACACACACACACACACACACACACACACACAAACATATACACTACCATACACACATATACACAACACGCACGCACACACACGCACGCACACACACACACACACACACACACACACACATATACACAACACGCACACACGCACACACACACACACACACACACACACACATATACACAACACGCACGCACGCACACACACGGACGCACACACACACACACACACACACACACACACGCACGCACACACACACACACACACACACATACACTACACGCACGCACACACACACACACACACACACACATATACACAACACGCACGCACACACACACACACTGTTATGTACTAGAGGCCTGATCACTCTGTGTCACGGGGCATGTAGGTGAGGGCTGCCACTTAGTTAATTAGTGCTGATTGGTTACCTGCTGGGAGGTTTAAAACCAGCCAGGCACACACACATGCAGGGTCTGTGTTTAGAAGAGTGTGGGTTACCAGATAGATTGTCACGTTCTTCCAGTCCTTATCCTTTTAGCTTACACTAGTAATTCCTTAATATAGTAGCACTTGAGTTAATACACAGGTTTTGGTGTCGGTTTTGCACATAGGTTGCGGGCCTTGAGCCAGGGTCGTAACAATTGGGCGCTCATCCGGGATCTTTTACCCCTAGAACTTTGTTTGGTGTTTACTGATAACGTGTCCACACATCTAAATGAGCATAAGGTATCGAAGATAGCCGACGCTGCTGTCTTGGCTGATGAGTTTGTGTTAACACACAAATCTGTCTTTGTAGAGGAGGGCCGTGTGGAGTCCAGGGGTAGTAGGCGTCCTTCTCAGGGGAGCCGGTTCCCGGCACCCGTGTCTGCTGGTCGGTTTACTTCGACTCCTAGGCAAGGTGGCTCTGCTAGTGCATTCCCAGAGGGGGTTATCTGTTTTTACTGTAAGGAGCCTGGTCATATTGTTTCTGGATGCCCTGTGCTTAAGCAGAAAAATGTAATAACGGTGGCTCTGGTAGAAATCATGGACAGGACACCTATGCCGACGTTAGAGGGTGGGGTGCGAAGTATCAAAGGTGCAGACAGGGAGCTAGAGGGCTCCTCAACATTTATGATGGATGGATTTGTTTCACTGGTTGGTGCATTAGGATCAAGGCAGGCTATTACAATATGGAGAGATACAGGAGCTTTCCAGTCTCTCATTCTGGATGGGATTTTGCCATTTTCGGAAGATTCTTCATTGCATTCCGGTGCCATTGTTCAGGGCTTTGGAGGAGGCTTTGTGAATACTCCTTTGCATGAGGTCTCGCTAAACTCTCCCTTAGTATCAGGCAATGTTGTCGTAGGAGTGTGTTCTCACATTCCCATAAAGGGGGTGTCCTTCATTCTAGGGAACGATTTGGCCGGTGGCAAAGTGCTGGCTACTCCAGTTGTAGTTCCCGTCCCTGTAGTTTCTGAGGTTCCTGATGAGCTCGCACAGAAGCATCCAGGAGTGTTTCCTGTGTGTGCGGTAACACGCGCAATGTCAAAGGTCAAATGTGACACCCATGAGGTTGTTAACTTAGATGGTGATATGACACTTAGTGACACGTTCTTTGTTGAGTTGAAAAGTGGCCCTGATGAGGGTTTTGGTAAGGTGATACCGTCTCATGAGCAGTTGGTACTAGAGCAAAACAAGGATGTCTCCTTGTCGTCCCTCTTTGAAGAGGCGGTTTTAGAGGATGCAATGGTAGATACGTCTCAAGGATACTTTGTTAGCAATGACGTGCTCATGAGAAAGTGGACACCACCTAACCTGTCCAGTCTGGATGACTGGGGCAGTGTGTTTCAGATTGTTGTTCCAGCCGTGTATCGTCCTGATATACTGCATCTAGCACATGATCATGATCTTGCTGGTCACATGGGGGTCAGGAAGACTTATGACCGTGTGCTGAGACATTTTTGTTGGCCTGGTTTGAAGTCAGATGTGGCACAATATTGTCGCTCGTGCCATGTGTGTCAGGTGGTTGGTAAACCAAACCAGAAGATCCCTCAGGCTCCTCTGCAGCCTATCCCTGCCGTTGGGGAACCTTTTGAGCGGATCCTCATTGACTGTGTTGGTCCCCTCCCTCGAACTAAGACAGGGAACCAGTACCT
>NC_140180.1:29518717-29706217 GCF_963971535.1 Notolepis coatsorum | reverse complement strand
AGGGTCTTTCCATAAGTGACGTCCTGCTTGAAGACTTTGCAGCATGCCTTCACACTTCAAACATGTGTTCTCCCCTCTGTTCTGGTAAAACCACAACCCACCATAACCATGACAATAGGTTCAGTTCAAAGGTACTGGAAAATGTGCTTGAAGAACTTACATGCATACAGAGTTAATTATATTGTTATAATTGTTATTATACCATTATTGTTGTTATTGTTATTGTTATTATTGTTTATACTGCCTATTTGTATGACCTGTATCATGTATTCTACTATCACATGTACCTGTACCCCCCCCCCCCCTCCCCCATGCTGCTATCATGCCTGAATTTCCCCAAGGGGACCAATAAAGGAATATCTTATCGTATCCTACACACAGAGTACTCAAAAACAGAAAGTGACAGACAGAAGACACTCACACACGGATTCAGATCCCATGGACCCTTGGGGAAATTCAGGCTTTATAGCATCATGGGGGAGGGGGGAGGGGAGGTACAGGTATGGCCATGGTAATAGTAGAATACATAAATACAGGCAATCAAAATATAGTACAGTAGAAAAGTTTAAATAGACAGTGTAGACAATATAATTTACTCTAAATATATGCATATGAGCCAGTAGGCAGTGCAATCAAAGGTGCAGATGAGGGTCTGTATCACTGTATGCCCTATCAATTATATTATACATTACAATGATATTACATGGTCAATAACACTAGAATCTAAATACTATTACTTCTTACTATACTTTACTATACTATGAGTAAGTAAAGTATACAGTATAAACATGTGCAGTATACATAAGGTACCCTAACTGGCGTGATATACGGCACAATATAGTCTGTGCAGTGTATGAATGAAAGATTAACATTTTCGAATAAAAGTATAAAGGCAAAAACATATATCTGTTAATTTGACATAAACAAAAGATAATAAAAAAGACAACAAAAAGAGAAACAGAAAAACAAATCATAGTTTACCCTGTTCGAAAAAGGAGTAGGAAGAAGTATACACTTTTTCTTTTTTTATTCCTACCAAATTTTAACTATCATAATTTATAATTTAATCTATTGTTAATGTTATGTATAAACGCTGTATCTCTATACAATCCAATACATTTATATATAAATACATTTATATATATATATATATATATATACCTATAAATATGTAATATATAATATATATATATATACTAAATAAATACCATATGATATACATAATTTTTTTTTTTTTTCTTTTTTTTTACATCTTACACATACTCCCAATCAACACACTTCCTCTTCCAGATACCTATTTAAGAAAGATTTTTTGTACTAGGTGGGAGTCAGACACACTTACTGATCCTAGAAGTACTAATTCCTAGTATTTCTCTAGTCCAGCTGCTGTTAAGACACAGACACAGACACAGACCTAGACGTAGGACCCAGCCAGAGAAAATACACCCACACATATTCCAAAGGTCATTAGGTGAAAATAGGCAGCATCAGCACGTACACAGGAACATTCTTTCTTCTGTGACCTTTCAAATAGGTATTGAGGGACGACAACACTGTTTGGTAGGCTAGCTTGCCTGCTCTTGGGATTGGCGCGGTTCATTGTAAACTCTGTTGAAATTTGCAATAAACCTATTTTATATCAGTCTACGAAATGTTTCATTAATAATTGTATACAAATATATTCGTTTTTCATTAGTGGTCAGCCACAATTGACGACACTATCACCACCATTCGTCTCTGATGAAAGGACTAACAGCATGTAATAGTTAACCGTGAGTTTTACATGATCTTTGAGATTGTAAAAGGTCTGTTTACATTGGTATTAAACTTTGGAGTAAAACAGACAGTTTGTCTGTCTGTCTGTCTGTCTGTCTGTCTGTCTGTCTGTCTGTCTGTCTGTCTGTCTGTCTGTCTGTCTGTCTGTCTGTCTGTCTGTCTGTCTGTCTGTCTGTCTGTCTGTCTGTCTGTCTGTCTGTCTGTCTGCCTGCCTGCCTGCCTGCCTGCCTGCCTGCCTGCCTGCCTGTCTGTCTGTCTGTCTGTCTGTCTGTCTGTCTGTCTGTCTGTCTGTCTGTCTGTCTGTCTGTCTGTCTGTCTGTCTGTCTGTCTGTCTGTCTGTCTGTCTGTCTGTCTGTCTGTCTGTCTGTCTGTCTGTCTGTCTGTCTGTCTGTCTGTCTGTCTGTATATACCTTCACTGCTCCCTTAGATTTCCACTTTGCCACCAACAACATGCCGCCACCGAGCCGATTCGTCAGAAAAGTTAAGAAGCAAAACTTCCTCAACAGTATTGGATTCCTTGGCTCCTCTTCCCTTCACCATACCTTTGATCCCCAGAAGTCTGTGCAATCATTGCTGTCATTATACGGTCGGATGGGCAAAGATTGACGATGGCGTACTGGGGGAAGGGAGAGCCAAACATGAATGCCCAGCTGAGCTTCGACGTAAGTGTATTTTGATCTTTTTCAGTGTGCATATGCGTGTGTGTGTCTGTGTATGTGTGTGTATGTACCTCGGTTACGTGTGTGTGTGTGTGTGTGTGTGTGTGTGTGTGTGTGCGCGTGCGTGCGTGCGTGCGTGCGTGCGTGCGTGCGTGCGTGCAGTTCGTAAAAGTGTCCTTAAAGAATGACAACATGATATAACATAACATGACTCCCTTACAGATAACTGTTGGTGTCAGAAGTAAGTTACATGGAAATACAATGAAAATACAATTTCCCTAGTGTTTCAATATGCTTATGAGTTATGTTTAGTATAGCACAGTTTAGTATAGTATTGCAGTTTAGCATAACAGGATAATATAGCATAGCATTACAGTATAGGCTAGTAGGAGTATAGTAATATAGTATATAGCAGCTTAACATAGAATAATAATATATTAAAATATTGTATAATACTGGCTACGTGGCGTAGTGGGCAAGGCACTCGCCACGAATGCGGAGACGCTGGGCTCGCCTGTTCGAGCCCAGCGCTCCACATTGCTTTCAGTTTAGCTAGTCGTTCATACTAATACACATTGGCCATATTAGGGGGTGGGAAACTGATGGGTGGGGATCGGGCGTTGTGGACAGCGACTCCTACAGGTCGGTTGGTGCGCCTGCGCAGTAGAATCAGGAAGGGTCGGGGGCAGCATGAGCCTCCCACGTGTTACTCCTCGCCACTGATCGAGCTGCGCAGGTGAAAAGATGCGACTGCTGTTACCTCAAGTACCGGAGGGGACTTGTGCTATGTATGACTTAGTCCACATTGCAGCCGGCTTGTAGGAGGCAAGAAACAGCGTTCGTGACAGGGGAGGGTTGAATTGGATGATACGAAATTGGGATGGGAGAAAATATAGAAAATGGGAGAAAAAGTGGATAAAAAAAAATATTGTATAATACTGTATACCAATATAATATAGTGTAGTATAAATAGTATGATTTAGTTATCGTATACTAAAATAAAAATAATACAATAGTATATTATAATTGTATTATAATGTATAAAGTATAATATAGTATAATAGTATAGTGTATAAGTAAGGGATAATGTAATAACGAGGTCATTGTCGCAAAATAATTGACCAACACGGAGTTTAGAACACCAAGGCGCCTCGCCGAGGTGTTCTTTAAACGTAGTGAAGGTCAATTATTTTGCGACAATGACCGAGTATAGCTATACATTATCCCGCTTATTACATGGCTAACTTACTAACAATATACCTAATTCATTTTACACCATCGACAAGACGAGATCAAATGCAGACGCAGTTCTGTTCTGTCGCTCCGCTGTCATCGCCGGCAGCTTCGCCAGCAGCCGGCAGGTGTGTCTGATTGGCTGCACTGATGCAGTGTGTGTCAGTGGGCTTGATTGCTACAGCTGCGCACAGCGGTCATTATTGCTCGGCAGAGGTCCGTTATCGAGTAATAACGGACCTCTGACGAGCGCTATTGACCAATCACAATCAAGCATTTCGGCGAATGTTAAAACGCCATGTAATAATATAGAAAATACATTATATAATAGAACAGTGTACTATAAATATATAGATAAGTGTGTGTGTGTCTGTGTGTGTGGGGGGGGGTATAAATGAATGAACCTCAGTAAATATGCAATTTAACTGATGTATTTATTTATGTTAATTTAATTGTGTTGATGTTTTCATTTCTGCAAAATAACATTTAGTTTGGTTTGGTAAACATTGCACTATGAACAGTCTATCATGTGTGTAGGGGCAGGTACAATAAGAATTTCCTTCTTCCTGTTCCTTTCGGCCATGGAATTTGGTGGATCATATTAAATGAACTATAATGTACTGAAGTCACTGTTCCAGTCACTGTAACAATTCCATGTATGAATAAATAAAAATTGTATTCATATGGACCTGTGTGGTATATGTGTGTGTGCGTGCGTGCGTGCGTGCGTGATGATGATGATGATGATGATGATGATGATGATGGTTGTTAGAAATTAGAGGAATAAAATAGTTAATGGAAGGAATATAATAGTTTTACTAGTATTTTCCTTCTCCATCTTTCCTTTCTTTTGATACATTATTTTGTATAAGCTCATTGAGTTCACTGAGAAAAAATTGGGTGTTAAGCTGATTGATAAATGTGTGGGAATGAGTGTTCATGCGTTCGCTGGAAGTGGGAATAAATCACCAATAAAGGTCAGCTGGTGTTCCCAGAGGACGGCAATACGTGTGGGACACACAGAGGGAATCTTTTCTTCAATGTTAGGGCTAGAGCTCAGACCGCCAGACTTCATACCCCTGGATGGCTCTAGTTCTTAACAATGATGATGATAAACTATGTGGTGTCTAAACCGTGCTAAAGATGATAGCATAAGTAAAAGAAAAATGTATATCCCTATAGGCCTGTGTATGTGTATTTGGATGTGTAGATACTGATAACTTCAAGCCAAAGATGTTTCCAAACTATAATTGCTCTAATGGATTTCTACAAATTTCTATCGTGGATATTGTCAACATTGCCTGCGGAGTGATCTCTTTTATTTGGTGGTCTCAAAGTCATAATTATTGAGTAATAATTACGAGAAACATTTATTGTTTCTTTGAAACTTTGAAACAGCAGACTGTGAAATATGCTCATAATTGACTGTATTATGAGAAAAGTCATAACAGTAGGTAAATAAAATGTGGCATATTTGCTATAACCAACAAAGGCACCATCACCCACAATCGGCATTGCAGAATTTCCTATTTACATTATCCAAATCCTGAGGGCTTTACCACAGTTATATCAGTGTTGTATTGTGTGAAATGTGTGAGTATAGCCCCTGCACAATGGATGAAATCTATTGATTAGTCTATGTCCGTTAGTCCTGTTAATTTGTACTGTTCATTTGTCAATCACATGCAATATTGGTACATTAGACACCATTGATTACCATTTTCATAAAAGTCTGAGGAATGATGCATCTTGCAACTACTGTGTGTTCCAGCAGCAAGAAAATTGGCCTGATGGGGCTGCTGTAATAACTTCTATACATTGTACATGTTGACTGTGATGGATTTTATGCCATTGTTTTTCAAATACAGTTCTATGGATTTATTTCGTGTCTCTCTGAGACACATGCGTGTAGTTACTTCTCCATAGGGGTGAGAGCATGTACAGGATCAGCCATTTGCAGTGTGCCTGGAGCAGGTAGAGAGATGTTCAGCATCTCGCTCGAGGACACTTCCACAACGATGGACATGTATAGGATGTCACAGGGGATTGAGCCTGTGACTTTCCAATAGAGGCTTTTCAAAGAATGTTTAGAATGGCCATTGTCCTCCATGTTGGAAGAAACAACGGTTGAGTCACATACCCCTTTTCCACCAAGGCATTTTGAGGGCCGGTGCCTGACCTCAAACCAGTTCTTTGTGTTTTGACCGCAAAAGAACTGGCTCTTGGCCAGGAAAACAGGTACCAGAGTGGCACCAACTCTTTGCTGGTCTAGAATCAAGAACTGATTACATCAGGAGCTGCAGGGGCAGGATTGCCCAGAGAGCTTCAGTCAGCAGAGCAAATCTTTTTCAGTAAATCTCTTAGTTATCAATATTGTGCAAGTAGTAAAAGTTTGCTGTTGCCCATTTTGCCATCTCCTTATCAACCAAGAAATGTGAAAATGAGGAAAGGGATAGACTGACCCCGGTGGCTACACTTACGCCAAAATGGTGGGATGTTAGTACACACTAACACGCTTATGCGAGCCCTTCACACACTACAGAAACACACAAGAAATACGATACCTGCCGTCACACCCAAGAAAGGGCTATTCTTAGTACATAATAGCAAACAAAAGGCCACAAGGGCTAAGCTAGCGCAGAGAGTCAGGACATGCATGGGGAAAGATGCATTTTTTTACTCGGCTACGGTAATGTGGAATGCCCTGCCAACATTCATAAAACTCCTGAACTCCCCTCTCGGATTTAAATCCGCCCTAAAAACATGGCTCAGCAGCAACTCAAATTGGTCTTAAAATGTTTTTTATCTCTTTTATCATAACTTGGCTTTTATTTCTTTTACCATGAGTTGCTTTTAAGGGTTGCGGATTGTCTTTTAACATTAGTTAACTGTATGAGTTGTCAGGTTAGGTGTTTTTATACAAATTTTTAGGATGTATCCTGTCTAGTGTACATGTCCATTTGTGTTTCTGTGCCTTTTTATGTTCCATGTATGGACCACAATGGAAACAAGCCTTGGCTTTATTGTGTTTTATCCATTTTTGACCAGCGTTGTTGACACTGTTATTGTCTTGTCTTTTAAAAATGTTTTTGTCCTACGATTTGTGTAAAAATAAAGTATTCAATTCAATTCAAAGCAAGCAGGCAGAGACACATTCAATGGTCTGTAATTTGTGATTCAACATGCAACAGTATACTAAAAGCTCAGTGGGCTGTCTAGGGCAGGATAATCGCACTGCCATGGCCACGAAGGCACCCCATCCACACCTAATGGAGCACCTTGTACACCGTGCCGTGTACACTAAGGTGGGTAACAAAGTGAAACACACAAGGAGCTAACAATACTACCTTGTCATTCAACCTACCTATTCTAAAATACAATAATGGGAGGGAGAGGTACAACCACAGGGAAGACAGCCTAGAGGGGTAGAAGGGGATAAAAAGCTGCTGACCCTGGATCTGTAGACAATAATACTATAATAAAAGGATAGCCCGCTACTGTTAACCCATACAATCGGTTGTGGAGTAGAGATGGAACCAAGCCAAGCCATGCACTGGTCCCGCAGCAGAGTAGTTAGGTTGGGTTGGGGATAATGGATGTTAGCCTGCCGGCGGTGAAGAACCCGATATTGTTGATAGCAGGTGAAACGACCAGTATGTTGTCATGAGACTTCCTCAGCCAATCCTCAGGGGAAAGCAGGCATCTCAGGTCTCCCTCTAGATTAGTTCACATTTCTTATAGCTGTTCAGATGCACCATTACACAGTCAATCATCTCTAGTCTCTGGGGCCAGCAGATTTCCTGGGCAGAAAAAGCGGTAATCCACATAATAACCACCGTTTCCTACAGCATAAATACACACAGTCTGAAAAGATTAAATCCATAATGTTTATTGATAGTGATAGCTAGTGATCAATGCACAATTTTTTTCCCTTTTTTTCATTAAAGCAAATCAATTAGTTACACCAATATTGTGCTGTCAGAATAGTCTTATGTTTGTAGTGTAAGTAATTAAAGTTTGTTATTGCCTATCATCTCCTTATGAACCAGGAAATGTGCCCCTGAAATGTTCACTATTTATTTGAGCTAAACAAGATGGAGACAAATACAGTGATGTAATGCCGTGGCTCTCTTGCCTGTGGAGTGGAAAAGATAGTTCTTAGAAGGTTAGCAAGTTGAACCAACTGCAAACTAGCACCATTCCAGGTCAAACGTTTTTTTGCCTTCTCTACCACTGCAGAGAAATTAGGCTGTTTCTTTTGAAGTGGTTACCATGGTTACAGGCAGCCATGTTGGAAGAAAGAGAACTACACATGACTGGGTAGCAGAGAGGGGAGCGTGAACCTCTGCACGTGTTATGTTCTCCCAGTGAAACTCCTCACTGTCAGGTGAAAAGAAATGGCTGGTGACTCCACATGTATCGAAAGAGACCGACAGTGGGGCAATGCGAGCAATGACCAGGGAATTGGCATAACGACTCAATTGGGCAATGGGAGAAAATTATAGAAATGGTTGCCTCCACCGTCGGTGTGTGAATGTGTGAGTGAATGGGTAAAATGTGAGGAACAAATTGTTAAGCGCTTTGGATAAAAGCACTATATAAATGCACCATTTACCATTTACAATGTGTTGTAAAAAAGTCTGTGTCTGACTATTAGCAAGTTTGTTGTGCAGTAGCTTATTCTGGACCATAATAGAGTAACCTTTTTTCTCATATTTAACTGGTGGAACTAGTGTGCAAATCGGGGAGAAATCACATTTGGCAATGCAACTGAAATCATATCTAGTTGATATCCTTCCATCTTCAGTTTTGATGTTAGAAGTAGGCTATGTTTTTGCATAGTGTTTGTGAAACACATGGGAGTGATAGGGGGAAAAGGGATATCTCCATTCTCTACACAGCGACTAAAGAAGCTATGGTGAAAGTCATGGGGTTGGGCTGAATAAGAGGGAACACTTGTATGTATGAAACCCAGTGGAACTGATCGCAAGAGCTACGTAAGAAAAGGCTATACAGTCTCATTTCTAGAGCATAATGTGAACGAAACAAATTATAAACAGTGCACAAAGTATCTACTGTAGCTTGAAGAAATAAAACATTTTCTTAATATTCTCTCTTATCTTGTTTGTTGTGAAAGTGACATAGTGCAGCTTTAAAGTACCATTTAATATTGTTAAACAGTTACCATCTTAGTTGGACCTTTGGTACATCTATACAAGGGGTTTGTTATCCTCAAAAGGAGGGAGTAATCATAACAAGTTTGGTAAATTAGCTCCATTCCATGATGTCTTTGTGCTAGATTGACCTATCTCAAACCCCGCCGCCTTTTCTTGATCCTCCAATCAAGAACAATGGGCAGCGCTTGAGATAGGTAAATTATAGGTCCTTTGTCTGCAGAACGATAGGCAGGTCTGGTTAACGCTATAAATATTTAAATAATGTCCTCTGAGCTAAAAATGCACAATGGAGAGCAATCTGAAAATATCCCTTTCATATCCCTGTGCACTGGGTACACATGTATTTCCTCTCTTGAGATGATGATAACACTGATTGAGTGCTTTCTTTAAAGTGGATGATCATGATGTCATTAACGCTGATGATACGCCCTTCCCATATAGTGTCTTAAAGGTTTATACAGATATGACTACATTTGGACTTGAGCTACCATTTTTTGTTATATTTAGGCAACACAGTTTTTTATTATCATCATCATCATCATCATCATCATCATCATCATCATCATCATCATCATCATCGTCATCATCATCATCCTCATCCCCATCCTCATCCTCCATCATCATCATCATCCTCATCCTCATCATCATCATCATCATCATCATCATCCTCATCATCACCACCACCCAACAGCAACAACAACATCAACAACAACTGAAACTCACTTATACAGTTACATATGAATTGTGTATTCTCAACATAACCCCATAAGCAAGTTTAAACACAAGGAACATTTTATTTTCAGGCCACGTTTCATGTAAACTGACACCAACAGTTGTATCTGTAAGAGAGTGAGATCATGTTTCCATTATTTAAGGACATTTTTGCACACACACATACACACACATACATACACACACACACACACACACACACACACACACACACACACACACACACACACACACACACACACACACACACACACACACACACACACACACACACACACACACACACACACACACACACACACACACACACACACACACACAGCTTGTTGTGCGTTGTGTTGTGTATATTTGTGTTTATGTGAGTTTATTACCATGCCGTAAAGAGGCCAGCAAGGACAAATATACAAAATAAAAATCAAATCACATTTACGCGTTGCTACCCTCATAGTCTCATGTAGCCAGACCTCTGGCTGAACCTGTTATCATTCCAGTATAGGGGAAAAAAACACTCTGGCTTGTTTGTATATATTTTTTTTAAACCAATCACAAAGCGAAGGTGCCCTAGTAAAATAGTGTTTTACTGTTTTAGTGGAAGGGGAGGAGAGTTCTGACTGAAATAGTGGGTCAATAGCAGTTTATACCCACAGTCTATATTCTGTGAGTCAGACTACTAATCTCAGAAAACACAAAATAATGATGTATTGGAAAATAATTTATGTTGCAATAGAGACAGAGATGCTTTCACAAGCGCTGCAACAAACAATACTCTGCTTGCAGTGAATGACTGTGTTCTGTGCTTGTTAGAATTAGATCAAAACAACCAGAAGATGCTAGCCTTCTCATTGGGCTTTTTTTCAGTCGCCCTCTATAAGGATATCTTGCATTTTATGAACTAACCTTTAACATATCTGCGATACAAAATATTAGATTATATTAAAATGTATTGTCATTATACAGCTCAAGTACAGTACAACGAAAAGAGGGTTGTCATCCAACCAGAGTGCAAATGTAACAGTAAAGCGCAATAACAATATACAATGTAGGCCTACAGGTGATTAAAATGAAGTATATATAAATGAGTACTACTGAGTAATATTGCATAATGAGTAATAACCAAAAATGACCAAACGACCAATGAAAACTTGATCGACCAATGAAAATGTAATTTACACAAAACACTGTGTTTAAATCACATTAAAAACGTATAATTACCAGAGTTGGAGCAAAGAGGGTAATAATAAAAAATATAAAATGCACTTAACTCTTTGACGCCACAAGCTTTCCCCATCTGCACTGACTAGTGCCAACTTTTCTTGACCATTTTCACGATATTTCACGATATTTGCGGAGCTATTGTATATTCTATATTATAAAGCTATGGAGACAATAGTATGGCTCATTTGACAGACACTATTTCTAGTCCAACATGTAAAAAAGAGTTTGTTTCTACACACTGTAGTTTGTAGTTTATTACACGCTAAACATCGCCCAGGCTGTCCAAAATAATCCAGTCTTTTTCCATAGATCGCGAGATAAGGCGCGTTATATGCAATACGCCCAAATCGTTCTGGTTGATCCCCTGAAACCCCAAATACTCCCAAATCAAAGGTATATTACATGTACATATGTGCCTTCACAAAATCATCAATTATATATATATTAAAAAAAAGCTTGGTTTAGGTCCGGTAATATAAGACACTGTGATCGTTACAGAAACATGTTTCAGGTTCGGTAAAATAGACATAGAATATATCTTACCTTACCTCCAAAAAGAATAATTCCAATGATCCCATCGGCGATTGCGATTACTCGTTTATATGTAATTACACGTGTTTACAGGAAACTAGAGTGATCCGGATGACCCTTTAAAATGGGGATCAAAGGAAAAATATCAAAGGATCAAAAAACTAGTTTACTCGTTATTGGCGCTCAAGTGTTGGCGGCGAAACACAAGTTTACTCGTTATTGGCCACCAATGAGTTAAGCACACTTGTCCTAATATACTGAATGATGAACATTGTTATTCAGCTGATTTGAGTTGTGCCCTTCTTGATGACTTGTCGTACAGAACATGTAAGTCGCTTTGGATAATAGCGTCAGCTAAATGACAAAATGTAAATGTAATAGGAAGTGAATAGGAGGCGATGTCCTCAGTGAAAACTCAATGCACGTCATTCACGTCATTAGTGAAACTGACATGCAAAAGCAATGGACTTTTAAAATATCAGTAATGTCAATTTCAATATTGTAAATAAAATATTTTCTCAATTTGATGTCAAATCTATAGCCTAGCTTACCCTTGTTGTTTACAATGTCAACATGTTTCCCTAAACATGGTAATGTTGTTTCACTAAGCTCACACATTTTAAGCGTCAACGATGTAACTTTCGGAATTAATACATTTTGTTCCCGGAAAGAACGCTAGCCTGGTCAGACTCACACATATCTAGCTGTCAGCAATACCGGCAGCCAACTACCTTGCTTGTTTGATTATCTCACATTCACTATTAAAGGGGAACTCCACTTTTTTTGGAAATTAGCCTATTTAACATCTTCCCTGGAGTTAGACAAGAAGATGCATACCTTTTTTGTCTCTGTGCGTGCATTTTAGCTTTGGGAATAGACGCTCCGTTAGCATAGCTTAGCTTCATCACTGGAAGTGAGGCAGGACAGTAGCCTTACAGTGCCTTACAGTGTATTGCAAGGTCTGACA
Organism: Notolepis coatsorum; assembly: GCF_963971535.1. Classification (NCBI taxonomy): domain Eukaryota; kingdom Metazoa; phylum Chordata; class Actinopteri; order Aulopiformes; family Paralepididae; genus Notolepis; species Notolepis coatsorum. The sequence continues at coordinate 29,693,927 of NC_140180.1, read as the reverse complement.
TTGACCAAACTTGATATGCATGACCTTGGTGGGCTCTAGGTCAACTCCTGAAAAGGGGGTCAATGTCAGACTTTGCAATCAAAAGTTAGGGAGCTAATAACCCTTGCCATAATTTCAGTGCGCCCCCTAACCTTTGATTGCAAGGTCTGACATTGACCCCCTTTTCAGGAGTTGACCTAGAGCCCACCAAGGTCATGCATATCAAGTTTGGTCAATGTCAGACCTTGCAATACACTGTAAGGCTCTGTAAGGCTACTGTCCTGCCTCACTTCCAGTGATGAAGCTAAGCTATGCTAACGGAGCGTCTATTCCCAAAGCTAAAATGCACGCACAGAGACAAAAAAGGTATGCATCTTCTTGTCTAACTCCAGGGAAGATGTTAAATAAGCTAATTTCCAAAAAAAGTGGAGTTCCCCTTTAAGTCAAAACAAAACCATGCGTTAACGTGGAAGCCGTTTGTAGAACATGGTTTCTGGGCTAATGTTGTTAGCTTACTGTTTGGGCCCCATGGCAAAGTTGTATAACATATGTTGTTAATATTTTAGTTTCAAGTATACTGTCATATTCTGTAGTAGATGTTCTCAACAGTCTTTGCAGTGCAACATACAGTGAGAGGATATTTTGATCAAAGTCTCTTCAAACCCTAGGCTACTTAGCTAAGATTAGATTAACATTTAACCTGTCCTTAGAACAGGCTGTCATCCCCACCTGCCTGAAGAAGTCCACTATTATCCCTGTACCCAAAAAATCCAAGCCTGCTTGCCTCAACGACTACCGCCCTGTAGCTCTCACCTCCATAGCCATGAAGTGCTTTGAGAAGCTAGTAAAGGGCTACATCTGCTCCTCCCTCCCCATCAACATGGACCCCCTGCAATTTGCATACCGCCCCAACAGGTCCACGGAGGACGCCATATCCCATGTGCTGCACACAGCAGCATCACACCTGGACAAGAGGCAGGGGAACTATGTGAGAATGCTATTCATCGACTACAGCTCGGCATTCAATACCATAGTCCCCTCCATACTCATAGCCAAGCTCAGGGACCTGGGCTTGGGCTATGACCTCTGCCAGTGGGTCTTGGACTTCCTGACTGGCAGACCCCAGGTGGTGAGAGCAGGCAACTGCACCTCCTCATCCATCACCCTCAACATAGGGGCCCCCCAGGGCTGTGTTCTGAGTCCCCTCCTCTACTCCCTGTACACACACGACTGTGTGGCTCAGCGGAGTAGCAATACAATCGTCAAATTTGCTGACGACACAGTGGTGGTGGGCCTGATCTCTGCCAACGACGAGAGGGCCTACCTGGAAGAGGTCAAGGTCCTGGCGGGATGGTGCCAGGAAAACAGCCTCTCCCTGAACGTCAGCAAAACAAAGGAGATGATTGTGGACTTCAGGAGGTCGGGGGTCAAGGACTACAGCCCCCTCAGCATCGACGGGGCACCGGTTGAGAGAGTCAACAGCTTCAAGTACCTCGGAGCCTACATATCCGAGGACTTGACATGGACCACACACATTAACAGTGTGGTGAAGAAGGCACGACAACGCCTCTACTTCCTCAGGCGCCTAAGGAAGTTCCAAGTCAGCCAGAAGATCCTTAAGAACTTCTACTCATGTACAATAGAGAGCATCTTGACCGGCAACATCACCTCCTGGTTTGGGAATAGCACTGCAAAAGACCAAAGCAGACTACAAAGAGTGACACGTTCAGCCGAACGCACAATTGGAGGGGGGCTCCCCACCCTCCAGAACATTTACTACAAGCGTTGCAAGGGCAAGGCTAAGAGAATCATTAAAGACTCCAGTCACCCGAACAACTGCCTCTTCGAACTGCTGCGGTCAGGCAAGCGATACAGGAGTCTCAAGGCGAGCACAGAAAGACTCAGAAGTAGCTTCTATCCCCAGGCCATCAGGCTGCTAAACGAACAATGAATGAACACTACACAACAACAACCACCAAACGCACATAGCACACACATCCACACGCACACACCCACTTTAAACAAACACACTGTAGCACCCACTCCACACACTTTATAGCACACACCCACTTTAAACAAACACACTGTAGCACCCACTCCCCACACTTTATATTTATGGATGAAGGATTGCACTACAACTCGTACACCTTACTGTAAATTGTACCTAAAATTGTACCTCATCCCATTTCTGCTTTGCACTAGATAGTACTGTACATTAGTACACTGCATAGTATTGTGTATTGTATATTATATGGTAACTCAGAACATTGTACATATGTCTATACCGAACACTGTGACCTCATTTTCTTCTTCTAAATTCATGCTATATTATGTTATTATGTTATTTGATACTATCTTGTCTAGCACAGTCTCTGGAGCGTAACAGTAAGAAGCATTTTGTATGAAAGTATTCTGTACTTCTGTATGACAACTATTAAAGAACTTGAACTTGAACTTGAGCTCACAACAAGTATCTAATTACTATCCCGCAGGGACCAGCTGTTTAAACATGAATGTCTATCCCTGACAGCTCGCAAATGGAGTTACTTGGCCAGTTAAGGGTTGTATCATCTAACTATAATAATAACAGAATGTACCTTTACTACAACCGTAGTTTTGCTCAGGAATATAGAAGATTAGGACGTGTGGCAGTTTTAAAGGAATTGGACAAAATGCACGGAGAGACGGAATTGCCCCATCGTCACAGATACTGTACATAGATCTGATCTTTTCAGAGTGGAAAGTGAAACAGTGTGAATAAAGCAGACTAAGCGGATATTCAATACTTGTCGCTGTGTTGCCTGTTATTGCTAGGGAGGTCAAATGTTGTGCCGTAATGTATTCAGCTCAGCTCACTCCTTCAAAATGAAAATGACTTCTTTTGATGTACTGGACTCGGTCCTTGGTGACAGACCGGCGTGCAGGTTACATTTACTACTACTTCACAGTGCCAACAAAAGATTGTTTGGAGGGCAATGTTCTCTCTGCCGCCGCGTTTGGTTCCATCATTATTGCCATGAAGTTGTTGATGAATTATTGGCTCTTTTCATCTCGAGGAATAGGCTTGCATTTGATTTCCAATCCATTATGAAAGTGACGTCAGGTATTAGTCTTATCCTATTTTATAAGCAAATGGCTATGGCGAAATGGACGTTAAATGTCTCGTTAAATACTTAACCGTAAGACTTCTGACAGCACAATATTGATGTAACAGAGATTTGCTGGGGAAAATAATTGTTTTGTGCATAGATCCCTAGATTTATTGATCCGAATACATGCTCTGCCCATCATTCTTCTAACATTACTAAATATTCTCTGTATCGTTCCAACATTATCATACGACCAGCCATCTCGTATTTCCAAACGGAGCTTTGTAGATTGTTTGGAGTGCAATGTTCTCTGTGCTCCAGTGGGTTCCATTGGGTCATCATTATTCCCATGCACTTGTTGTTGAATTATGCTCCTCGAGGAATATACTTGCATTTGATACTATATAATAGTCTTATACTATTTTAACCCTATCCATGCTGATTCACAGTGCGGCTAAAAGGTGGAGCGAATCAGGCCCATAGAGATAGAACTATAGTGGAGACATTGCTGTTGATGGAGTGGGATAAAGATGCAGCCATCTTACCTGGGTAAACTATTGCAAAATCATCTATCTCCAAAACAGTGAGAAAAACATTCTAAATGCACTGCTTGACTTCGACCTTTATTTAAGTATTTTCTTGAGCTATTTTCTAGCTTAGTCTTAGTTTAGATACAATTGGAAGTATTACCCTTCAAGTGATTCATCTCCAACTCCAAAAATAATTCATATTCAAAACTATTCATAAGTCATCATTATCTTGGCCACTATTAGCAAATCCGATAACTAGGGACAAACCAAACAATCTGAATAATTTTTCATTTATATTCATAATCTTACAATTAATTAATTTATTTGCATCGGGTTATTTAAGTAAGTTGAATTAACTTAATATAAGTGATGCCAATTTGATATTTCAGATTCTCTTTAAGATTATAATTTACTGCATTTTGAGCAGGGCTCTAGACTATTCAGGATCTTAATTCAGGGCTTTAGACTGTGAGTACAATGGTCACATATGCAACCTTTATTTGGGTAGTGTTCATATTGACTTGGCGGCGCTAGTGCGAGTGGGGGAGAAATCGCTTGGTCGCAGCCCATAATATATACAACACCGTAGTTTTCTGAAAAGTGGGACCAGATCTATAATACAGCAAGGTCTATGGGACCAGGGTCAGGAGGTCACCGTGGGTGCAGGAGGACATGGTTCAAATGAGAGCTCCAGATATTGACAACGTCGATGATACACATAATTATTGTGGAGTGAATGTGATATATTACCCAAAAGGAGGATCTATTTAACCTGTTAAGTGGTAGGCCTATTTTCTAAAAATGTAAATCTGCGGGGTAAGAGATTTCGCTCACTGAGCTCATTCACCACCTTATTGAGATCAAGTGTAAAACAAATCTAAGCAAATGAATAAAGGAAAGATGATTAAACAGAAGGATTTGTAGATACAGTAATAAATGATAATAGATTTTAATTATTAATTCATATTTGACCTTTAACTTGACCTTTGTTATGGCCAAATCATACATTTATGGATAGGTAAAAGGCTCCTCTTTCCAATGGCAGGGTTGAATCTGGATTTAGTAATTTCCTTGCGGTTTTACGATAAAAGAGATATAATTTTCAGATAAATTCGTATTTCCGATAAATCGTATAAAACATCGGTAACAATGAAAATATACACTTTGACTACTGTTTTGATAGGGTTATGGTCTTTACTCTTGGCTAAAAAAAAAAAAAAAAACACATTAACATTAACCTCTTAACATCCAAGGGCCCACATGTGGGCCCTCATGAGGATGATTCGCGATGCCACTTTGCCGACCTCTAGTGGCTCGGGTGTGCATTTATTTTAATACAATATATAGATAGAATTAAAGACATATATTTGTTGCCTGTCGATTTCCCTTTCAGGTGACAAACTCCGTTCAGCGGTTCTCAAGTTACATGCCGATATGTGAGGCGTGCCCCAAAGTACGCAAAAGTACACATTACCACCCCCGACTCCCGGGGCTCTAGCTCTGTCAATCATTTGGCGATCTCGAAAATCCTTGCACAGGGTTGTAGCCAATGAGTGTGGCTTTCCAAAGATATGCCATGATATGATAATTGGGGATCTAATATGGTCTCTATTGATCGATTTATGATGAAGAAAAGCAGGCTTAACAGGTTAATGTAAGAAACACAATTTACAAACTTTAGATAATTGTAAACATTGTACATTTAAAAACCTAAAACAGACTTATATTATGTCTTTGTTGCGAGGGTTAATGTCAATGTCAAGTTGTACCACAACAACCACTTACTCTGGCCTCAGGTTGGCCCAGTGCTTTCTAGTTACAGAGAAAATTGCACCATGTTTATTGGTGTGCTGTCTTACATCCTTTTTCATAGACCTTCACAGTCCTCCATAAAAAAAATATTCTTCTCACCTTTAAAGGTGGCTGCTGGTTTTATATTTTTATTTTGAATAAAAAATACATGTTGTTTTGGTAAGGGGCAGTAGCTAAAACAATGACATCCAATCAAATTAACTCATTCAGCGCCAGAGCTTAATCCGCGAGATGGCGCTAGAACGCCACCGCTTTAATCAATGGGGACTCTGCGAGATTTGCGAGTGCTTAAAATATATCTTAAATTATAGCTATGGGTCTAATACATTTTTCGCCTGATTATCGAATCTTCCTGAAATCAATGCTAGATCATCATTATTATCCTTCCTCATGCAAGAATGAAAAGAGCCCTGGACCGCGGGGCTCGCCCCCCTCCTGCCACCAATGGCACACAGCCACACATACACACACAGAGACAGCATCGATCGGGGTACATTTACATTTACATTTAGTCATTTAGCTGACGCTTTTATCCAAAGCGACTTACAAGTTCTGTACGACAAGTCATCAGGAAGGCTACAACTCTATCAGCTGAGTAACAATGTTCATCAAAGTGTTGTGTGTTACAGTGTAGGTTAGTTTATTAGGACAAGTGCATGACAGTAAGGTTAGTTAGGGTTAGAGTTATTTATTTTTATTTTTTATTATTATTTCAGATAATGGTTGAAGAAGTGCGTCTTAAGTCGACGGCGGAAGATTGGACGGGTTTCGGCTGTCCTAACTGGGGTGGGTAGTTCATTCCACCATTGTGGGGCAAGGACTGAGAATAGGCGGCTTCTCTTTGATGACCCTCCCGGGGCTTGGATAGGAGTAGGTCTGAGGCGGCCAGAAGATGCAGAGCGTAGGGGTCTTGAGGGTGTGTAGTTAGAGACCATTGACCGGAGGTAGGCGGGAGCGGTTCCCTTTGTCGCACGGTATGCTAGGTCGAGGGCCTTGAAGCGGATACGTGCAGCAATGGGGAGCCAGTGCAGGTCCCTAAGAAGTGGGGTGACATGGGCCGACTTCGGTAGGTTTGAGATCAGGCGGGCCGCTGCGTTCTGAATGAGTTGAAGAGGCTTGGTGGCACTGGTCGGGAGGCCAGCGAGCAGTGCGTTGCAGTAGTCAAGGCGGGAGATGACTGTTGATTGGATGAGGAGTTGGGTGGCTTCTTTTGTCAGGAAGGGGCGGATCCTTCTAATAATAATAATAATAATAATAATAATAATAATAATAATAATAATAATAATAATAATAATAATAATAATAATATTTCAAATACATGCAATGGAAATACTGCCCGTCTCTGCTCATTACTGAATCCCAACAGTGTATATATAACCAGTAAATAGCATAACATGTTATGACCTACAGTACATGCACACTAAGTCAGATTTACGATTATTTGGAACGACGACCATTATGTGGACTCAACCGAATACAATGGAAGAAGCACATAACGGTACTCATTCCATCCAGCAGAGAGAGCGCATTGACTCAGCCACTACATGATTAAGTCGACACGATCCTAATTCGAAATGACTGTCAAATCTTATTGAATTATTATTATTATGATTATTATCATCCCAGTAATTAGTCATTAGTAATTAAGTTAACTATCCCCTCTCACATACGGGGGTCAATTTATATAATTGCATGTAAAGCATAATGATGTGACATAATACAGTACTTACTACACAGGGGTGACTGACCACCCAAGTGACCTTGATATGTCTGGTCAATGTGCTCAAAGGAGGAATACAGAGTAGGAATTATGTCACAGACATGGGTTACGGTAAGAAAAAGGCTCTCATCATTAGTGACCATGCATATAGGGTCCTGCCACAGCGATGACATCACGTTATCAGGCACTTGGGAGTTTTTACAGTGAAATAGACTGTAATGGAGTAAAATTGGTTGCAATTGGATGTTAAATTATGTAGATTAATGGGAGAGAGAGAGAGAGAGAGAGAGAGAGAGAGAGAGAGAGAGAGAGAGAGAGAGAGAGAGAGAGAGAGAGAGAGAGAGAGAGAGAGAGGGAGAGAGGGGGACAATATGTGACATGCATGTCATTCTGCCTCCTCTTGCACTTACTTTACAATAACTTCTCCCTTCTTCTTTAAAACTAGGATATTGCATGTATATTTGCCACATTATGAATGCACATGTGTCTGATCTCTGTAGTACAGAGGAATATTTAATGCCCACCTCGAGCGATGGTACAGTCTCTATTGTCTATCTGCCTTTAACAGGGGGGGGGGGGGAACAAAAAAGAAATACCTTCTATTTCTATTTTCAATCTATTTCCTGTTGGTTTCTCATAGGTCCAATGGGACGACATCATAGACACTTGAGGACAAGTCCCAAAGGCACTAATTTAGTAGCACAGTCTTTGATAAAAGGCCTTGTGAAATACAAATGCCAACACAGGAAATAGCTGTAATAAAATGCACAAGGAAACTCTGGCTGTAAGCCTCAATCAAAATGAGACTGAAATGAGGAGTGACACCGCTTCCTGACAGCCAGCGAGCGAGCGAACTGGAGACGAAATTGCGCGACACTGTCCTGATATGAGGCGGCGCGTGTCCGAGTGTGTCTGTGTGTGTGTTACCTGGAAGCACAGGGGCAAAGCAGCCTGCGATTCTCGACCAATAAAAAGTGTTTAGGGGCGGGACTCTGCCGCATAATTCGCTCAACTAGAGACACAGCGAGCGAATATTTGAGGGGTGAACGACATCGCTGCTCAGTTCGCTGTCGCTCGCGGCAGGTCAGGATAGTCTGATTGAAACGAATACATTTTAATCACTTTTTCCTCGCTCGCTCGCGTCGCTCTATGTCAGTACAATGCCACATAGAACTATATATGCATGTGTTGTTTTTTTATGAATACAATGCTAAAACCTTCCAAAGCTCTGAACCACACACTTCAATTTCAAGGGTACATAACCGTTACCATATTACTAAATTATGCCTTCACCATAGGCAGCCTTAGCTATGTTTCACTTAGCTAGCAGGGCCACGGATTGACAAAGGAAACGCACCCAGGATTTACAAAGCAAACGCACCCTGGATTTACAAAGCAAACACAACCTGGGTTGACAAAGCAAACACACCCTGGATTGACAAAGAAAACACAACCTGGTTTGACAAAGCAAACGCACCCTGGATTGACAAAGCAAACAGACCCTGGATGACAAAGCAAACACACCTTGTTTTACGTGTGGTTTTTTTTTCTGTACCCTGATCAGGTGTTCCCAGTGTGTGATGTGTTATCTAGTTGTAGTTCCCTGTTCTGGTCTTGTAGTCTGGTCGACTAGCGGCTCCACAACAGGGGGCAGTGACTGCTGCCAGACATTGACCTAGGACTAATCGGAACCCAAGGAGGACAATAACACTACCTTAGGCATACTGCACCTTATGTGGATACTGTGATACTGTGAATAATGTATATTTCAGTTAGTTAGATAGTAAATTATAACACTACCTGATGCATACTGCACCTTATGTGACACTGTGAATACTGTGAATATATATTTCAGTTAGTTTGATAGTAAATTATATTGACCTATTTGTTTACACTGCTTGTGTTGTTTTTACTACCTGTACCCCCCCCTTCCCCACATGCTGCTATGATGCCTCTCAGTATATTTTTACTGTATTTATTTACTGTATATTTTATTCCATTGTTATTCTATTTTACTCTACTCTTATCCTAGGCAACTTGATTTGATTTGTTTTATTATTTCTAATTCGTGACCTGTTCTGTCTAAATGTTTAAATGTTGAGCGATTTGCAGTGTCAAATTTCCCACGGGATAATACAAGTATTTCTATTCTATTCTATTCTATTCTATTCTATTCTATTCTATTCTATAGTCCTTATCGTTTTCCTCCCAGGTGTATCCATTTGTAATCAACCCAGGTGTGTCTTGTCTCGTCATCCCCTCGTGTATAACGATAGGTTATGACTATAACCAAGTTCTGTTAGTTAGGGGCGATGCTTGGCATCACACTGCACTATCTCGCGTACGTGCACGCGTACTGAATAAACCACAAATGTACCTCTAATACCAGTATTAGTCTGACCACACCCCTCATCAGCTTACCTTCATAAGCAGGTGTGTGGTCACCTGCTCTCCTCCTTCCCAAGCTTTCACCACAAGGTGAGGACAAGGGCTGCAGCGGCCGTCTGATGCCAAGCATCGCCCCTAACTAACAGAACTTGGTTATAGTCATAACCTATCGTTCTGTATCGTTAGTGGCTTAGCTTGGCATCACACTGCACAAGGGAGGCCAAGCGGAGCCACTGGCTGACAAATACACCCCGCTGACAGCCCCCCCACAACCATCAGAACAGGGAGGGCCGAGCCCCCCCGACCCCCCCTAATGGCGGGTAGCCCCCCTATTAGGGACGTCACGGGAGGGCGACGGACCCGACCGTGCGAAGAGGCACTCAAGCAACTCAACGCACAGGGTGAGCAGACCGTGGCTTGACCCCACGACTACACACACGCACAACCCGCATGCCACCCGGGAACGAACGGAGGAACAACCTCGTTACTGCCCCCAGAATCACGGGGTCAAGGGCAAACCCAACCCCGTGGCAAGGCCGTAGCAGCGGAGCACGAAGGAAGACCCAGACCCACCAAAAGGACTGGACTCCCTAGAATGGGGGCCCGGAGAAGTCCATGATGCCAGCATCAAGACCCCACCAGGTGGGCACGTAGTGCCCCGCCCCCCACATCGCCAGCGTATTCGGACAAAGGCCCCTCAGTTACTGCACCTGGTATTCCCAGGCGGAATCCCATCCAAGTACTAACCAGGCCAGAACCTGCTTAGCTTCCGAGATCGGACGAGATCGGGCGTGTTCAGGTCGGTATGGCCGTAAGCCGAGCGGGCCCCGTCCCCCCAATAGTACACCGCCTGGCACACTGACCCTGCAGAACAGGCAGTCAGCATGGCCGTAAGCACACAAAAAAGGTTAACCAACGGAAGCAGGCAGCGCACCGGGGAAAAACCAGGCAACAGGCTGTTAACCCTAGCCTGGAGACTGCGGACGAGACAGGCGCCAGAGGGGACAGCTGAACACAGCCGCCCCGGCGGAAGGAGCGTAAGCTGGCGGTGTTGCATGACCAAGCCTCCATTTAACAACCCCCACCCAGAGGGGTCGAGGCAGAGAAGGCTGACACGATTGGCAGACGTCATGAACGTGCAGGGGCACCCTCAAACGGTGAACCCGGGAGTTGACACTGCTCCAACACACCAGGGAATCAACCACCTTGGTGTTACCCAATGCGGTGGTTGTTCCTATAACCCCTCAAGAAAAAACTCCAAAACACACCTGCGGGTATACACCGGCTATACCGCAGTACAAGTGTTTCAGTTTCCAAAAAGGGTTAACCCAGGCCTACGGGTCGCAAACATCACTTCGGACCGGGCCTGGCGGTACGGGAAGCACAGGGTCACCAGAGGAGGTCAAAAAACCACCCCCACAGGCCCCTCTTCGCCATGCGTGAGAGAGGAGCGAAAAATAATGGAGAACCAGCCCCTAAGCACACCGTACCTGGTATTCCCCGGTGGTCTCCCAACCAAGTACTAACCAGGACCAACCTGTGTAGCGGCCGAGATCCGACGAGATCGAGCGCGTACAGAATGGCATGGCTGTAAGCCATGACGACAGTGCTGAGTAAAAACATACCCAACCAGGGTCTCCATAGCGCTTAACCCTGTGACACCCAGACCGACCTGGCATTTTTCCCCCTGAAAAAAGCCCAAGTCCCTCAGGGTACCAGAACAGCAGATCTGCATCCCCGGCGGACAACGGGTTCAACTGATCTGGACCAGCGTGACCAGAACCAGTCCCGTGCCCTAACCACGCCGACATGCCTACTCCAGGAGAAGGGCAGATATGCGTGTTGATCTTAACATGAAAAGAAGGCGCCACCCAGACGTTCGGACGAACCGCGCCTGGTGGCCCACCCCAAGGGCGTGAGACCCCACTACATATGTTCAGATCCATCCCGTCATCATCCCCCAGACATGAACGAGAATCCGTCGACAACCCACCCAGGTCATGGGATGTGGTCGTCGGAAGAGGAAAAACCCCCATCTCAGTTGCTTTATAAAAACGCTGTTTCAACCACAAGCAACCAAGGCGTGCCAGTCAATCGCCTGTTTACAGCGAGCTAGCACTATACGTGCGTCGGGACACACCCCCATCAATGAACAGGCTATTTAGACCTGTCATTGAATCCCCAAGGCGCCCAGGGGAACGACAAGAGGGGTGTGACACTCCCTAACTCCAACACTTCTGGAATAGAAAGAAGGAAGCATCAACAGTATGTATCCCAGTCTACACAGCCGGGGTAAAAAATGTTCACATTTTTACATCCCACCACCCTCCCATAGGAAAGAGACGGGGATCCCCAGAGAGACTTCCCACGCGAGCTGTACAGATTGAAAAGAATATATTGCACCTTGAGCCATGTAAAAAACTGGTTTTAGGGCCTCCGGGGAAGAGGCACTGAACCCATACACACTCAATAAACGAATTGAATCGAATATACATACAATAGAAAAGGACCCTTCTAGAGGGTCCACTCACTTTGACAATCTGAGGAGGAAGGCTCTGTACTCTGATGGAGGCTTCCTCACATGGAAGAAGGAGTCCGAACTCACAGAAGGCCTGAATAGGCGCTTGGTGAGGAGGAGCCCTGACCACCCCCCCTGGAAACAGATCCATCACATGGACCTGAACAGCACACGGAAGTCCTACCAACAGAGACGCGCACGGTGACGTACTCTATGGCGGGGGAATTCCTGCGGTGCACACGCCCAATATACCAGGCCGTGGGACCAGGAACTCCCTCCCCCCCCCCCCCCCCCCCGTAACGTGCCGAACCGCCACGTGACGGGAACCTTGAAGGACAGGGGGTGTACCCCTGACCGACAGAACAATGGGGAGAGGAAAGGTTACCAGTTCACCCCTTTACGACCCCACACCCATGATACGACGTAACGACAAAAAGAGAATATGACACAGTCATAGTCAGCTCTATGAAGCGTTTCACAGCTCCACACAGCGCATGAGCTAACCTGCTATCTGATTTTTACTAAGGAAAAACACAGAATAGAGAGGGCTCTAAGAACCCCGGTCCAACATACACATGTGCTTCTGTGGCCAGTACAACCCAGTTGTAGGTCACATGACACACACAACCCATCATCACCTACAAAAAATGGCAAAAACACTCAACAGAGGAACGCCGTTTTTTTCACAATGAGAGAATACATCATTCTTGATTAGTATCGACCACAGGCCTTGCTAAGCACACATGACAGCAACCAAACCAATTTCCCTTTAGGAAATAAGTTTCTCCAGCAGATTTAGCACAACCTCAGCAATCAAGCTAAGAGTTACATCGTATCCCTACCACACAAAAGACACAATTAATGCACAACATGTCTGATAGGAGGTGATAAAGTCCCCAGGGAACCGGGGGGGAAAACACAATCCTCCTATTTTACCCTCAATACGGCCAGTTAAAACAGGAAAACCTGTTAATGTGTGAACACACTGTTCATTGTCCTTACAGTCTGAGAAAGAACATTCTTTTACTCACTTGTCACCAAGCATAGCTTCATAGGTTAGTTGCCTTAGTAGTGAGTACACGGTACACATAAACACCATGATGTTTCTCACACAACAACCAGATCAATACATCACGATCTGCACGGAGAAGCTAACTGCCAGTGACAAAAACAGCTCACACATAACCCGCAACGTATCCTAAATGCATTGCAACAACACACGTTTTGGGAAAAAACACCGTTATTCACAATACATTTAGCAAAGTAAAACCAGAAGACGTGTTATGAGGTCTGGTCAACCCCGTTCCTACCCGGAACGCAGATCAGCGAAGTGCAGTCACAAGACACCGTAGAACACAGCCGTCCTGTGTTGTTCGATCCGGGCAGCGTCGCCGCTCCAACCAGTCGCTACAGTCCTCTTTGTTGACGCAATCCCCGTCCAGGCTCAGGGCAGGGTCGACGAAACATCCCCTGTCAAGGATGACGTCGCGGTCAAGAGTGTAAAACATGTTCAAATCAAAGCACGTTCAACAGAATAGCATCAAGCTAACGGCGATCAGAAGCGAGCTCCCGGCGGCGCGCGAGAAGCTAAGCTACCCCGCGCCAGCCATGGCCATAGCAGCAAGCTAACGTTACCTAGCGACCACGACATGCTAGCCCCGCAGCTAACAGCTGACTGGCTAATAGTAGGCCTTAAGCAGGCCATGCAGCGATCCAGCAGGCTAACGCAGCAGTTAACAGCTGACTGGCTAACCGTAAGCTATGAACATGTAAACAATGACATAACACTCACCCAGACAGGCCGCCGTTCTGAACCTCTCCTCACTTTTTAAGAGAAAAGAGAAAACAAGATGTCAACACCGCTTCACAACGGTGACTTTACCACATCCGGCGGAATCAGCACAGTACCAACTGGCCTGTGTAGCTGACTTCGAACATGAATCTGCCGCTATCGCACATTACATGCACATATCCCCTCGTGAAGGAATACTCTCATTTGGATATGAAAGATGGGGCCTTAACACGGTGACAGAGAGAATCCACTCGTCCAGAACACACAGGGATCACCAGTGTCAATGGTCGCGGCCCACTAGTTAAAACTATAATGGTCTCCAGACCAAGGCCTTCTGTCGCCTAGGCGGCTAAACAAAGGACCCTAGCCTGGGGCCGGTTTCCATAAACTTTGTCAAGTAGCCCCCATAGCACTAACAGACAAGTGGAGCCCGCCAGCAAACACTACTCACCCAACCTGGAACGCACCGCTTCTCACAACAGCGGCATGTCCGACAGTTCAGCTGTGGCCTGACAGGTTTCACCCCAACAAACACAGCAAGGAACTGCAGTTGAGAAGCATGCAGCGGCGTGCTCCCAATACGAAAACCGGTGGAGGGTTTTTAGAATGATCATCATCTTCTAGACACTCCAGTACGAAGACAATATCGCCGTATTTTCTCGAAAAATAGTGAGAGAGAAAATAAAGATATGATGTCAACGTATCCTTGTTTCCCAAGCTGTTCCTAATCCAATTTCTTCCATCATGGTGTCAAGTGTGGGGATCTACCGAGGCACTTCTTCCTTGTGGTGAAAGCGAGAAGGAGGAGAGCAGGTGACCACACACCTGCTTATGAAGGTAAGCTGATGAGGGGTGTGGTCAGACTAATACTGGTATTAGAGGTACATTTGTGGTTTATTCAGTACGCGTGCACGTACGCGAGATAGTGCAGTGTGATGCCAAGCTAAGCCACTAACGATACAGAACTGTCCTGTTCTTCCCTGCGTGGGATGCTGATCCTGTTTGTACCGTCCTGTGTTTTGTTTGTTCGTTATTTTATGTTACCCTTTCGTTACAAAAACCATGGTAATTATAAATTAAATATCTTTTGTTGGTTACTTTGGCTACTGTCTCCTCATTATGTTACATTGACAAAGACAACGAGCACTCCTTCAGTCATTGGTAACGTAATACCTTGGATTGACAAAGCAAACACACCCTGGGTTGACAACGCAAATGCGTGCACACTGTGCCAATGTTCATAACTGATGGAAACGCTTCAAAAGATACATCATCAACACAGAAAGATGTTCACTGACAATGTCTTTCACCTTGTAGAAGAAACCTTGCTCTTGTAATATAGTAATAAGTAATGGAAATCTCCAAGGTCTAGTTGAGCTGCATCGTGGTGAGTTTGGCACAGTTAGCTTCCCACCTTATGCACTTAAATTCACTTAAAACATTGTATTTTCATTGTATTTAACATTGGCTTCCTATTATGATTCTGGGTGAGGTAGAATATAATGAATCATATCTCTAGAAACCTCATAATTTGTTGTTTTATTTTGTATATGGCATAGATTTCCATAGCTATGCGGATGATACACAACTGTACATATCTGCTGAACCAAATGATACAGCTATTAGCTCCATTACAGACTGCTTACTGGCAATAAATAAATGGATGAGTAAGAACTTCCTGAAACTAAACGAGAACAAAACTGAAATTCTAATTATCGGCCCCAAAACTAAAAAAGAAACGTTAATAAAGAACCTGGGAGGACTAACCCCTTGGATCAAATCTGAGGTCACTAGTCTCATGGTTATCATAGATTCAGAACTGAACTTCAATTCTCATATTAGCAAAGTGACGAAAACATCGTTCTTCCATCTCAGAAATATAGCAAAAGTACGACCATTTATTAATCAGAACGATGCTGAGAAGCTAATTCATGCATTCATATCTAGCCGGTTAGATTACTGTAATGCACTTTTCACAGGTCTCCCTAAGAAAAGCACACAGAGAGGCTTCAGCTAATCCAAAACTCTGCAGCCCGACTGCTAACTAGAACCAAAAGGAGAGACCACATTAGTCCAGTCTTAGCTGCTTTACACTGGCTTCCTGTAACATTTAGAATTGACTTTAAGGTCCTTCTCCTTACATACAAAGCTCTAAATGGACAGGGACCTAGCTACATCGCCAACACTCTAATAAATTACACGCCAGCAAGAACACTGCGATCATCAGCTGCTGAACTACTAGAGGCTCCCAGAAACAGTCAAAAGAGGATCGGTAATGCAGCCTTTATCAACTATGCCCCAAAACTGTGGAACAAACTACCCCAAAACATCAGGGAAGCCAACTCGCTAGACATCTTCAAAAGACATCTCTTTGCTCAAGCATTTCAATGAAACATCAGGAATATCCTGACACAAATTGTACTTACGTGCACTATTCTTACCCTGCCTACTTTTATACACTGCCTATCAAATTCATGTGTCGGTTCTATGCTAATTTTATCTCACTACCTCCTACTTACTCACTGTATGCACTGTAATTTTAAGATAACTATTTTATCACACTTTTTACTTCTTACTGATGCACTACCCTGTTGTATGTCCGTTCTATTTTATAATTTTTAGACTATTTTTAAACTGAATCATTTTAAACTATTTTTATTATTTGTATTACTGAATGAAACTGTATACAGAGAGCCTATTGGGATGCTAGATCCTAATGTAAAACACTGTGATTTACCATACCTTGCTACCTGTCTATCTTTTTTATGCTCGCTTATGCCTGTATTTTTTACTGTTGTGAAGCACTTTGAACTGCAACCTCTGTATGAAAAGTGCTATACAAATAAAGTTATTATTATTATTATTATTATTATTATTATTATTATTATTATTATTATTATTATTATTATTATTATTATTATTATTATTATTATTATTATTATTATTATTATTATTATTATTATTATTATTATTATTATTATTATTATTATTATTATTATTATTATTATTATTATTATTATTATTATTATTATTATTATTATTATTATTATCATCATATTGTAGGGCTGACAAATAAGCAGAGAATGTCTATGTGGGCTCTCCTCATTTGCTTGCTTACTTACTGTGTGTGTGTGTGTGTGTGTGTGTGTGTGTGTGTGTGTGTGTGTGTGTGTGTGTGTGTGTGTGTGTGTGTGTGTGTGTGTGTGTGTGTGTGTGTGTGTGTGTGTGTGTGTGCGTGCGTGCGTGCGTGCGTGCGTGCGTGCGTGCGTGCGTGCGTGCGTGCGTGCGTGCGTGCGTGCGTGCGTGCGTGCGTGCGTGCGTGCGTGCGTGCGTGCGTGCGTGTGTGTGTGTGTGTGTTTGAAGGAGAAAGAGAATTATTTGGGATCAGTTACACATTTAAGTCAGAGAGAGCAGATTTCCGTCAGAGACATGTTTCAGTTTATGTCCAAGGTCCACTTTACATTCTCCTGTCTATGGCCGTCACTTGTATAGAATATTGTCCCTCAATATATTTTGTTCCTCTCAAAGAGGGTGGGTCTTATTTTAGAGTTGCACTATGGAAGATTGGCACCATATGTGGCTGTTAGAGGCACGATATTTAAACAGTGCGGATGGGATGGCGAAAATACATTTCTTCAAGGAAGGCAACTTTGGGCACTGTTTTACAATGCAACATTCACATTTTATGCTCTAGAAATTAGACCATTAGCCATTTACAGATTGTGTACATTACTTCACCAGAAGAGCTCATATAGGCAATTTCACTGTGTTCCATGCATTCCTGGTAGAAGAGTTTTCTCTTGTTCCGCCCAACTCTGTGATTTAATGATATTTCTTTCATGAAAAGGTTCCACAGTGCAGGTTTAACGTAAGTTGTGTGACAGAGTTCTGTAATAAACAAGCACTGTAGTACTCTGTTGTACCTCTGGCTGTAACACACCTCTGCAGAACCCTAGTGCATGGCGCTACCCTAAGAAATAAACGTCCCTATGTCCCCCCTCCCTCCACTCCTTTTGGACGAGTGGTCATTTAACACCCCAGGGCCACAATATGGAGCTGAATCATTGTGATTTGCAGCCGGCAAATTTTAAATAAATTGTGTCTAAAATATTCAGGGGCGCGTTATTAGTGGGCAGTTTTGCAGTTCCTCTGCGCTGCCGGTACGGTCCAGCAGCTCTGCCAAATGGTTTGGGTCCAGCCAGGCACCCCGCTAAACTCCTGTGAGGAGGGAGAGAGAGAGAGAGAGAGAGAGAGAGAGAGAGAGAGAGAGAGAGAGAGAGAGAGAGAGAGAGAGAGAGAGAGAGAGAGAGAGAGAGAGAGAGAGAGAGAGAGAGACAGGGGTAGGGAAAGAGGGATGCGGAGGAGATAGGAGACAGAGAGAGGGGGGGAGGAGAGAGAGGGAGACTGACAGAGGGAAAAAGAGAGGGAGACAGAGAGAGGGAAAGAGATAGTGAAAGAAAGAGGGAGACAGAGAGAGGGAAAGAGATAGGGAAAGAGAGAGGGAGACAGAGAGAGGGAAAGAGAGAGGGAGACAGAGAGAGGGAAAGAGAGAGGGAGACAGAGAGAGGGAAAGAGAGAGGGGGAGGAGAGAGAGAGGGAGACAGAGAGAGGGAGACAGAGAGAGGGGGGAGGAGACAGGTCCCACCAGGTAAACCTGAGAGGAGAAAGAAAGACTGGGAGGGGATAGGAGATAGAGAAAGAGAGTGAGAGAGAAGGAGAGAGAGAGAAGAGGGAGAGACAGAGAAAGAAAGAAAGAAAGAAGGATGCAGGCGGGTAAGCCAGATGTCCCTGCTGTTAGGAGAGCTAGCCTGTTAGCTCAGATTTGGCTCAAAACATAAAAGTGTGTGTGAAAACCACAGACTCCTTTCTCCTACTGCACACCTTATGTCACACAGGATGAGGCCACGAAGGCAACCATGGAGTTAGAGCTATAATGAGGCGTTTTCATTAGTGAGGTTGTATCATGGAGTTAGAGCTAAAATGAGGCATTTTCTTTAGTGTGGTTGTATCATCAAGTCAAGTCAAGTCAAGAGTTTTAATTGTCACGGCATACAAGTATACAATGAAATGCGGGTGGTCTTGCCCGCAACGATGTGCAATACAGTGTTACAACATATAATAGAATCCAAAAAACATTGTGCAATAAACAGGTAACAGGTAACATGGTGTGACATCTCGGTATCTGTACATAGTTATTTACAGAGCATATAGGACATGCTAGGTAGCTTTGGAGTTAGAGCTATAATGAGGCGTTTTCATTAGTGTGGTTGTATCATGGAGTTAGAGCTATAATGATTGTTTATCATTAGTGTGTCATTGGTTGTATCATGTAGTTAGAGCTATAATGATTGTTTATCATTAGTGTGTCATTGGTTGTATCATGGAGTTAGAGCTATAATGATTCTTTATCATTAGTGTGTCATTGGTTGTATCATAGAGTTAGAGATAATGAGGCTTTATCATTAGTGTGTCATTGGTTGTATCATGGAGTTAGAGCTATAATGAGGCATTTTCATTAGTGTGGTTGTATCATGGAGTTAGATCTATAATGAGGCTGTATCATTAGTGAGGTTGTATCATGGAGTTAGAGCTATAATGATTCTTTATCATTAGTGTGTCATTGGTTGTATCATGGAGTTAGATCTATAATGAGGCTTTATCATTAGTGTGTCATTGGTTGTATCATGGCCAAAAACATGTCCATTCTGGCAGTTGAACAAAGGACATTTAGAAGGAAAATAGATACGATAATATTTGTCTCTAAATATGAATATATACAAGGTGTGAATTTAGCTCTCCTTTTGTACACTGGTATAAGACAGTGTGAGTGTACCGACCACACATACACACATGGACATTCTCTCTCTCTCTCTCTCTCTCTCTCTCTCTCTCTCTCTCTCTCTCTCTCTCTCTCTCTCTCTCTCTCTCTCTCTCTCTCTCTCTCTCTCTCTCTCTCTCTCTCTCTCTCTCTCTCATGTATTGCTAGTGAACCTCCACACCTGCTCACAGGCAGACTAAGTTATATGTCTGGTGCACAGTTCTCCCCCCTTTTCCTCTTCCTCCTTCCCTAAACCCCACCTCCTCCTTCCTCTCCTCCTCCTCCTCCTCCTCCCCTCCCCTAAACACCCTCCTCCTCCCCTCCCCCTCACCTACTCCCATCCTCCCCTCCCTTCACTATAAATCTCATTCCATCCCCATTTCATCTGCATGTCTCCTACAGCCCATATTCAATCACTCACCTCTTTCACCAGGAAGCAACCTCCCTGTAATAGATGTTGCTGTATGCATACTATACTGTATGTGTGTGTGTGTGTGTGTGTGTGTGTGTGTGTGTGTGTGTGTGTGTGTGTGTGTGTGTGTGTGTGTGTGTGTGTGTGTGTGTGTGTGTGTGTGTGTGTGTGTGTGTGTGTGTGTGTGTGTGTGTGTGTGTGTGTGTGAGTGAGAGTGCATGTGTTTGTATGTACATGATTATGGGAGAGTGTGTGTGTTTGTTTGTTCATACAGATGCCGATTAGGGACGAGACGCCATTATCTGTATCTCTATCTTTATCTGTATCTCTATCTGTATATGTATCTTTATCTGTATCTTCATCTGTATCTTCATCTGTATCTTTATCTACCGGTATATATGTATCTTTATCTGTATCTGTATCTGTATCTGTATCTTTATCTGTATCTGTATATTTTCAACCAACAGAATTATCTGTCTTTGTTTCTGTATTAGGATAGAAGACTGGACGTGGGTATGGTTTATATTGGAAGTCACATTAAATAGGCAAATGTTGTATTTTCTAACCTAATATTCTTTGCCAATACACTTTTTGTGCCTTCAAAGTAGGGGCGTAGGCAGAATGATTTTTGATCTGGCCTAAATAAACATAGATGGGCCAATTTTCCCCAGCTAATATATTGGCTCACAGTACACATTTTAAAACATTTACCTTTATTGGTTGTAACAGCCTTGATCCCACGTATTAATCAAAAGGAAGCCTTCTGGGCTTCTGGGCGGGCCAGAGCCACCTAGGCCCAATAGGTCTAGCAAAGCATCACAAAATGTAATATTGGAATCTACCATATTGGTCCAAATATAAGATTTTCTTTTTCTGGAAATATATTTGAAAAAGTGGCTTTGTTTTATAATTGCAGTCTAGGCTCTTAAATGTCTAGTTAACATTCACAACAACAGATGACACCAAATATCTGTTCCCCTCCTGACTTAAGCAACCACGGCTCCCCTGAAACACAGATCATCTGGAACATTCAAGATTCCCTCTGGCTCTCTCTAGATTGAGGCTATGAGAACTCCACATGGAGCTGACTTTTGTTTCCCCGAATCCGAATAATAACAAGCAACTTTGTATTGAAGAAATATCTGTTTCCATCACATTATACCTGCTTTTGGATACGGATACATCCCTAGTGTGTATGTCCATGTTCTCACGCCTTTGTGTGTTTACACATGCGCACAACCCCTTTGAAATTAATGTGCGTGCGTGTGTGTGTGTCTGGATAGTAATGGAACAGGACAGGCAAACAGAGGCACTATTTCCCATATAAAATCCAATCAGGCATTCTAAATGGCCACCTCTCTCACGGCGCCTGCGTGCCTTGTGTAAACTTAGAGTCCATCACTTAGAAGTGGGCTGTTTAATCATCGGTAGGGACAGTATTTGTCTTTTCCACCGTCAACCGGCTCCATCTCAGCTCACCTCCACCCCCTTGAACATCCGGCTGTTCCGTCCGAGACAGAATGCAAATAATAAACAAAGCCGCTCACTCTTGTGTGTCTAAGCGGTGTCTCTTCCACCGCTGCCTCGTGCAGGTGGCAGCCCGTCTCCCCGGCCTCTCCAAACAGTTCATGGAGCATGTGCCCGTGCAAGCGTGATTTAATTTTAAATCAATATTTGATTTTGTTTAAAGTACAGGGGCATCAATTTTGTCAGATATAGGCCCTAGAGATTACTATTCCAGAGATGTTTTTTTTTGACTAATTTCTTCCTGTGGGAGCATACCTCCAGAGACCCCCTTAGTTATGACACTTTCCTGCCCCGGGGGCCCCCTAGTGGCATAATCCAGCCATGACGATGTGTGTGTTTGTGTACATATGGCATGTGTGTGTGCGTGCGTATATGGTACATGCGTGTGTCCGCGTGGGTCTTTGTTTGCGTGTGTGTGTGTGTATGGTACTCATGTGTATGGTACCTGCGTGCACCATCTGCTCAGGGCCGTCCACATCAGTAGTGCAAATTGCAAGGTGAGATGAGAGGTCTCGGAGCAGATGTGCGCGAGGACGGGTGACCTGGGATGGGATGGGGCTCAGAGGTGGATGTCAGCGGGGAGATTGATGGGCAAACGTGGAGGTCCGGCATCTCCAATCATACATGTTTACCTCTGGAAAGTAAAGACCACAGATTGATGAGCCCCCAGCCTCTGACCACACCATTCAGAGGGTGGTGCTGACTGGGAAAAGGTTTGATCCCTGGCTGATTTAGATGGTTTTCTCCACAGTGATGAATCACACTCATTGTCAAGTGGAAAAGGTTTCCCCATTTGTATGCACTTAGCAGACTTTGAGTTCTAGAAAAGTGCTATATAAATCGACACTTAACGGACATTATGCTCAATCATGTTTAATAAGTTGCTGTAGCATGTTATTTTAGGTTGATACCCTTAGATACACAACTTTGGTGCAATATTGATTTTTAAAATCCCTCCAAAAGACCTCAAGACCTCGAAGAACACTTCAGAAAGCTTCACACTGTGATTTGGTATCATAACCTTTGGTAAGTGTAGATTCCTGCAAAAACATTAGATAACAATGATGCCCAATGTTACGTCTGGTACTCTAGCGAGTGCCAGCACTTTAACTAGTCTGTTGAGTTTCACGTTACGGCTTATGGCCGTATGTGACGTAGACGTTGATGTTCTGACTTACGTTACAATGCATGTGTCTTCAGTTCAGTAAACACCGACATGCTGAAACTACGTGTTGTCTGATTCTTCCAACATAACATTGGCGACGAGAGATGGCTGAATTTTCTATCCCACCCCCTCCACCCTTCCTACCGCTGCCCGGTGAGCCGCCCGTCCTGTGGGCGCGTTGGATTTCCTCCTTCGAGACGTATATCCTGGCTACCGGTTTGGAGTTGTCCGCGGTGAGAAAACGTGCATTACTACAGCACTGTTTAGGCATGGAGGGACAGCGTGTGTGTGAAACACTCAGCACATTAGACAGTGACACATATACGTCAGTGGTGGCGCTCCTAAAGGGACATTTCGCCACTCCACAGACTGCACTCCTCCGTCGAGTTGTGTTCCGACGGAGGCATCAACGTACTGGCGAGTCAATAACGCAGTACGTCGCGGACCTACAGGGCTTGGCTAGCTCATGCAAATTCGGGGCATTACAGGATGAAATGGTGAGAGACCAACTCATATTGAACACTGACAGTGATAAAATCAGGGAAAGACTACTGTTGGAAAATGACGAGCTGACATTAGCAGTAGCTATTAGACTAGCAGTGCAGGTGGAATCTGCTATGAACTGTGCAGCTAGTTAGTCTACCTCCCCCAGCCCCAACACACACGTGCCAGTAGAGGCTGCGAGCACGCTCAGCTCAAGAGTGTCCCTCCTCAATGTGAGTGCAGACGACTGCGGGGACAATATACTGTTAGCCTCCCAGTCACGTGACCGCTCACGCCAGCCGTGCGGGAATTATGGCTCCCTTTCACACAACTCCAGAGCCCAGACCTGCCCTGCCTGTGGCAAAGCCTGCTCCAACTGCGGGAGGCTAAACCACTTCCACAAGGTCTGCAGGTCAGCCCCAGCTAGCGCTTCCAAGCCACCGACCACTATCATCCATAATGTCAGCTCTGGACGAGTGCCATTCAAAACATGCTCATTGGTGGTTGGTGACATCACACTGCCCCTCCTCCTCGACACTGGAGCCACAGTGTCTCTATTGAATTGGGCGACATACTCTCAATTCTTCTCCCACAAACCACTGGGCCCGCCCACCACCACCCTGCGAGGCTACGCCGACTCCAAGATTGACATCGTTGGCTCCCTCCAGCTGCCGGTGAGGTACGGAGAAAAGACACTGCCTGCCTTCAATTTCAACATTGCAAGCCGAGGGACCAACCTCCTCGGCCTCGACCTCTTCAGTGGCCTCGGTTTCTCTCTGCTGGACACCACAGGCTCAGAGATCCACACCGTCACCGCTGTCTCCTGGCAGCAACAGTGGCCGGCACTGTTCAACGGCGTGGGCTGCCTCCAGGTCTTCGCTCACCAGCCCCTGCTAGACCAAAAAGTGACTCCGGTCATCCAGCCCCTTCGCCGCTCCCCCCTGGCTCTCCGTGAGGGCATCGCCACCGAGTTACAGAAGATGCTGGACGACGACATCATCGAACAGGTGAACGCGTCAACCTGGATCTCCAACTTGGTGGTAGCAAAGAAGAAGTCAGGGGAGCTGCGACTCTGCGTGGACATGAGAGCGGTAAACAAGGCCATCGTCCCTGATAAATACCCCCTGCCAATCACAGAGGAGCTCACCGCCCAGTTCCACGGGTCCAAGGTGTTCTCTAAGCTGGACCTTCGTCAGGGGTACCTCCAGGTGCCACTACACCCAGAGAGCCGCAACCTCACCGTGTTCATCACCCACAGGGGGGTCTTCCATTACAAACACATGGCTTTTGGCTTAAGCTCCGCCCCCAGCTGCTTCCAAAAGATCATGGCCTCCGTCTTCCCCGGGATCCCCGGGGTGGCCATCTACCTCGATGACATCGTGGTGCACGGGGCCAACGCCGAGAGTCACGACGCGAGCCTCCACAGTGTCTTAAGTGCGATGGCGAAGCACCACCTCACACTCAACGGCGAGAAGTGTGTCTTTGCCACCACGACCATTGACTTTGTTGGGTTCTTGCCTCTCGGCTGACGGCATGTACCCGCTCCAGTCAAACACAGAGGCCATACACAGTGTCCCAGAGCCCACCTCAGCGGCCCAGGTGGCCTCTTTTCTGGGCATGACGGCGTACTACCTCCGCTTCCTGCCACACTACTCCGACACAACTGCACCGCTGCGGAAGCTGTTGAAGCAGGACGAGCCCTGGCTCTGGACGCCTGCCTGCTTGAATGCTGTGCGCCTCCTCAAGTCCCAGCTCACCTCATCACCAGTCCTGGCGTTTTTCGACCTAGACAGCACCACCCTTGTCACGTGTGATGCCTCCGCCGTAGCCGTTGGCGCGGTACTGTCACAGCTGCACGGGGGTGTGGAGAGGCCGGTCGCTTTCGCTTCAAGGGCCCTTAGCCCCACAGAACAGAGGTACTCAGTGGGGGAGCGAGAGGCCCTGGCCTGCATCTGGGCATGTGAGTGCTGGCATATGTACCTCTACGGCCGCTCATTCACGCTTAGGACGGACCACCAGGCTCTCACTACCCTCCTCGCCACGTCAGGCACTGGCCACAAACCGCTCCGCCTCCACCGCTGGGCTGACCGCCTGCAGCAGTACAACTTCGGTTTGCAGTTCACGCCGGGCCGGGACAACGTAGTAGCTGACCTACTGTCACGCGCCATCCCCAGTCCCCCCACGGCCCCGCCCTCTACTCCCGATCGGGATCAGGCTGAGCATGACCTGGTCCAGCTCCTCCACACTCCCCTCCAAGAGACAGTGTCGCTGCAGGAGCTCCAGGACACCTCGTCTGCTGACCCTGTCCTCTCTGCGCTCTCAACCTACATCAGACAGGGTTGGCCGGCGAGGACACCTGACGAGCTGCTTCCCTATAGCAGACTCCGAGACGAGTTGTTGTGCTGGAACGACTCCTGCGTCGCTCGTGGGCTCTGTACTGTGGTCCCGAGTGTCCTTCGGGCGCGTGTCCTTGCTATGGCGCACAAGGGCCACTTGGGCATAGTTAGGCTCAAACAGCGGTGTCGTGACTTGGTGTGGTGGCCAGGCATTGACAGGGAAATCGAGACCCTGGTCAAGGACTGTACTGCCTGTCTTTTGAGCGGGAAGACCAGGGCCCCAGCCCCGCCCCCACCCATGCAGCCATTGGACTGGCCGTCCCAACCCTGGGAGCACCTGCAGCTCGACGTCTGTGGTGAACTGCACGGGGTACCGCATCACCAGCGTTTCCTCGTTGTGGTCTACGACCTCCACTCCAAGGGGCCTGAGGTGGCGCCCGTGGGCTCGGTCACAGCCGGGGTGCTGATTGAGATTCTCGAGTCCCTGTTCACACGCTGGGGCCTGCCCAAGAGGATCACGACAGACAATGGCCCCCAAATGATCTCCCACGAACTGGCCTCCTACCTGGGGGGTAAGGGGATACGTCATATCCGCACGCCGTTCTACAACCCGGCTGCGAACGGGGGGGTGGAACGGCTGAACCAATCCCTGAAGAATGGCATCAGGGCCCACCTGGCACAAGGGTGCACATTCATCAACAGTCTCCAACAGACGCTCCTGCACTACAGGGCCACAGTCAACACACGCCAGCGCCGGATGAAGGACCGTTTCGACAGGACCCGACATGCGAGATCACCTACCATTGCCGTCTCAGACTGGGTCAGGATTCGGCGACCCCACCGGGACAACAAGCTCCGGTCATTCTGGTCTGACCCGGTTCAGGTCAGACAGCAGCTTGGCCTGGCCTCATTCAGGCTGGCTGATGGCACGCGTTGGCATGCTGGCCGACTGCGCAGGGTGCAGGCTCCCGCTGCCCCGGGACAGGGTGTGCTCGCGGCTATAGCTCTGCAGGACAGACGATTCAATGATGTTGCAGCCCCAGCACCCGCGGCTATAGCTCTGCAGGACAGACAATTCGATGATGTTGCAGCCCCAGCACCCGCGGCTCAGCCTGAGGCTGCGGGACCTCCGCCGTTGGCTGTTGCAGTGCCCGGGCCCCGCCCACTCCGAGCGCGCAACAGGCCTGCACACCTGAATGATTTTGAGACTGAGTACCACTCCTAGGTTGAGTGAAGGGGGGGGAAATGTTACGTCTGGTACTCTAGCGAGTGCCAGCACTTTAACTAGTGTCGTGTTATTCTGTTGAGTTTCACGTTACGGCATATGGCCGTACGTGACGTAGACGTTGATGTTCTGACTTACGTTACAATGCATGTGTCTTCAGTTCAGTAAACACTGACATGCTGAAACTACGTGTTGTCTGATTCTTCCAACATAACACCCATTACATTCGAGGATTAAGATGCAGACACAGACCTCTCTCTCACTACTAGCTTTGCCCACATACAAGCTATACAAAAAATAGAGATGTTCGATATTATCGGCCTACCGATATTGGCATTAAAATGTAATATCTGTATCAGTTTGGGGGGGGGGGGGCCCACATATATCGGTATCGGTTGATATCGGTATCGTAAATTAAGAGTTGGACAATATCCGGATATCGGATTTCGGTAAAAAAGCCAATATCAAACATCCCTACTAAATAAACAAAATAAAAATGCTTTGGGTCAGTCATCTGATCTCGCTTAGATGCGGTAGTCAAACCTGATTCCCTGTGACCTTCATTGCAATGTGTGTGTGGCGATTCAACCCCTCCTCCACCACCATCAGCATTAGGGTCATGTCTAGAATCTCTAGTCTACAGAATGTGTTAAATTTATAGGAATAAAATCCTATCCGCCTATACATTTCTTCCTCTATGACGGGGTCAGTGCCAAAGACTATTCTAGTTTAATAAAACATATATGTTTTTGTATTATGTCTCCTCATGGAACTGATTGAAAATCAGCTCACAGTGGCTATAAAACACAGCACTGGTGGTTGTCATCACAATGCATTTCACAACAATATAGAGTCACAGTGATATACAGTAGGTAGGCCTATAGAGGAAATCCTGCAATATTTTTCAGTTCTACAAATCCTATATGTCACTGTATAGGCTTATACAGTGATAAAGGGTTTTGAGGGCAACTTTGAGGCTAAAACTAAGGCAACTACAACAAGGCTTAGGAGGGAAGTAATGACACAACATTTAAGTACCAGCACGCCTGCCATTAGAGTGCATTTCGCTCTACTGAAATCAGTTCAGTTAATCTTCTCTGCTCATTTGTTCATCTCTCTGACCTGTTTTCTTTCCTGAAGACTTAACGTCGTTACTCATCCACCAACCACAGCGAGAAGAGTAACTACTCTTGTCATCGCGACCAGTAATTGATTTTAATTAATAACCCTTCAGCAATCAATTAGGCTCTGTGGTCTACGCCAAAGCATTTTGGTCTTTAATGAGCATCCCTGCGTATAACATTCGTCTTGGTCAGACGCTGGCATTTAAGCGCTTGTCGCGGCACTATTACCCGGCTGCTATGTTTATAATATTTGTTTATATTCAGAGCCGCATTTCATCCATCCACGAAAATAAGTAAACAATGGCATTCCAAAGTCAGCCTTATAATTGCTTTATTTATATTTGTCTTGAGAGACCGTTGAATTGTGCGGAAAGGCTCACTGTTCATGTTTCAGCTGTAATTGCCACCCAGGGGAGGTGCCTCAGTTGCAGTGTTTTCCACATAATGTGCACAGGAAACCAGAAAAGGTGTTCCCCACCCCATCTGTCACATGTGTTTTTTGTTAATTCTAGACTTTCATAAAGAAAAACACGATAACAATGCTTACTGCCGAAAAAGAGGCTGTTACTTTAATATGACCTTAAGATCAAAGTCAAAAGTCAAAGTCAGCTTTATTGTCGCTTCTCATAATGTGCAAGACATACAGAGAAGTGAAATTTCCTTCCCACGGTGTATATAAAAAAAGATCTAATAAACATAAAGTAACATATAGGACACTATAAACATAAGTAACATTATGGGACACGATGTACATATACTATACAGGACTATATACAGTATATACAGTGGCTAAAAAATGTATGTATGATTGAAATAAATATAGGAGGTAAAAGATAACTTAGTGCAAATCTGTTTTAGCAGCAGTGGTACATAGTAAGTATAACTGAGAAATAGTGGCAGTAGAATACAATAGTGGCAGTAAAGTGGCAGTGAGATGATAGATATGGCAGTAAACTAAATACTAAATAATAGTAAGATAATACTCACCACTCCTTTTACAGAGATGAGAGTGTAAGGCACTGTATGTACCATCTTTTTATACATTATACTGTATAAAATAAAATTCTAAAACAAAACGCAGGACTAGTTGAGGGTCATCTAAAAATACAACCAACTGAAAAGGTCTTGTTAAAGCAGGAATTTTCAAAGCACTCAAATTACAGTCTGCATGCTATGACATGGCCCTTATCTAGATAGATTTACATGTGAATGGACCATATTGACGACTGACAGGCGATCAGACAAGCTCATGACGTTAGGAGTCGAATGCACCGGGACGTCGGGGTCATTTCACTATGAAAAGAAACAGATGGTATTCTGTGTCGAGGCATCCCTGCTGACCAGAGACACCTGCCCACAGCTTGCTTAATGACGTTCCGCCTGAAATGATGTCATCCGACTGCATTTCCTGCATACATCATTATTTTACATACAAATATAAAAAAAATATATATTTCCCATTGCTCAGCAT
Source organism: Notolepis coatsorum (assembly GCF_963971535.1). Lineage (NCBI taxonomy): Eukaryota > Metazoa > Chordata > Actinopteri > Aulopiformes > Paralepididae > Notolepis > Notolepis coatsorum. Next base: position 29,664,538 of record NC_140180.1, on the reverse strand, counting down.
TGTGTAAGTCTGGAACATACCCCAGTGACATGTGAACGAGCCTATACATAGTATGATTGACATTTATGTTTATAAATGTATGTTATGATTGAGGACAATGGGTCTCATTCACCAACAATTCACCAACAGTGTCCTAGTTCCACTTAAGAAATTTTCGGACCGATTTTAGGATTCATGAATGGTCCCTTCTCCTGGATTCGGTCTTAACTAAGAACAGTCGTAAGTTGGCAGGAATCATGGTGATTGCGTTCTTGTCAACTCTACAGACATCCTTGGAATTCAATAATCATAATAATAATAAATATGACAATATTTGTATGAGAAAATCTTTTGTTTTATAATAATAATAATGCATTTTATGTATAAGGCGCCTTTCAGGACACTCAAGGTTGCCGTACAACAATTAAAAACAGTTAATTAACAATCACAATCAAGTTAAAAAATAAAATCAGAGATATGCCTGCCTAAACAGGTGGGTTTTGAGGTGGGTTTTAAATGGGATGATGGAGTCAATGTTCCTGATGTCGGGGGGGAGGGAGTTCCAGAGGCGGGGGGCAGAGCAGCTGAAGGCTCTTGACCCCATGGTGGACAGACGGGCTGGGGGGACGGTCAGGTTCATGGAGGAGGCAGACCTGAGGGACCGGGTGGGAATGTTGATGTGGAGGAGGTCGGACAGGTATGGAGGGGCGAGGTTGTGGATGGCCTTGAATGTATGGAGGAGGATCTTGTAGTCTATGCTGTGTTTAATGGGAAGCCAGTGTAGTTGGCGTAGGACGGGGGTGATGTGACTGATGACAGGGGTTCTGGTTATTATACGGCAGCAGCGTTCTGGACCAGTTGAAGCTTATGGAGGAGTTTTTGGGGAGACCAAAGAGAAGGGAGTTGCAGTAATCCAAGCAGGGTTTTACATCTAAAGTCATGCCTCAAGAGGCATTGTGATGTCAGAATATAAATAAAAACACTACACCAACACTGCAAATGATAGTGGATAAATAAATAAGAACTAAAAGGTACCTGTCTGATCTCCTCCACCAGTACACTCCATCCCGGAACCTACGATCCTTTGATCTAGGTCTCCTCTCCATCCCTCGCACCAGGTTACGGACTTTTGGGGACAGAGCCTTCAGCGTGGCGTCCCCTACCCTCTGGAACTCTCTCCCCCCCGAAATCCGCAACGCCCCAACCCTGGACACCTTCAAATCCGCTCTAAAAACACACCTCTTCACCAAGGCTTTCCCCATCAGTTAGTTTTAGATTAAATTAGGTCCATTATCCCCTACTTTCCCTCATCCCCTCTCCCCCCCCCCCCCTACTTTCCTTGCCCTATTTTTTGTCCTGATTGTAAAGCGACCTTGGGTTCTATGAAAGGCGCTATATAAATTTGATCTATTATTATTATTATTAAAGCTAATCGCGTGGATATAGCTATAGTGGAATAGACTGTATTGTTGCACGCTCCTGGCCACCTGTTCAGAGTAAAGTATAATGAAAGGCTTTACTGAGCAGTAGTAAACAAGGCACGAACAAAAGTACACAACACTAAACTGAGGCAGCTAGAAAACAAACGAGAAACAATACACAGCATGGCTGGAAAACGGCGCTAGGAAGCGGGAACGGACTCACGAGGAAATACAGGAATACAAGGCTTTCACGAGGGGAACACGAGGCAAAGGGCTATTCCGCGAACGGCAGGAATAGTAGAGATAACAGATCACAGCACGAAAAGGTACTGGCACAGGAAACAAAACAATGGTGTGACACTGGTAGACAGGAGGTGGCATGAATATATACAGGTACTAATTATAATAGACAAGGAACAGCTGGGGGCTGAAGAAAAGAACCCAGGAGGGGCACAGTAGCAGGGGGTCCGGGGAACAGGACCAGAGGGGAGCCCGGAGAAGGGCGCACGGGGCACGGGACCAGGGGCACTGGAGAGGGGGAGAGAGGCCCGGAGAGGGGGGCCGGAGACAGGGACAGAAGCCCAGAGAGGGGGGCTGGAGACAGGGACAGAGGACCGGTGAGGGGGGCTGGAGATGGGGACAGAGGCCCGGTGAGGGGGGCTGGATACGGGGACAGAGGCCCGGTGAGGGGGGCTGGAGACGGGGACAGAGGACCGGTGAGGGGGCCCGGAACAAAGGGCCGAGGGCGACAACTCCAGAGCAGGACCCCGGACGGGGGCCACTCCAGGTGCTGACCTCGGGATCGAACCAGGGGGCCTGGAGAAGAGGGGCGAAGGCGACAACCCCGGAGCAGGCCCCTGGACGGGGGCCGGGCCACTCCAGGTGCAGACCTTGGGATCGAACCAGGGGGCCCGGAGAAGAGGGGCGAAGGTGACAACCCCGGAGTAGGACCCCGGACGGGGGACACTCCAGGTGCAGATCTCGGGACCGGGCGCAGGACCCCAGACGGGGGTCCCTCCCGGCATAGACCTCGGTGCAGACCTCTGCGTTGACCACTGCGCAGACCACGGCGTAGACCATGGCGCAGGCGCAGGGCATACTGTCATGCACTTGTCCTAATAAACTAACCTACACTGTAGCACTCAACACTTTGATGAACATTGTTACTCAGCTGATAGAGTTGTGCCCTTCCTGATGGCTTGTCGTACAGAACTTGTAAGTCGCTTTGGATAAAAGCGTCAGCTAAATGACTAAATGACTAAATGTAAATGTAAATGTAAATGCAGGGCTGGGCCAGACGAGGAGCCGGGACCAGACGAGGAGCCGGGACCAGACGAGGAGCCAGGACCAGACGAGGAGTCGGGACCAGACGAGGAGCCGGGACCAGACGAGGAGCCGGGACCAGACGAGGAGCCGGGACCAGACAAGGGGCCAGAACCAGACGAGGGGCCGGGACCAGACGAGGAGGAAGGCCCGGGCGTGGAGGCCGGACCGGACGTAGAGACGAGACCCGACGTGGGAGCCGGACCAGACATCGGGGTCTTCCCAGGAGCCGGAGGAGGAACAGGGGCCATAGGGAACGAGCTAGCTGACAGGGGCAGTCCTAGCTGTGGGAGCCTGGCAAACTGCAGGGGCTGAGCTAGCAGACGGGGCTGTACTAGCTGTTGAGACCATGGGGTTAGCCGACGGGGCGGCTCCAGGTAAACTGACCTTGCTAGCTGAAGGGGCAGTCCTAGCAGTGGGGAAACTGACCTTGCTAGCTGAAGGGGCAGTCCTAGTAGTGGGGAAACTGACCTTGCTAGCTGAAGGGGCAGTCCTAGTAGTGGGAGACAAGCTAGCTGAATGAGCTACACACACAGTGGGGCTAGCAGGCCGGAGAATAATTGCCCAAGAATTCTTGTAAAAGGGAATGTGCCTCATGAAACCTGTCCCAGAGGGGGGCTACGGGACCAGTAGGGGACACTATACTAGCAGAGAGGGCTATGGTGCTAGCTGTAGATGCTACACTAGCAGGAAGGGCTAAGGTGCTAGCTGTAGATGCTACACTAGCGAGAGGGGCTAAGGTGCTAGCTGTAGGGGTTACACTACCAGGAAGGACTATGCTAGTCTTCTTAGCTTTGCTAGCCTTCTGAGACTTGCTAGCAGTGCGTGCTACGCTAGCAGGCGGGGCTCTAGCGGACTGGACTGAAGCGGTAGCTACCGAGGCTACACTAGCGGCAGGGGCTGTGCTAACCACAGAGGCCATGCCGGCCGAAGGGGCGGTCCCAGCATCTGAGGCTACGTTAGCTATAGGGCCTGTGCATGCGAGGGCAGCTAGGTAGGTAGCTACTGCAGAGGCTGCTCTATCACCAAAGGTTCTGCCAGTTGCAGAAGCCTCGCTAGCAGTAGCAGGAGAGTGTAAGCTAGTGGTAGAGAACGAGCCTACACTGAGTCTCCTAACCGAAGAAACCATAGGCTTAGCTGTGGGGACAGAGGTTCTGCTAGCTGTACTAGCTACAGGAGCTAGGCTAGCGGCTGTGCTAGTAGCCTGGGCTGTGTTAGCAGAGAGGGGGCTAGCTGCCCTAGCTACGGGAGCTAGGCTAGCGGCAGTGCTAGTAGCCTGGGCTGTGTTAGCAGAGAGGGGGCTAGCTGCACTAGCTACAGGAGCTAGGCTAGCGGCTGTGCTAGTAGCCTGGCCTGTGTTAGCAGAGAGAGCTAAGGGGGTAGCTGTCGAAGCTACAATGGCTACAGGGGCTAAGCTAACCACAGGGGCCTTGCCAGCCGACGGAGCGGTCACAGCATTAGAGGCTTTGGTTGCTATAGGGCCTGAGCTTGCTACCTGGACAGCGAGGCCTGCGGAGCCTATGCTAACTGCTATAGGGCAATACTAACGGTGGCGGCTATGCTAGTAAGACTAGCTGAGGTGCTAACCACCGATAGTCTAGCAGGTGAGGCTAAGCTAGCCTTTTTAGCATTACTAGCTCTCAGAGACCTACGCGCAGCGCGAGCTACACTAGCAGACGGAGCTAACATGCTAGCAGATGGAGCTACTGAGGTCTTACTTGCGGGGGAGGGCGTGCTGGAAGCCGTGGCTTTGCTGGGGGCAGAGGGCCAGAGCGCCCGAATCAACAGTCCCAGCTCCCGGTCGTGTTCCGCGAGCAGTGGAGCCTGCTCCACGCTGCACGTCTCACTTGCGCAGGTGAGCAGCGCATGCAGCTGCATCATTTCCCCCGAGGACGAAGAGTGGAAATCTCCCTCGAAGAAACGCTCCACGGTGAGCAGCGCGTCGCTTGCTCGGTCTCTCCCGTTGCCTGCTGGGTTCAGGCTTGGTCGCGCCATTCTGTTAGGGTTTGTGGCGATGGGGAGGTGTGTAGAACCCAAATGCTGGACAATGGTTATGAACCAGAGAGAGGAGGCAGAGTCGACGGAGTAAAGTATAATGAAAGGCTTTACTGAGCAGTAGTAAACAAGGCACGAACAAAAGTACACGACACTAAACTGAGGCAGCTAGAAAACAAACGAGAAACAATACACAGCATAGCTGGAAAACGGCGCTAGGAAGCGGGAACGGTAATAGATACAGGGGGTAAACAATAGAAAACACTGTCAGCAGGCTCCAGACACTCGCCTGCAGTACCGCAAACAGAGCACTAGAGGGTGGTAGAGGATTGTCTGTGTTCAGGTAGTTCAGATTATGACAACTTGTTTCATTAGGATATAGTAGATACTGTATGCACTGCCCTATAGTAGTACAGTATAGTATAGTAGTCATACTGTAGTTCTACTACAGTACAGTACAGTATAGTACACATCTTAGCATGACATTTTAAGGCCACCACAGTATAAATAAAGGTTGAGGATGAGTCGGGCGTACTGTGAGCGGACCGGACTCTGCGCGGCATGTCCGCAATCATTTGAGTTTTCAGTCAAGCGTACCACTGCTTACCAATTTACTACATTTCTCATGCCAGTTTACTACATTTAATGCAGGTCGATGTCAACCAACACGGCGAGCAGCCTTTTGTGACACCTCTGTGGAGTCTGGTCTGCTCATGCCTTAAGGCGGCCTTAAGATGTCACGCTAAGATGTGTACTGTACTGTAGTAGAACTACAGTATGACTACTATAGGGCAGCGCAGTATCTGCGATCTCCTAATAAAAAAAGTTATTAGAATAATATAAGCCTACGCACGTACTGTAGACTATACAGTATGCGTGTGTGTGTGTGTGTGTGTGTGTGTGTGTGTGTGTGTGTGTGTGTGTGTGTGTGTGTGTGTGTGTGTGTGTGTGTGTGTGTGTGTGTGTGTGTGTGTGTGTGTGTGTGTGTGTGTGTGCGTGCTGCGGCAGGTGGCCAGGAGCGAGCAACAAGGTGGTATAAATATTAATACAGTCTATTCCACAATAGCTATAGTGTGCTGTATGATGACAATACATTTTAATCTAATCTAATTTTGATCCATCGCAAAGCGCTTCAGCGCTACCTGTTGAATACTGGGGATCAGCACATGCAATGCAGACCCTTGTTTTGCACACAGCATTATAATGAGCTGGAGGGGCATGCCTGTATGCAAATTAAGTATACGAGAACGCTCACCCGGGGTTCGCAGCTGTGATCATTTGGCAAGTTAGGACAACCTCTCCACGCGTTGGTGAATCCGGGGGTAATTGTCTTCGGCTTTCTCTTATGACCTTCCAAGGAGGTTGTCGTAAGAGAAATCTTAAGACAATTTTGGTGAATGAGGTCCAATGTGGGTGGCTCTAACCAATGTACAGTATGTTCCCCTGAATTGATGTGTTTCCAGTTTACCACTGATAAAGCAGTGGATAATAAAGACACGTGGGAGCTGTTTGAGGGAGACTAGCTGTGAGTGTAAATGGTGCATTTTATAAATGGTGCATTTTATATAGAAGCTTTTATCCAAAGCTATTTACAATTTTTGTTCCTCACACATTCACCCATTCACTCACCCATTCACACACAGATGGCAAAGGCAACCTGCAAGGTGCCAACCTGCTCATCGGGAGCAAGTAGGGGTTAAGTGTCTTGCTCAAGGAACCGGGAACCTTCTGATTACCAGATGACTGCTCTACCTCCTGAGCCACTGTTGCCACGGTTGCATGTCATGGTGGCTGCCATGATGCCATGTGTTACGACCCCTGTGGGTCTAAGGGTAAAGGGCTGTAACATAACTGTTGGTTGATAGAAATGATGGACCAGGTTTGTAAACACAATGATATTTATTGGTAAATGCAAAGGAAGCACATGTAGCTCAAGGGTGAGCCAAGGCCAAAACAACAAACAAACACCACTCTTCTCCAAATAAACCAACCTAATCTATGGTAAAAGAAATTACATTATCTAAACTACCCTTACCTAACAAAAACAGGGAAAAACAATGTCCAAAGGAAATGGCAGCTCACCCCATTCGTGCTCCCTGAAAAAGAGGAAAATAACACACATTAGAGATACAAGAATGACAAAATATATACAAAACAATCTATAGCTATCTATGCTCTCTCTGTGGCCACGCACACACAAAGGCAATTTCCAAAACACAAAGGTCAATAAACAAATGCAATAGTATCAAAGTCAATGTCTCAAAATATCACTAGGCCTAGCCTCATGCCAGAGAGAGAGGCATGACTGAAGTGAGCAGCCATGTTTTAACAGGGGGTGGTGATCCAGGATTGGGTGGTGGGTGATGGTTATTGATTGGGTATTGGAGTCTTGAAACCCATCCACCAATCGGTGCTGTGCTGCTATGTAGTCCACCAATGGAATGAATGAATGAATGAATGAAAACTTTATTAACAGATTGCAGAATGGGTACAGTACAGTACAGCTCAATACATACAATTGTTAAGGGGATGCAGACCAGAGAAAGACTTTCGTCTTGTTTACATCAGGGTCCCCCATTTTCAATTCATCGTAACATATATGACATACATGACATACAGATAGACAGTACTGCTCCATCTATACATTTATGACATACCAGATTTGCAATTACAGTACTGTTTGTGATACAAAAAGAGTCCAGAAAGAAAAGAGTATATACATTAGGCGTGGAAACTGTACATTGGATTGGGTAGGTGGGGGTGGGGGGGGACTGTACATTGGAGGTGGTTGGGTGGGTGGGGGGGGGGGGGGTTCGTTAGGAGTGGGGGGGGGGGGGTTGGGTAGGGGGGGGGGGTTGGGTAGGAGGGGTGGGTGGGGGACACTGTACAACTGTACAAACAACACTGTACATTGGATTATTGACAAGACCATACTTGGTAATTTACTGTACATTGGAGGGGGTTGTGTTCGGACATTTACAGGGGCCAGTTTCGGGTTGCAGTCTCCCTTAGGTGTTTTTTGAGAGTGTTTTTGAAAGTGGGTAGTGATTCACATTCCTTTACAGCTTTGGGTAGGGCGTTCCACATTGATGTGGCATAATTGCGAAACGTGTTTAGTCCCTTGTTTGAGCCGAATCTGGGTTTAACATGATTTGTGGAGCTCCCTCTGGTGTTGTGATCGTGGTATTCACTGACCTTTGGGAAGTATTTTGTCATGTACATGGGTACCTTGGTCGTGTAGTGTATCTTGTAGACCAGGCCCATTGCAAGTTGCTGTACTCTGTCGTCTACTCTAAGCCATCCTAGGTTGTCAAAGTGGGCAGGGGTGAGGTGGGTTCTAGGAGTAAGGTTAAGCAGTAGTCTGACCAGTTTGTTTTGAGATGTTTGTGATTTTGTTTTTAGCGCCTTTGAGGTGCTTTGGTACCATGAGGTGCAAGCATAGTCGTAGTACCCTTGAATGAGTGCTCCTGCTAGAGTCTTCAGGGTATTCTTGTTTACCAGTGAGGAGATCCGGTACAAGAATCGAGTTCGTTGGTTGACTTTTTTTATTACATTGGATGCCATTTTGTCACAGGAAAGATTTGCCTCTAGGATGGAACCCAGGTAGGTAATATCTTCTTTCCTTGTGACAATATTGTCACCCACTGTAACTGAGAAGCCGTCGGTCTTGCTGAGTTTGTTATTTGAACCGAAGAGAATGGACTCTGTTTTGCCCATGTGTAATGATAGTTTGTTATCAGCGAGCCATATGCAGATTTTGCCTAGTTCTGAGCTGAGGGTTTTTTCAACCTGTAACTTGTTCTTGTCAGAGACCAGCAGGGCTGAGTCGTCCGCAAACAGGAACAAGTTGCAGTCACAAGCTGACGACATGTCATTTGCATAAATTAGGAACAGTAGCGGACCTAGTATGCTTCCTTGTGGAACACCACAGTTTACTGTGAGGGGGGGGGATAGGGTACCGTTTACCTCCACCATCTGCTCTCTCCCCTCTAGGTAGGATTGCATCCAGCTCACTGATAAGCTATCAAAACCAATTGCTTTTAGCTTGTCAATCAGAATGGTGTGATTGACAGTGTCGAAGGCCTTTTGTAGGTCCAGCATGACCATGCCGCAGTATTTGCCCGCGTCCACCTCTTGTTTGATGTGGTCGTTTAAATAGAGAAGGCATGTGTCAGTGGAGTGGGATGTTCTGAAGCCAGATTGGAATTCGTAGATTCGATTTTTTTCCGCAAGGTATTTTTCGACCTGTTCGTATACAATTTTTTCCATGACTTTCGAGATGGAGGTAAGGATAGAAACAGGGCGGTAGTTGCCTGGGTCTAATTTACTGCCTTTTTTGTGCAGAGGGGTCACTCTCGCAATTTTGAAGTCCTTGGGGACGTGTCCCTGTTTTATGGAGAGGTTTATTATGTGTGTGATGACTGGGGTGATGGCGGCTGCTGAGTCTCTGAGGAATTTGGAGGGGATGTTGTCCAGTGATGCCGGTAACGCGTTACTAAGTAACGCGTTATTGTAATCTGATTACTTTTCCCCGAAAATAGTAATCTAACGCGTTAATCTTTAAAAGCCAGTAATCTGATTGCAGTTACTTGTCCAAGTGGCTGTGCATTACTATTTCGTTACTATCTCATCATAAATTCATAATGCAGGCGGAATGCAGTATTTTATTTCGTTTTCGACAGTCAAAAATACATTTTTGAGCTGTTTTTCTTATTTGGGAGTGACGTGGTGTGGCAGTGAAAGGGTTACACAAGAATGTGTCCCGCGGCGACGGCGTGACTGGACCCTCTGTCTGTGAGTGACTCTGCTTTGGCCCAATCACATTCCCCATCCACAGTCTGCGAATCAGAGGCAGAGTAGGGCGGGTCTTCACAGCACGTCATGTGACATATGCGCCAATCGTGTGACAGCAGGGCTCCGTTGCATTCGTCTGAGAATTCCACCCCAAAACGCTTACAGGAAGAAAAAACGCGGCTTATTATTATTACCGAGGCGCGCGGCTTATTATATTATTAAAACAGCTACTTGTGGGCACTCATAAAAACACCGTGGTCTACAAGTTGTTTAGCGAGAGGATGGTGGTAATGTGCTTCAATAGAACAATGGATCAATGCCATGTCAAAACTCGGCTTCGCTGATCTGAAGGGCTCCGCAGTACACACACAGACACACACACACGCGCGCGCGCACACACGGGATCGCAGCAGCCACACACACATTTCCACTGTCCAATAGACAAGCGCCCTTTTCGACCGCGTGACATTGTTCAGAAGGTCTCGGTCCGCCTGATTGATTGATTGAAAAGTTTATTAACAGATTGCAGAATGGGTACATTCTGCAACAGTACAGTACAGCTCAATACATACAATTGTTAAGGGGATGCAGACCAGAGAAAGACTTTCGTCTTGTTTACATCAGGGTCCCCCATTCGCCTCTGTGTGAAAGCAGGCGAACCAAATGAAGAATGCAACAATGTTGCAACTTCACCCCCAGAACCGCACCGAGTCCACCAAAACTATATGTGAAAGCGACCTAAACGTAAATACTGTCTACCGCTAAAAACAGCACATCCAATTGCATTGAAAGCATCTGGAATCACAACACTACGACGCTTCGACTAGGTACAGGAGGACTCGGAGGCCAGCCAAACAGCAAAAGAGAGAGATTGTTTCTTTCCCTATTGATTAATGTATATTTGATGGTGGCAGAGCAAAAGCTCTTATTTGCCAGATTTACAGTTAATTTACATGTTAAAGAGAGACTGATTGTATGTTTATAGAGAGACATTTATAAAAACAATTTAATAGTTACAGTTGATATAATTGAATAGTTCAGCCTGCATTTGTTAGATGTGAATGGATACACTGGTTTTGTAAAACCACTGGCTGGCTGCTCTAATGCTGTGAGCATCATAGACTGTTGCTTTACCATACTTGATGGTACAGAAGCTGAAGCACTAGTTTAACAATTTACGTTATGTGCAGAGAAACAAGTTAAAAACAATGTATGCACTTTCAATAAAGCGTTTTTAAAAAACTGTTGGGGGAACGACGACGACTTCGTAACCTAGTTACTTTTAAAGTAACTAAGTTACTCTGATAATCAAGTAATCAGTAAAGTAACTTGGATTACTTTTTAAAGGAGTAATCAGTAATCAGTAATCGGATTACTTTTACAAGTAATCTGTGGCATCACTGATGTTGTCATGGCCAGTGGCCTTGTTGGGTTGGAGGGCGCTCAGTTTTTTGAGTACCTCATCTGTTGTTACCATTTCCATGGAAGGGCAGGCATAGCAGGGACCAATGGTGGAGGATGGGTTCTGGCTGGAGGGAGGAAACAAAATGGAGAACAAGACACACACCGGGGAAGCACATACATTGGGATGTAACACCATGCTATAGGACACTTGTTTGAGTGAGAAGAAGCCAGCTTAATGGCAAAAGCATTCCCTCACACGGCAGCCATTTTGCTCTTACTGTATGTCATGCTCAGCTGGGGGGGAACAAGGAATTTATAAAAGAAGGAAGGGTCATAACATCACTGTGTAGCGCGTGAACGCACCTTGGTGCCAAGTGTGGAAACGTTCAGTTCGGCGGACATTGAGTTGAATGAGATCACCATCTCCTCGTCATTTAAATGATTTGACCACAGATGTCAGACTCATCTGCAATTTGTTGCATTGTTAACTAGCTAACGTTTGATATATTGGTTGATGTATACATCCTCAGATTGTATATTTTACATTTTAAGACAGGCTTCAATAGAACTGACACCAAAGTCTGGCACCAAGCAGAGCATAGCATGCTGGTATTCGGACATGATGACCCTTCCTTCTTTTATAGTTTCCTTGGGTGGGAACAGAAAGGAAATCAACCTGAGTGTGAAATAAGAGCGAAATGACCGCTGTGTGAATAATGGTCAGTGGTAAGTGTCAGGAAGAGGTCTCAACCTTTCCTTTAACTAGCCTCTGGGGTTAATTGCTACCATGATGTAGCACAGTGTGAACCTGCCCCTCTAGCAGTCAATCATGGTGATCCCTTATCCATAACCATTCAGTGACTGGGAGACGTCCTTGGAAACGGGTCAAGACAGTAATAATGGCCACCTCTTAGCTATATACCACAGATCTCTCTGTGGACCAAGTTACTTAGTGTCTTTGAATTGCCTTATCCTGGATACATTTAGGGAATCTAATTATGCATTAGTAATTCCCAATTAGTCCCAAGCTGTCCCGTAAGAAGCAAACACGTAGGGGCTGACGGGGGGGAAGGGACGTGGTCTTTTCTTTAAAGTGTATTATTCCACGAAACTCAACTGTGAGGAAGCTACAGTGAAACTTCAATTACCCCCATGTCTGCTGAGACTGGCCTTTTCGGTGAAGAGGGCTCAGCCGCAGGTGAAAATGTTTAATCAGCTTTCACACTCGGGAGATAAAGCCATTCACTGAGAGGGACATTACAAATCAATGCGTCCTTTCAGTCAGAGCCCACAATGTCCCTTTTTCTCTGTGTGCCGATGCTATCGAGGCGTGCTGGGATCCCCTTCACTAACTAATGGTGGAGCTCTGTCCTCCAGCGCACAATTGCATTTTAAGAACAGTGAAATGTCTTCCCAGAATCCATTCTGTTTGACCGGTGGGCATCGGGCATGCCACGCCCACATTGTTTATTACACTACTATCAAAACACTACTATCCCAATATGTCGATATCGCTCAAACCATTGTTCTCGTGCTTGTTTTGTTGTGTGTGTTTGTTTGTTTTTGTGTGTGTGTGCGTTCCCAGATATGTTCTGCCTATAGGCTTCCAATATATCTGACAAAACGCACCACTTTTGACTGTGCTTGTGAGTGAAGAGCAAACCTACAGTATGCTACAAAAAAAATAAAGCCTGGGGGGGGGGGGGGCTGGGTGGCGCAGCGGACATTGTGCTCGTCAACAACGCAAGAGACAACGGTATCGAATCCGGCTGTCAGCGTTGCCTCCGGCTTGGGCCGGCCGTCATACTGACTCAATTGGCAGATTCAGCAGGAGGGAAGTCGATGGGTGGTAGTCTGGTCGTTGTAAACAGCGACTCCTACAGGTCGGTCAGGGCGCCTGCACAGCAAAGACAGGAAAATGGCGGGGGCAGTGAGAGCCTCCTACACGTTACTCCTCGCCAATGAGAGTCCGCACTGGCAGGTGAAAAGATGTGACTGGCTGCCTCCACATGTATCGGAGGGGACATGTGATGGGCTTCTATCTTCCCTACGACCGGCCAATGGGGGGCACATGCGAGCAATGATCAATACAGGGGAGGGGAGAATTGGCACGGCTAAATTGGGATGGGAGACAAATAGAAAAAGGAGGAGAAAAAAGTGGATACAAAAAATAATAATAATAAAGCCCTGTGCACAGGGTCCCTGACCTTCTTCTAGGGGCCCCCACCCTGCTCCAGGGCCCGCAACACCCTTTAGGGGCCCCACTGATGGGGAAAGTGTTTTTTTTTTTTTTTATGTAAAAGCTGTTTTGATTTGCCATCATATCACATCAAAAGGTACATTTGACAGCTTCCTTGTCTAGAGAAAGTAAAAAGATTCAACAACACAAAAGGGGAAAGTGGTTGGCGAAGGATCTGGTCCATTTGCAATGAAGAAAGAAGAAAACAGTTAAATATAGACCATGGTGCCCCAGTTATGGAGAAATATACTATAGTTAGATGTAAAGACTTAGTCACTGAATAATGAATGTCTGTTTATTATATATTGAGCGTTGAATTGAGAGTTACATAAATCTCTGTCATTGTCATGGAGACATAACGAGGCATTACCAGTAGATTAATTGTCTTTTCGTAGTCTAATTTGGCACAGATAACAGATACCATTTAGCAGGGGGCCCATTGTGATCCCAATTAGAGTTGGCCGATGAAGAGATATTTTGATTTAGTTGCATTCATGGGGCTTCTCATCTCAACTCTTCTACTCACCATCATACCGAGGTATCTATAAATGGTTAATGGCGCATTTATATAGCGCTTTTATCCAAAGCACTTTATAATTTTTGTTCCTCACATTCACCCATTCACACACCGATGGCAGAGGTAACTCGATTTACCTACTTATTCGGCATTCTCGAACGGCTTGGTATTGTAAATTCTTTGTAGGGTTTACGTAGGATTTACGTACTCGAAAAGGCAGTTGTAAATCGGACAGGCCAAGTCAAGTCAAGTCAAGAGTTTTAATTGTCACGGCATACAGGTATACAATGAAATGCGGGTGGTCTTGCCCGCAACGATGTGCAATACAGTGGTACATATAATAGAATCAAAAGAAGGAAACAACATTGTGCAGTAACAGGTAGCAGGTGTGCCCGTGGTTTCAACAGCTTTCTCTGGGACAAGTCATTGGCGATACTACAGACATCCATAGAATTAAATAATTATAATGATAATAAATATGAGTATGTCTTGATATATTGGCGTGCACCCGAGTTTGGAAGAGCCTTCTTTGGGACAAGTCATTGGGGATTGTCGTCACTTCAGACATCCGTTGAATTAAATAATTATAATGATAATTAATACGACAATATTTGTATAATTAATAATTATGTTTTGCATTTATAATCATGAGCATTACAGACACACACATTAAATAAATAAATAAAAACTAAACCGATCGCCGCGGATATAGCTACTGTACAGTGGAATATACTGTATTAATATTCCATATACCGTCTTGTTATTATATTATTTATTGTTGGTTTTATTTATTTATTTATTATATTGCTTGCGCACATCTAAGAGCCAGTGTAGAAATGGCTTGTACTGGAGAATCAACACCACAGCGATAGTGAAAAAGGCACAGCAGAGACTCTACTTCCTGAGAGTACTGAGAAACTACCACCTCAGACAAGACCTGCTTGTGTCTTTTTACCGCTGCTCCGTGGAAAGCATCCTCACCTACTGCATAAATGTGTGGTTCCTCAGCTGCACAGCCGCAGAGAGGAGGGCGCTCCAGAGGGTCGTCAACTCGGCCCAGAAGATTATCGGCTGCCCCCTCCCCTCACTGGTACTATACAACTCCCGCTGCCTCAAAAAAGCAGTAAAAATACTGAAGGACCCACACCACCCGGGCAACAAGCACCTCGTGCGGCTGCGCTCGGGCAGGCGTTTCAGCGTCATGCCCACCCGGACTAACAGACTGAAGCTTAGTTTTTATCCCAGGGCCATATGTGCACTAAACTCAGCTACATTTAAAAAAATAATTCCCTTGCACCAACCCCCCCGCACAAACAACATTATGGATAGTGCAATTATCTTTTACACCCCCCTGTTTATATTAATATTATTTATGCCCCACCCTTGTTTTTATATTTAATACTGTGTTTAGGATTGTTTTTATTTTTTTTACTAGCACCTAGGGTTGCATTTTTTTTATTTCGTTGTAACAACTGTAACAATGACAATAAAGATCTATTCTATTCTATTCTGACCGACCTGTAGGAGTCGCTGTTTACAATGACCAGATTACCACCCACCGGCTTCCCTCCCGCTGACACTGCCAATTGTGCCAGTATGACGACCAGCCAAGCCGGAGGCACCGCTGACAGCTGGATTCGATACCAGTGTCTCTGCGGTGGTAGACAGACCCTTAGTCCGCTGCGCTACCCGGCCGCCGCATGACAATACATTTTAATCTAATAGAATTGTGATCAGTTGCAAATCGGTTTTGCACTACCTGTTACAAGGATCAACACAGCAGAGATGCAATAGACCCTCGCACCTCCTTATAATGAGCTGGCGGGCGTGTCTGTATGCAAATGAGGATACGCGTGAATGCATCAGGAGATGTGAATGAGTGACGTCAGTTCATTCAGCGGCGCACAGCTGCCAACGTTTTTGCCGAATTACGAAGACCGTTTCACCCGTTCAGGAATCCGGGGGAGGATTTCCATAAATCTGTTGGTAAGACATTATATTAGATAGATATTTACCAAGGCACTTACGAACACGTACGAGAATGAGGACCATTGTTTTTACCTTCCTTTAAGCAGTGGTGGAAGAAGTACAGAGTTCCTTTACTTAACTTGCGCCGTACCACATGTGGGCCCTTTTTAGGACGATTTGCCCACCGGCACTTTGGCAACCCCTAGTGGCTCGGGTGTGCATATTTTGTAATACAATATATATATCGAATTGAAGGCTTATTTGCTGCCTGTTGATAGCCAAATCTGACATAATCCGTTCAGCGGTTCTCGAGTTACATGCCGGTATTTGAGGCTTGTGCAAAGTACACGGTATTGCGCAAAATACCACTCCCGACTCTTGGGGTTCTAGTTCCGTCAATCTAGATCCGATCTCAAAAATTATTGTGGAGGGTTGTAGCCAATGAGTGTGGCTTTCCAATGATATGCCACCTGGGGATGTATAAATCAGGGATCTGGTGAAAAAATAACAAGTGAAAACAGGAAGAGAAAAACAGCCGAATGAATTGAAGTCTATTCGAAAACTCTGTTTTTCTTTTGTACACAGTTTACCAAAATCACTCCTAATCACTAATTTCTGAATGGATCTTTATGCAATTTGGACATGTACTACATAAGGCTTCAGGCTATGTGTCCGTATGGATTTGTAAGCCATACCACCTTCTGGGGAAATACTACGTCTGGACTACTAACTACTACAGAAAAACTTGAGTAACAAGTTTTTCTACAACTCAAGTTCAGACCTATGTGACTCTATTACGTTAGCACTGAAATAGAATTTTCTTTCTGGAATCAGAAACGTCAGAATGTCATCTTTCAAAAGAGTCGAAGCTCATGCATGTGCTATAAGTATAAAGTATGTTGTTTTGGTTTTCAAAAAAAGTATGCAGTCCTCAAAAACAAAAACTAAAATGGCCAGGGAGACTCATTGCAGGTTAAGAGTTAAGTAAAAGTAGAAATACCAAGCTAAAGTAGTACTCTGGTAAAAGTAAAAGTCCTCCATTCAAAATTCTACTCAAGTAAAAGTATGATGACCGAAAAACAAAATATCTGCACTTTGCGAGGCACTAATATCTGGTCTGTATTGTTAACACATAATATAGTAATATAGTAAAAAAATAAAATAAAAAAGTGTATTGTATTGGGTATCTTTAGAAAATAGCATTCTGCAAGAAAACAACATGAAAACAACACTTTCTCAAAATGTTTATTCTTCGGCCATCGATAGGTCAAAATTAGAGAAGGCGCAAACTAAGTAGTACTTAATTTAGAGACAGTAGGCTATTAGTTCCCTCAGATTGTGGTGCCTTGGTAACAGCCTCACATCGCTCACCCCTCCCTCCACCACTCTCAGAGGAAATGCACCCTCATTCCTCACTACACACGATACGGGGCCACCCACCTCTGAGCTGAGGCTTAATTCCTCCACAATAGCAGAAGCCGGGGGAGGTCGAATCCGCTGGCTTCACCTCTGGCATGCCAAAGGGGATTATGGTTAATGGAGTTGTCTGAGTCAGATCCAGAGGCAGAATTAGCCCCAGCTGTCAAGCTCTCTCTCCCTCACACACACTCTCTCTATACCATATCAACTCTGTTGTCTATACACAAGGCTCTGTTGCCTACACTCAAACTATACCATATGAACAGTATGAACTCTGCTGCCCATACTCAATCCATACTTATCCCCCCCCCCCCACGAAAACGAGATAGCATATCTCAAGTGGTTTATCCTTCAAATAAATACATTTCAAATCTACTGCCTACACAAATCTACAACTGTCCTCATAACTACATACCTCAACCTCCAGGGCCCTGTTCCTCGTACCTGGCTAACTGAGTTAGCTGGATAATTTTCAGGATAACTTGACAAAAGTCAGACTTTCCCGAAGTTTTTGGTTCCCCGAAGTACGTTTGTCTAAATCACTATGGCAACAGATCAACAAGTTTGAACCTGCTCCACCATCACAGAGTTTAGTTCAGTTAGCTGGATAAACTGGCCACGCCCTCGCAAAAAAATGCCAGCTCCCTTCCTCACAGATCCCATTAGGCGGCACGGTGGTGTAGTGGTTAACACTGTCGCCTCACAGCAAGAAGGTCCAGGGTTCGATTCCTGCTTGGGGACCAGGTTTCCATGATGCCAGGTACCCAGGTGGGGTATCTCCCAGGCCTTTCTGTGTGGAGTTTGCATGTTCTCCCCGTGCTCGCAAGGGTTTCCCCCCCGATAAGATATACCCAATGGAAAAACATGCACAACAACAGATCGCTAACGCTGTGGCGTCCTTGACGAAGACGGACAGGAGCACTTGGATTGGTCCCCTGGCGCGGCTCACGTTGACGCATGTCTGCTCCCGGCTGCCCTTGGGGGGGAAGGACGACGGGATGGGTTAATCGCAGAGACGAATCGCATCGGCGATTCTAAAGAGACAATGCATGCGTGTGTGTTCCGGTGTGTGTGCTAAAAACTAACCGCTGTGTGTACCGCTAAAACATTGAGTGTCGTTGCATGCCAAATAAAGACCTCTGCAACAGGTCCTGCATTATTATTATTATTATTATTATTATTATTATTATTATTATTATTATTATTATTATTATTATTATTATTATTATTATTATTATTATTATTATTATTATTATTATACCATTCTGAATTATGTTTTTGTGCTTTGTTTTTCTAGAGGGGGCTTTTTAAATGTAAAATAGTAGACCTAAAATGCTGATAATAAATCATATTCAGCCTATGGATTTACTTTGTCCTATATAATGCACGTCATAGCTATACAGCGTTTGGCTCGGGCGTTTGGCTCTGATTTGTTTCATATTCTCCGCTGTGGATGTATTTGCTTAACGGAGCGCCGGGATTGTGTTTCATTCAAGCATAAATTGAAGCGTCTTTATGCATGGATTGTGGATGTGAATTACGACAAATCTGAATCTGTGCATTGTTTAATTGTATCACTGTCACTCACACGTTATTGTGATATTGTAACTGGGATTAAAATGTCTGAGGAGATGCGCTGTTTGACGGATTTGATGACGTGGATGTGACTTGAGAAAATTTAATCAGCAATTGCAAGCCTTTGACGTTTTGATGAATGAATTTGAGAAAATGCATTTATCTGTTCAAGCTCTGTTATCTGATGATGAACAAGAGGGTGATGAACATGACTGGTGTCACTGGTATTTATAAACCAAAGGTTAATCAATTCAATGCATGTATGGATGATGTCAGAAACAGATTAAAACCTGATTAATAGTGAAACTGTATAGCCTCCAAGCCTCTCTGACACGTTATTTCGGGGGTTGCGCCTTGAAAACTTTGGGAACCATGTATTTATATAGTACATGATACCTAAGCGCATACAGTACAGTACAGATATCCTCATAAGTATAGTATTAATTCGTATCAATTAGATACTCTTTGGGCTTGTTTTTATCTACTTATTCTGAAAGAGTTGAACTAATTATTTTCGCTAGCAATATCTCATTCGATTATTCATTCCATTAAGCCTACAGCCAGCAGGCACATTTAAAGAAATATAATCTGATTGATTGGGGTAATGAGGGACTTAAAATTTGCCTATAGATGCATTTAACTTGTCGGCGAGGCTATTGAGCCGTACTGTATTGTATCATTATGCAATCAATCAATCAATCAATGCCGTTAGAAAATCAGGATTTCTGTGATCGACACCTGCTGTCTTTTCAGGTGAGGCGGCCGCACGCAATTATCCTGAGTATCAAGAACAGGGAAAGCCTGGTTTCAAAGATCGGGTTCATTTAATCTGGCTAATTGGACTTTTGATCGACTTAGTTGAACCAGGTACGGGGAATAGGGCCCATATAACATTGTATGATAGCAATGTACGTAATAACACTGTACACACTGTACATACACATATCTATATCCATGCCTATACTCTTATTAGTTATACCGCTGGCTAGTATGGTTTCCTACCATAGTGTATTCATTCTTGTACCACTGTATATAATAATACTGTACATACATACTGTACATTAGCTTAGCATATTTACTCCATGGCTTCGTAATATATACTCCACATATCACATGTTATAATACAGGATTTCTATTCTATTCTATTCTATTAGTTACACTGTACACTGCTCTGCACTTTACTGCCACTTTGCACTCTGGTTAGATGCCGACTTCATTCTGTCGCACTGGACTTGTGCTGTATAATGACAATCAAATGTAATCTAATCATCTCGTCTAATCTGTCCCTCACTGTGTGGGTTGAGCTCCTGTTTATTGTATTCCCACTGTTGGAGGCTCCGAGAATAGATTTGGAGAAGGATTTCTCTCTAGACCAGACCTGGGCATTGTACGGCCCGCGGGCCGCATCCGGCCCGCGGGATGATTCTGACCGGCCCGCGAAAGATTACATGATAATAAAAAAAAATAAAAAAAAAATAAAAAAACATATTTTTTTTTAATATTTTTTTTTTTTTTTTTTTTTACTTTTTTCTTTTCATGTCAACGTTCACACGCACAATATACACTTAGGAGACATGCTCAGAAGATGTTGGTTCTTTTTGGATCCACCTACATATGTGAACAGACATTCTCAGTCATGACGTTTACCAAGTCCAGGTACAGATCCTCTCTCACTGATGAACATCTGGCAGCTGTGCTTGATGGACTTGTTAAATCTCAACAGAGACTGGATTTCTCACACTGAATGAAACAAAAAAGAACTGAAGAACACTAAAATGTGGAAATATAACAAGTGAAATGGGACACTTGATATTTTTTTTTCTTAAATGTTTAATATAGGCATGTAAAGTAAAAAAGGCTACAAAACTGGGACACTTTTCTTTACACAGTTCAGTGACATGTCTTGGTTATTTTTGCTATAAGATGATGTGATGTCTTTAGAAAGCTAAGAAAATCCTTGTTTCAATAGTATATGAAACTCAGAATGCCCTTTGTTATTAATGTTTCACATTTTGTTTATCATTTTGGAAATAAATTCTATTTGAATAAATGATATTTTTGAAAGCTAACCTCACCTTTTAATTGCCAAATAATAACATACACTCTTACCAGGGGTCAAAACAATGCCATTTACTGCTTTTTATATAGAAATAAAATGTATATTATGCATAATTGAGTTTGGAATTTTGGCCCGGCCCCCCAACATATTTTCAGTTGCTCATTCGGCCCCCCGGGAAAAATAATTGCCCACCCCTGCTCTAGACGGTTAAAGTGACTCCACAGAGGCATGTCTGGTAGGATAGTGTGTTTCATTCTTTTAGCTGGTTGCCTTTAATGGTTGTCCAGGATGTTTTACGGCAGGTTGCTGCAGAGTAAGCAGGTGATCCCATAAATATTGGTAATGTGTAATGTGTGTGTGCGTGAGCATGCATGTGTGTGTGTGTGTGTGTGTGTGTGTGTGTGTGTGTGTGTGTGTGTGTGTGTGTGTGTGTGTGTGTGTGTGTGTGTGTGTGTGTGTGTGTGTGTGTGTGTGTGTGTGTGTGTGTGCGTGTGCGTGCGTGCGCGCGCGTGTGTGTGTGTGTGTGTATGTAGCTGCTTGTATGGATCTGTATGTACATCACTGTGTGTGTGCGTGTGCATATTTGATTGTGTGCATGTGCGACATGAGTGATGCTAACTGGCTGAAGCATCATCTGCTGCTTACGCCTGCTAGAAGCTCCATGGAGGGGCAATATTACGCTTTAATTGAATCCCGTTACAAAACATATAATGGGTAAAACATATTGTAGGCTTTGCCAGTCTGAAAATGTATACTACACCGGTCAATTAGCAATGAGGAGGAGAGCAATACATTTGAGCAAAATCAGTGTACAGAGATGGAGATGAACGAGCCAGAAAGTAAGTAAGTAAGTAAGTAAACTTTATTTGTATAGCACCTTTCTCAGATAAAATCACAAAGTGCTTCACAGAAGTAAAACATAGCAACATAGAGATGAACGCACTACACATAAAACAATTCTGACACATCGTAAGCATAGTTACAATTAAATAACTAAATATGAGTGCAACTAAAAACAAAACAACAATTATAAATAAATAAACAACGTATACAACCAGGAATTATTTAAAAGCCTGTCTGAATAAAAACGTTTTCAACTGTTCCTTAAAAGTGGATAGGGAGTCAAGTGAACGCATAGAAAGGGGGAGGGTGTTCCAAAGGGTAGGGGCCATAAATTGGAAGGACCGGTCACCTTTTGTTATTAACCGGGTCCGTGGGACAACCAGGAGATTTTGGTGGGAGGACCTAAGTGCACGACTGGGGGAGTAGGGGCGCAGTAAATAAAAAATGTACACAGGGGATCTACCTTGGAGGGCTTTAAAAGTTAAAACAAGAATTTTAAAATGGACACGATAATTAATGGGGAGCCAATGTAGAGTGGATAAAATGGGGGTGATGTGGGCACGCCTACTTGTCCCAGTTAAAAGCCTTGCCGCTGCATTTTGAATGATTTGCAAGCGGTTTAGCACAGATTTATCCAGACAGGTAAAAATTGAATTGCAATAGTCCAGGCGTGATGAAATAAAAGCATGGATGATCATTTCCATTTCAGCTCTAGAAACAACAAATCTTAATTTGGCAATGTTTCTGAGCTGATAAAAACATGACCGTGTGAGCTGGTTGACATGGCTGTTAAAAGACAGAGAGTCATCAAAAATTACACCTAAGTTCCTCACATGAGGTTTGACACACTGACCTAAGGGTCCAATAGAATTTTTTATAATGGGGATGATGTGGTCGGGAGCAATAATGAGGGCTTCTGTCTTACTTGCATTAAGCTGAAGGAAATTATCAGCCATCCAGCTCTTGATGGCATCGATGCATTCATTAATAATGCAAAAACGATTACACTCACTGGGCTTAAAAGAACAATACAATTGGATGTCATCCGCATAAAATTGATAAAAGCAAATCAGCAGAGCTAAACCCAACTGAATTCTCATCAACTGGCATGAAGCTGAATATGGATTGTAAGAAAGGAGGGGATTCCCTGACCACATCAGGTACTCAGATGTATGAGCTATTGTATGGTTTGTGTTAGCTTGATCGACTCACTAGCTCACTGAAGTATAACAATGAGTTTACGTACTAGGTTGCCAGATAGTGAGTTTGTAACATTATTGAATAAAGGGGCTTTTCATATATTTATATACTATTTATTTTACTATACTATGTATTTCAGAGTCAAATCAAATAGTGGAATGTAACATAAGCTATGAATGGGAAATGGCTGCATTTATATACCGCTGTTATCCAAAGCACTTTACAATTTGTTCCTCACATTTGACCCATTCACTCACACATTCACACACCGATGGCAGAGGCAAACATGCAAGGTGCCAACTGCACATTGGGAGCAATTAGGGGTTAAGTGTATTATTCAAGGGGAGGAGCGGGATTCGAACCGGGAACCTACGGATTACCAGACGACTGCTCTACCTCCTGAGCCACTGTCGCCCTGACTGAAGACACTTGTGTGCAACACCAACAGTGCTTCATGGAGCGTAAACAATTATAGAAGTTCATATTGCATAATTCAAGCATCCCACACTCTCCATGGCACGGTGCAGACACCCATTACGCACCTCACACCCGTGCTTCAAACGTGTTTGTCTCAAGCAGCCAAACAGTGCAGTACCCAGGAGAGACTTCAGTTTTTCATTAACAATAGGCTATAATCTACTGCTCACTCCAAAATCTGCATGTCTCAGCATCTCCAACTATTGTACAGGCCTATGGACTAATCATCATCATCCACTCTACGAATGTTTACATTTTCTGAACAATTGAATAGATGAAGAACATTATTATTGCAGTGGTAAGAACAGAAGCTTTCATTAATGCCTCCCTATGTGGTCATTTTTGTCATTAACAACTATTGTACAGGCCTGGGCTAATTATAATCGTCCATTCCATGCTGCAATTTATTGTACAATTGAACAATTGAAGAAAGTTATTTATGGGATGGTCTCAGCACAGAAGGGACCATAATGCCTCCTTACGTGGTCATGTGGAATCTGCTTTACTTTGTTCATGCATGCACTTCATTTAGCAAAGGTGTATTTAATTAAAGTAACCACATTTTAACTTTATACATCCTATTATTGACTTTCCATTGCATGGGCCAAATCAAGCTCAAATATATTTTAAAAGGTATTTTGGTATATTTTAAGTGTTGGTCAGTAACATGGAGTCCCTCTGCTCTGCAGTAAACATAAAATAATTGTTCTTGTATCCCGTTCTCACTTTATCCAATCAGGAGAGAGAAACCTAGATATTTTAACTTATTTCAAGAAATCTTACCAAGCCAAATTTTCTGGAACATTGTTGTACTTGTTTCAAGCACATATTTGCTTTTATTTCTTATTTTTGTCAGACCATTTTTGCAGTGTGGAGTACTCTCTCCTGATTGGATAAAGTGAGAACGGGATACCAGAAAATGTATTTTCTATTTACTGCAGAGGGGAGGAACTTGTTACTGACCAAACACGCGATATCAGTGATGGCTGTAATGTAGAGCTATTATAAAAACAATAAAAATTAAAATACCACTTACAGCACCTTTAACAACCCCCCCCCCCCCCCCCCCCCACCATCTAAAAAAAGGAAAAAAACAGCAATTGATCTTGGGATGGCACTGCCACCCACAACAAGCAGTTAGTTAGTTACAGTAGTTAGTTAGTCAGTTAGTCAGTCAGTGAGTATTGTACTAGACCACAAGGATCCAGCAGAACATTTTATATAAAAAAGGAAAAAAATAAAAACATTTGTACTAAACACAATCTCCACTAGGGTTGACCTTCGAAGCTTTTTTTGGCCGTCAAAGTTTCTGGGCCCAAGATTAGATTTTAATTCGAAGCTTCGACAATAATAAATTTATTATAATTTTTTTGTATCTTATTGTAGAAGGGTGGATTATCCCTACTTTATGAGAGTGGATATGAACTGTCACCAGGTAGTGGGAGCACAGCAGATCTGGGTCCGGCTGAGCCCCCGACTGTAGTGTAAGAGTATTAGAATTGGAATTTAGCAGCGGGGCAGATGGGGCCTAGGGTTTACTAACCTAGGGTTTCTACGCTGGTCCTTCTTGCCCTCCAGGGCGACCGTAGTATTTCCTCCAACACCCACACTTCCCTTAATACGTCCCACACCCTCTCACACCCGGTGGCAGTGATGGTAGATAATACAATTTCTCCCCAAAGCAGTACCTTTCCTTGTTGACTGGTGAAGACCTGTACAGAGCACCTGCCCCAATTTCACATAGACCGTAGGGAAGAAGGGGTTAAACGATAATGCACATTAATGGGAAGAAAAGGTTTAAACAATAATGCACAGTAATTCACTCACACACAGTGGTGCCATTTATACGCCTCTCCTTTTACTGTTAATTGGGTATTTACATGAACAAGTCCCCGTATGGGTTAATACTCTTTTCATTGAACAGTACGGAGGGAGGTAGGCGGCAAGCTCCGTGAGCTATGGAATTGGAACAATCATTAAGGTGCATAAGTGCTGTTTACACAACTCGACCACACAACACATATAACCAGAAAATTAAGTGGGCCCACAGTTGAAACAAAAAGCCTATCTAAGCTGGCATTACCTAAAACAACAAACGTTGGGGCGCACCTACGTCACTGGTGCACGTGCCAGCTCAAAGTATTTATTCTCTTCGCCCTTAGAGGATGCTCTCGAAAAGGAGAATGTTCGCCGATAATGTTCCAGAGCGCTTGGAGCGCTAACAGTACCTGGTGTGAGTGTACCAACCGAGTGCTGGCCTGCTCCCGCAACGAATGTCTGTGACGCGAGATGGCCGTCGAACGGTCCCGTGGTTGTCACCTGTGATAGCAAGGGGGCTTGCTGGGCTGACATTAGGCAGGCGAATAGCTGGACTGGCGGTCGGCTAGGAGAATGCTGGAGGTGGGTGCGGTCCAGCGACGTCTGCTGCGGTGTCCGCTGCGGAGCTGGGAAACGGTGGAGCGACGCGTGAGCTAACTGGGCTAACAGGCCTATACTTGAAGCTAAGCTGTGGTCAGTGCGACTCCCTAGTCTTTTGCCTATACATTCCTAAACGCAGCGCATGGAATATCCACAATACAGTCCGGCAGTCGAACGTCTTCTTCTTGGTTCAAACGTACCCTAAGCACTATACTGGGAAGCTAAACTTTCGCATACGACGTTACTATCCCACCCCGTGGCAGGACTCGTATTTCGCGTGTCTTTATTATCAGGAGCTCTTGGTCCACACGTCTGCTTGCTTCAATGGAAAACGACGAAGAGGTTGTCTCGCTGTATGAGCTCCTCCTTCACCCAGCCTCTTCCTCACCTGTTGTCACCAGCCCAACATCGCAACAACTCCCCCTGGCGACAGTCCAGCGTCATGTCCCACTACTGAATGTCAATGTTAAAGTATATAGAATCAGAACGGGTCATCCAGTTACACAACATTATCACAAAAACAGTTAGGGCACAATGAATACAGTTAGACACATTGAATTAAGGTTGGACATATTCACGTGTCTACATTATGTTGTGGGACTTGTACAGCACTTTGGTCAACTTTGTTGTTTTTAAATGTGGTCTATAAATAAAGTGGATTGGATTGGATTCATTCATTAAATTAATAATGAGTTTGGGCAGATGCTCTCCGTTACACAGCCAACAACATTACATTACATAATTATGTTGCAACCTTCGTCTATAAAGCAAACAATTATATAAATATTTGTAGTTAATAGAGACAAAGAGAATTCGACTTAATTAAGCACGTTTTATTAAGACATGTTTGTATATGGGTCGGGACACTGCTGCTGACTGGGTGTCTTATCAATGACAGGTAAAACAAAAAATACTATAGAGAATTGTCAGTGCTGTAAAGTTTTAACCTTTTCAAATCTTAGAAAAAGAAACACTTTGCTTTTATGAAATATTGTAAGCCATCAATTGAGGCTTTATAAAAGCAGCAAATTGTATTCAACACAGAGAGGAGTTAATGAGGAATCTCCATGTGCTTGTTGTAACAAAGAGAGGCGGAGTTAATGCGGTGTATGAGTTTCAAGTTTCAAGTTTCAAGTTTCAAGTTTCAAGTTTCTTTAATAGTTGTCATACAGAAGTACAGAATACTTTTATACAAAATGCTTCTTACTGTTACGCTCCAGAGACTGTGCAAGACAAGATAAGATAAGTATAAAATAAAATAACATAGTATAGTATGTAAATTAGAAGTAAAAAAAATGAGGTCACAGTGTTCAGTATAGACATATGCACAATGTTCGATGCAGAATAGACGTAACTGAGTTACCATATAATATACAATACACAATACTATGCAGTGTACTAATATACAATACTATATAGTGCAAGGCAGAAATGGGATGAGGTGCAATTTAGGTACAATTTACAGTAGGTGTACGAGTTGTAGTGCAAATCCTTTATCAATAAATATAAAGTGTGTTTGTGTGATCTAAAGTGTGGAGCACGACGTCGCGGCGAAACGCATATGACAATGATACGAAGATGAAACGAAAGGTGTAACCGCAGCCTGAGTCTTTCTGTGCTCGCCTTAAAGGGGAACTATCTTATAAATGGCCTTTTTGAGTGTTTAGCATTGTTTCCTAGCTATGTGAACTTATATTAATATGATCTATGTCTCAAAATTCTCATATTGGTGCATTCTTCCAATTCTCCTCTCACAATATTCACCCTCACTGAACTGAGTCGTTTGAAAATGTGCCTATATGTGATGTCACATAGTCGCTGCTGCATGTTAATGTTCAGGCGAATGTAAAGCCACACAGTGGTTTAGGTGGCACCTGTAGCTGCGGCTGCAAAACAGCTCGAAATCTTGAGGTAGAAAAATGCTGTTTTTGAGGACTTGATTAGAAATACAAAACAATGAATAAAAAAAATATATATATTACAGAGGTGTTCCATAGACTCACAGGAATTGTGTAAAAGTGCCCAAATAGTGAAAGAAATAGTAAAATAGTTCCCCTTTAAGACTCCGGTATCGCTTGCCTGACCGCAGCAGTTCAAAGAGGCAGTTGTTCGGGTGGCTCGAGTCCTTAATAATTCTCTTAGCCTTCCCCCTGCACCGCTTGTTGTAAATGTTCTGGAGGGTGGGAAGCCCCCCTCCAATTGTGCGTTCGGCTGAACGTGTCACTCTTTGTAGTCTGCTACTGTCTTGTGCAGTGCTATTCCCAAACCAGGAGGTGATGTTGCCAGTCAGGATGCTCTCTATTGTACATGAGTAGAAGTTCCTAAGGATCTTCTGACTGACTTGGAACTTCCTTAGGCGCCTGAGGAAGTAGAGGCGTTGACGTCCGTTGCATTGGAGGCGCATGATTTTGCAGGTGTAAAAAGAAATAAAATCTATCTTATTTTTTTAATTCTAATTTCATTTTCCCGTTCGAATGAAGCTTTGAAGTATTTAAGACAGCCCTAATCTCCACACAATCTCAAACTCCCAGTGATCCGTGTCTGATTAATTCAGGAACATGCTACAAATGAGCCGACCCCTAACTGACCCCTAACTGGCATTTAAAGTTGCTCCGCAGGTGGAATATTCAATATTCAGTCATGCATGCACTCAGAATCTGTCACTGTCTCCCGTTGGCGCTTCTATGGCCAAAGAGATAAGACCTTGGTGACAGCACTGTTCAGCCTGTGTGTGTGTGTGTGTGTGTGTGTGTGTGTGTGTGTGTGTGTGTGTGTGTGTGTGTGTGTGTGTGTGTGTGTGTGTGTGTGTGTGTGTGTGTGTGTGTGTGTGTGTGTGTGTGTGTGTGTGTGTGTGTGTGTGTGTGTGTGTGTGTGTGTGTGTGTGTGTGTGTAATCTGCAGTTCAGGTGTTACCCAAAGAGGTAAGGTATGTCTGCTAGAACAATACATTGTTTTATTATATGTACAATTTAGCATAAAACTCTCTCTATTCTTACCTTGGCTGTTTCAGTAGCATCCTGGGTTCCATGACTTGATATTAAATGCCTCTGAAGTAAGGAGGGATTGATATTTGTGTGTGTGTGTGTGTGTGTGTGTGCGTGCGTGCGTGCGTGCGTGCGTGCGTGCGTGCGTGCGTGCGTGCGTGCGTGCGTGCATGCGTGCGTGCGTGTGTGTGTGTGCGTGTGTGTGTGTATGTAGCTGCTTGTATGTGTATATGTACATCACTGTGTGTGTGCGCGTGCGCATTTGATTGTGTGCATGTGCGCCATGAGTGATGCTAACTGGCTGAAGCGCTCATCTGCTGCTTACACCTGCTAGAAGCTCCATGGAGGGGCAATATTACGATTTAATTGAATCCCATTCTCTCCTGCCAGCGCTATGGGGAGACATTGGAAATGTGATCTTTAACTTGGCTTCACTCTACGACAGGTGGGCTGCGCAGGGACTGGTAGCGTGCCAGCTGTCATAAAGCTAGCCCTGACTGGGACTCTCATATTAAAGGCTTTGCAGGCCTGCTGTTATTGCAAAGACTTGAGCACTTCAGTAACTTCCACTGTGTAAAGTCTGTTCTGTTATGACGATCCCTCACAGAATCATTGGGAGACAGTGATTGCATTTTCTACCATGGCAGCAGGGCGGCGGGCGTAAACGTGGCATAGGGAATATAGGCTACATAAAAACACATATGCTCTTGTAGTCGCCCCTAAAATGAGTGCAGAATGTATGTAGACATATTTAAGCACCCACGCCTTCTGTTCTTGAGGGTAGTAGGCATGTTGTAGTACTACTTTTTTTTTTTTTTTAAAGGATAGTTAGAGGAGAGTTTAAATGGATGAAGAAACCAGCTTCCTAGTAACACAGTATCGCAGTACAAAAAAGTATCATGGTAGTTTCAGTTGTGGCCATTGTATAAATAATTTACCATGGTACTGCCATATGAAGTCATGTATCGCCATGGTACAACGTTTGCACTTAAATAATATGGTATAATCCAATTTAAACCATGATATTGTTGATAATATCCTGGTATGTAATTTTTGGCCAACAAAAACTTAAGGAAATACCATAGTTGGGTCAAGAACCAACATTCTGTGACCATTCTCTGGCTAAGATGTTTTGATGATTGATTTGACTTCTATGGACCTTTTATAAAATATTTAGCCCCCGTGTCCCTCCGAAAAATCCCGGCATTTTTTTTTGTCAGATGGCCAAATCGAAAATATCTGCTGACGCCATCTTGAAAAATTTACTTTTGATCCAGAGCACCTAGAATCATGTATGAATACACTTTTTTGTGTAAGTCAACCATGACGATTCCAATTCTGACATTAGTTTGACTCTATGACATCAATTTAACCCAGAAATCCAAGATGGCCACCATCCAGTAGAGCAAAAATGTAGAAAGAGACAGCAGAGCGAAAATGTTACTTTTGAATGGGAAAGTAAGATTTGGTGTTTGGGCAGGGCTTCAGACTAACAACTTTCCCAATAGCTAGCTAGCTAGCAACAACAACTAGTTAGCTAATATAGTCATTGTAGCCGTGTTTGGGGTTTGTTAACCCTTGTGTTGTGTTCGAAAGCTGTTTCTTTCAGGAGTTATTTTGATGATGTTCTGAGCTTGTGCTCAGCCTTCTGTTTCAAAAGGTATCTTGGACCACGCCATCTCGCCATTCCTTGACATGAAGAACTCCTGTTGACCTCGCTCA
Organism: Notolepis coatsorum; assembly: GCF_963971535.1. Lineage (NCBI taxonomy): Eukaryota > Metazoa > Chordata > Actinopteri > Aulopiformes > Paralepididae > Notolepis > Notolepis coatsorum. The sequence continues at coordinate 29,634,202 of NC_140180.1, read as the reverse complement.
TCCAGGCCTTCTTCTTCAATAGACTGCGAGTGTGTGTTTGTGTGTGTGTGCGCATACGTGCGTGTGCACATGTGTGTGTGCGTACGTGCGTGCATGCGTGCACTATCCCTTCATACAATGGGTTTCACGCTGGCTTGAATATGGAGCAGAGGAAGAGCAAGGCTTATTTTCATACATCTTACAATAAACCGCCCAACAAGTCAGTTGTGAATGACATCATGGAGAAGCTGTCTACCATCATCGCAACTAAGCACATGCCCTTCGCCTTCTTAGTGGGAGATCATCCTGTGTACGTCCTCATCACTCTGCTCAATGCCGAGAACCCAAACAAGTACCATGACATTGTACCCTTTCTTGGTCCCTTCCATACACAGTGTGTGATGATGAGCGCTATCTACAAGCACTACAAGGGGAGTGAGCTAGGAGATGTACTTGTGGCAGGAGGAGTTATTGCAGAGGGCTCCGTCGACGTGCACTGAAAGGCAAGCATTACAAGAGGTGGCTGCGTTGCTTGAGGCTCATCTATGAGGCACTCATGAGTCAGCTGGTAAAGGGGAGGCTCATGCCCAACCTGGCTGATGAGACAAGGGAGAACCTTGAGATTCTGAGAGATATGAGTCTCTTCCAAGAACCCCGTGCAGCTGCACATGCGGCAATGGAGGATGATACTGACCTCGAGAGCCTCATCACCAATTTATTCACCCAGGTGGAGGCCAGTGACATGGCGGACTACTGGAGGGACTTCCTGTCTATGACGGATGCACTCATGCAGAATGTGCATGCAGTACATATCTGCAACTTGGATGAGTATGTCAGCTCTCTGCGTGCCATGCTGCCATGGATGGTAGTGTACGACAACAATAGGTATGGAAGGTGGCTGCCTGACTTCTGGGCAATGCTGACAGCTCTCCCTGCTGATCAGGTCGCCTTCCTTCGTACTGACTTCACTCAGTCCATCACAGGCAACCCCTACTCCAACATGGCCTGGGACATGTGGATCGAGTGTACAATGAACAAGGGCAGCAAAATGAAGTCTGGCTGGCTCTCCATCCTCCAGAATGAGAAGCAGCTGCTGGTGCACTCCAGAAATGTGAACAATTTGGCCAAGATCCGGGTGGCTCACAATGCCCTGGCCACACACAAAAAAGCCAAGAGGAAGCACATAGAATGTGGTCCGAAAAGGATGAGAGAAGATGAGCAGCGAGTGCAGGACCTGGTCGCATGCATGCATGAGTTTGATTCCTTCCCATTTGATCCAGCCTCACCCACCCTCCGCACCCTACAGTCAGCCATGCCTGCCTCTGATGAACTCAACGCGGACTTCAACTCAGCCTATGCTGTGGGAGAGGAGAAGTTGACCAGCTTCTTGCAAGACCGAGTGTTCAGTAAGAAAACCTCCCTCCATGCACCTGTCCCTCTGAGCAAACGCTTGACATTTGCCAAGCAGCCCTGCATGGAGAAGCCCGGGGAGGAACTCAAAGCAAGAGCTGCTGAGATGGAGCGGAGTGCTCTCAAGGCAGTGATCGACCTGGTTGAGGTCAGTCAACTTGTGAATCTCTCAGAGTTGCTGGAACATCGTGTTGTCGAGGAATGTGTGGCCTTATTCAACTCCAATGGCACATATAGGAAGACACAGAAGAGCAAGCTCATTCAGAAGCTCTCTCTCCAATCTGTAGATCTGCAAGAACCCTACACCGCTCTTGTCGACATGGGCATGATCTGGAGGATGGCAACCCCATCAGCAGACACAAGATGGCACCCCATACAAGTGGTTGGACTATGTCCACAAGGTATCATCCATCATCCTTGGCCGCCATGGTGATGCTGACCGTATTTTCTGTGTAAATGACCCGTACGACGCAGCATACTCAACTAAAGATGATGAGCGAGATCTGCGGGTACAAGGTAAGGTACATGTACATGAAGCTGGGCGACCCCTTCCCCTCTGCCAGAGAGTTCAAAACACTGCTGTGTAGCGTCAGAAAGAGGGGGCGGCTACAAAAAGTAATATGCAGCTATCTGACTGACCTTGTTGCACAGGGTGTAGATACAGAGATCGTCTACTCTGTTGGCTCCCACTGCACCAACTTGTCAACCCAGCAACCAATGCAGAACTACAGCTTTGACCAGTCTGAGGCTGACACCATCCTCTTCTCTGCTTACACAGTTCTACGTGAGTCAGGCTACAGTGGCCCTGTGGTCATTGATGCAGCCGACACCGATGCCTATGTCATGGCAGCGGTCATCTCTCAACAGCTGCCCGGTATGCTCTGCATCAAGAGAAAGCAGAACACGGTCTTTTTGTATTGTATTGTGCAGCTACACTGCATTACAGGCTGTGATGCCAATTCAGGCTTCTATGACAAGGGTAAGTCGTCGGTGTATGACAAGGTGGCAAAGAGCCCTATGGCACGACGGCTGCTCTCGCGGTGTGGAGATAGCCTTGACCTTGAGGAGGAGGTGCTAGAGGAGCTGTTCGAGTTCACACGACATGTTATTTATGGCGACAAGAAGAGTAGCACCATGGCTGAGGCCCGTGCCACAAAGTGGAAGAGAATGAAGAAAAAATCATTCATCCATCTCCCTCCAGATGCAGATAGCCTACGCCAACACTGCCTCCGTGCCAACTACTTGGCATATCTAGTGCGCCACCCCTCCCTGAAGCGACACCCTTCGCCACTCGGACATGGCTGGGAGCTGGTGGGTGGTCGCTGTCGCCCTGTCCGCCACACACAACCTGCTCTCCCATCACATCTACCTGCACCAGGGCCAGCTGAAGAAAGTGAGGAAGAGGAGAGTGAGGAGGATGATGATGAGAAGGGAGATGATGATGTATGGAGGAGGAGGGGTGATTCATTGGAATCTGATGATTCAGAATCTAGTGAGGCAGAATGCTCTGATTCGGACTGATCATGACATGTTTAAAGTGGTTTCATTGTTGGGGCGCTCCAGTAGCACACCACATAGCGTGCTGAGTCGCGAAGCGGTCGTCCCGGGTTCGTTTCCGAGTCCCGGCGACCATTTGCTGCATGTCTTCCCTACCTCTCCTCCCGTTCTCCCTCTCTCCCTCTATCTGTCCTGCGTGGCCAGAAAAAGCTGAAAATGCTATAAAGTTAAAAAATAATTAAGTAAAAAAAAGAAGAAAAAAAAAGTAGTTAATCTGTTCAAGTTACAGCTATTTAAGAGAGCGTATTTTGAAGTATAATTAGTTATCTTATCATACTGTACATTCATCAATTATTTTGCTGAGATCCTTATGAAGGTAGTTTGTTTAAAGTACAGCAGTACCATGGTAAAATTGGTTTTGACATTAAAAGTTACATTTTCGCTCTACTATATGGTGGCCATCTTGGATTTCTGGGACAAATTGATGTCATAGAGTCAAACTGATGTCAGAATTGGAATCGTCATGGTTGACTTACACAAAAAAGTTTATTCATACATGATTCTAGGTGCTCTGGATCAAAAGAAAAATTTTCAAGATGGCGTCAGCAGGTATTTTGGATTTGGCCATCTGACAAAAAATGCCGGGATTTTTCGGAGGGACACGGGGGCTAAATATTTTTAAAAAGGTCCATAGAAGTCAAATCAATCATCAAAACATCTTAGCCAGAGAATGGTCACAGAATGTTGGTTCTTGACCCAACTACCATGATACTTTTTTGGAAATACCATGACAATGGCATGATAATTTACCATGTGCAGCAGAGATAATGGAGAACCCTGATGACATTGTATAAAAGAAAATGTTCTGTCATGAACTGCTTGTCTTAGACACTTATGAGAGGCATCATTTGACTTTCTTTTTCATTGGTGAAGGTTAACCACATAACTCATGAACTGTTTGTCATAGAGACTTGTGGGAGACCTCTCACGCATTGTCATTATTTTGAACAAACCCTAGTTCCTTTTTTCTTGCCTAAGGAGAAAATGAACAGTGTTTTCCTTTCTCTTTTAGCAGTAATTTTGTCCATTAAACTGCATGTGGGCTGAGAGGTCAATTTCACTTTACAGTTGGATTAAATGTTTTGTTAACTAGCCTAATTTTAAGAGCCACATTGCTAACACTAAATTACCAGATGTTGCAATTTCATGGTGACCTGAGCTGCAACGCTAAGATAGCTTTGGCTAGCAATTCTTCCTTCTTTTAAACTGCTGCTTAATAAAAAAAATTAAATAAAAAAAAAGCTGCTGAAGATTCCGGAGAGACATGAACAGCTGGAAATACGACACACTTAATTATATTGCAGTTCTATTAAGCTTAATTCTACTTTGAGAGCACCTGCACAATGAGCCTTGCAGCTTATCACGAACCAGGTGCTGTTTGAATAACACAAGAAACAACATTTAGAAAAAAATTCCAACGTTTAGTTATCACATTGAAACAGAAAAAGATGGCTTCTCTCCTACGCGGAGTCCAATACTTTTGCAAAGCCTCTGCGAAGATGTGCTCTGGGCCTGGGTGAGGTCCTACAGGTCCTTAATGATCAAGTGAGTGATTGGGTGCTTTGGGTAGAGCACAATAGGGTGAATGGTCGAGCAGATCTGTGGTGCAGGCGACTACCTACCTGGATTAATTCTGTTTTGTTTTGCTGTCTAACTTGGGGGTAAGAGTGAGTAGACTCAGTAGATGACTGCAGTTATAGGCAATGCTTTACCGGCTCTCAGTTGTGCCAGTTCTGAATGGAAGCAGTCCTGTTGTACCTGCTAAAGGAGTGCATTCTCTGCCTCTTGGTATTCACAAGCTGAGGGGGTGGAACCATCTGCTCTCATGCAGTGCTCGAGCAGTCATCTCTAGAAGGTCACTGAGGGGCCTGAACTGGCACACACGCATGCACACACACACACACACACACACACACACACACACACACACACACACACACACACACACACACACACACACACACACACACACACACACACACACACACACACACACACACACACACACACACACACACACACACACACACACACACACACACACACACACTTGCAGTGTTGGTGTAGTGCTTTTATTTATTTTCAGACATCACAATGCCTCGTTAAGGCATGACTGTAAATGTAAAATGTAATTTTTAATGAGACAAAGATTGACATATTTATTATTAATATAATTATTTAATTCCGAGGATGTCTGTAGAATCGACGTGAACGCAATCACCATGATTCCTCACACGGCGCACACCAGTCGGTCCCACTTACGACTGCTCTTCCGTGCTCGTAAATCCTGCTCTTAGCTACGAGCGAATCCCCGAGAAGGAACCGAAAATCTGCCCAAAAAGGTTGTAAGTGGAGCTACGGTGAAATTTGCTCTTAACTTTTGTCGTAAGTCTGTTGGTGCGTGAGGAAGTAGATAATCATCGATTTGCCATGTTTTCTATGCAAAATGTTTTTCTTCAAAGTAACTAGTAACTGATGGGTTCAGATACATGTAGTGGGGTAAAAAGTACAAGATTTCCTTTGAAATGTACTGTATAGTGCGGTGAAAGTACAAAGTCCCCTAAAATGAAGTAAAGTACAAGTACCTTCAAAATTGTACTTAAAGGGGAACTATTTTACTATTTCTTTCACTATTTGGGCACTTTTACACAATTCCTGTGAGTCTATGGAACACCTATGTAAGTTTTATTTTTTTTAAATTCATTGTTTTGTATTTCTAATCAAGTACTCAAAAACAGCATTTTTCTACCTCAAGATCTTAAGCCGTTTTGAGGCTGGGCTCCAACCACTGTGTGGCCTGGTGCCAACTGCCACATCAACTGCCACATTATTATGCAGCTGAGAAATCTCTGACATCACAGATATGCTCATTTTCAGATTCATATTGTGAGAGGAGAATTGGAAGAATGCGCCAATATGAGAATTAGAGACATAGATCCTATTAATATAAGTCCACATAGCTAGGAAACAATGCTAAACACTGAAAAAGGCCATTTATAAGATAGTTCCCCTTTAAGTTCAGTACTTGAGTAAAACTACATAGTTACTTTCCACTACTGCACGGCATAGAGGATAATCCTCCTTGGTGCAGAACAGAGATACTAGACAACACTGGTTTAGCTTGAGGCTGCAGGGGACACTAGCATCCCTGATCCCTTTGCTGATTATTCTATGTATCATAACGCTGCTGTGAGTGAGGGCATTATATTACAGTGAGGGATTCACTGTTTAAGCAAGGCTGCAGGTATTACCAACCAAGTACAACCTGGCTTTATGTTACCATGGAAACCCTGAAAACCATCGCCCAACATCCATTTTGCACCCTGCTTTACCCAGTATTACCTAGAATCTGTTGCACATTTTATGAATGGCTGTAAAGCATACGATATTCAAACCTTTATTTATTCTCGAAAAGGCAATTGAGGTCACCCTCCTTTTCAATGTTGTTGAGACTTTACAGACATTTCAATGCACACATTTCTACAATATAACAATAATAAATATGAATAACTATCTATATAGTACTTTCCACACATGGACCACAGTCCAGTGTGCCCCGCAGCAATTAGTATAAAACATAGGCATAAAATCAGCACACAATTGACAGAATAAAAACAATGCATAAATTGCAGACATAAGAATAGGTATAAAAGACAATAAAAGTAGTGCAATGTAAACGTGCAGACTTAAAGGGGAACTCCAACATTTTGGGAAATTAGCTTATTTAACATCTTCCCTTGAGTTAGACAAGAAGATACATACCTTTTTTGTCTCTGTGCGTGCATTTTAGCTTTGGGAATAGACGCTCCGTTAGCATAGCTTAGCTTCATCACTGGAAGTGAGGCAGGACAGTAGCCTTACAGTGTATTGCAAGGTCTGACATTGACCAAACTTGATATGCATGACCTTGGTGGGCTCTAGGTCAACTCCTGAAAAGGGGGTCAATGTCAGACTTTGCAATCAAAAGTTAGGGGGCTAATAACCCTTGCCATAATTTCAGTGCGCCCCCTAACTTTTGATTGCAAGGTCTGACATTGACCCCCTTTTCAGGAGTTGACCTAGAGCCCACCAAGGTCATGCATATCAAATTTGGTCAATGTCAGACCTTGCAATACACTGTAAGGCACTGTAAGGCTATTGTCCTGCCTCACTTCCAGTGATGAAGCTAAGCTATGCTAACGGAGCGTCTATTCCCAAAGCTAAAATGCACGCACAGAGACAAAAAAGGTATGTATCTTCTTGTCTAACTCCAGGGAAGATGTTAAATAAGCTAATTTCCCAAAATGTTGGAGTTCCCCTTTAAGAATAGGCATAAAATCAGTACAATAGTACAATGTTGCTCGAAGGCATGTGAACCCCCCGGAACAGTCAGTCGCCCAAACGCGTCTATATTAAAGCCAGCCCAAGAGTGCTTCCGCATTCGCCTGATTGGCCCCGGTAACGCAATGCAATGCGCATTTTCTTTTTTGCCACTCACTCGCGGAAATGGAATACATATTATCCAAACGAGGACCAGATTCACTCATAACGCCATAACGTTATTTCGCGAGCCCAGCTGTCAGAAACTGTACATTGTAACGTTAACACAGCCCAGCTGTCAACTGTACATTGTAACGTTATGTTATTTCGGGCGTTTTATTCATAACGTTATTTCGCGCGACTGTACATTGTAACGTTAACACAGACCAGCTGTCAACTGTACTTTGTAACGTTATGTTATTTCGGGTATTCATAACGTTATTTCGCGTGACTGTACATTGTAAAGTTAACACAGCCCAGCTGTCAACTGTACTTTGTAACGTTATGTTATTTCGGGCGTTTTATTCATAACAAACATTGACGCGATTCCGCCAACACATATGTAATGGTTTTGCTATGCATATAATAACAGAACAGATTGACAGGTGGTGACAAAGCACTGGGCATTTATTTAAAAAGCTGTCAACTGTACTTTGTAACGTTATGTTATTTCGGGCATTCATAACGTTATTTCGCGCGACTGTACATTGTAACGTTAACACAGCCCAGAAATAACATAACGTTACAAAGTACAGTTGACAGCTGGGCTGTGTTAACGTTACAATGTACAGTCGCGCGAAATAACGTTATGAAGAAAACGCCCGAAATAACATAACGTTACAATGTACAGTTGACAGCTGGGCTGTGTTAACGTTACAATGTACAGTTTCTGACAGCTGGGCTCGCGAAATAACGTTATGGCGTTATGAGTGCGCGAGTGAGTGGCAAAAAAGAAAATGCGCATTGCATTGCGTTACCGGGGCCAATCAGGCGAATGCGGAAGCACTCTTGGGCTGGCTTTAATATAGACGCCGCCCAAACACCCCACACATCAATCCCTATACCACATCCCAATCCAAGACCCCCCCCCCCCCCCCCACCACCATGCACGGCAACGGGAATGCCACCCCCCGATATAAAGCCCTGTATTCTGCTAGGCATGATCGTATTGTCGATCTGGTTACTACAGCTGTCAGAGAGGTTGTCACAAAGTCATGTATGTCTGTACAAACTGTCGTGACAATTAAGAGCATTGCTTCTAGTACAGGTGAGTCCTTTGAACAAATGCACAAATGTGTCTCTAGGACCCTTTGTGACCAAACTCCATGAATAGTAGCATTGTGTCATAGTCCAGTTATACCCTTTCAATTTGTCGAGAGGAGTCTCTTAATTTAGCTAAACATTAAATTGGTTTGCCTTGCACTAGGATAGTTACCAGGGGCGTTTCATCTGGGCCCATGTTTGTTTGTTCATTGAAAACATTTCCAATGCTACTTCATCAAGGGTTTTGGTATTTTCTAATATTGTGTTATTATGTTAGGGTGTTCTTCTTACCCAGTGCCCTTCCTGTCTCCCCCGCTAGTTAGAGTTCATGAGACCGCCACAACCCCTACCTCTTGGGTGATTGACTATGATCACCATGGGTGGACCATTAGACCATTGAGCATAGAGTCGTCCCTCCCCCTATTGTTCTTCTTGGTCAGGACAGTCTCTGGCCCAATTTACCACATAATGAAACACCCCTTTGTCTTAATAATAATAATAATGGATTGGATTTATATAGCGCTCTTCATGTTCACGAGGACCCCAGAGGTCTTCCCCGATGGCCTGGTGCTCTGCCTCTACCAGGGACGTGCACAGGACTTTAGAGGGGCAGGTGCTCAAAGGCTGAAAAGGGCACTATACCTGTGTGTATATATTAACCAAGCGCGCGTAGCGGCGAGCACGATTTTTAAGGGCCCTTTTTGGGCGGGGGGCCCCCTTTTTATGCTTTTTGGGGGGTTATGGTGATCAAATATTGAACTATAATAATCAGTGCAGGAGCTCACTTATCCTTGAAAGACACTTTTATCACTGACTTAAAAGGCCCATACATCTCCATAAATGTTCAGGGGGGAGGGAATAAGTGCTTACCCTACAGACCCCAAGAAGTGCTGTATATTCCGTATTGTTTAATATAAATGCATTTTTTATTCCAATCCCGATTTGTATTTGAGATTCCCAAATCCCATCGGATTTGACTTCTTTGTGTCCCTCAATGAGTGAAATACCAGCATTCAACAGCAGTTTCTATCATCATCATCATCATCATCATCACCACCCACGCTATGCATAAAATATATAGGTCCGCGGAGAGGCACGCTGAGGAGAACGTGCAAACTGAAATGGAATATGGGGTATCTCTCTCTCTTTACCTAATATTTTGATTCTATCCTGACATTTTTCAGTTGGAAGGGCAGTCTATATGCTTAACGATAAAAAAAAGAAAAGAAAAAAAAGGGCACTTTTTTGATGAGGCTCAAAAAGGCAGGTGCTCAGGCACCCCTTGGCCTCTATGTGTGCACGTGCCTGGCCTCTACCTCTCGCTAATCACCACTTTGGCCCCTATCCGCAGCTCTCCCACATTCGTAATGCTGGGCCATCATTTATGACATTCTTATTAAAGTCTTTGTTGTTTGTGTTTATCTCTGTATTGGCTTCAGCATTCCAACTTCTGTACATGTCAGGCAAACAGCAGCATTTCCTGTAGTGTGTTAGTGTCAAGGGCAATGCACCGTTTTTTTTTATCGTTTTCTGGATCTCAGATCTCAGTCCCTCTCTACAATTGCACTTTTTACTCGTTAGCACCCAAGCCTGGGTCATTGGGTGCCTGCTGCGTGCCGTGGTCACAGAAAGCATCAGTCATTCTTGCAGCAAAGTCAGTAATGCTTTCGCCAGGCTGTTGTCTTGTCTCTTGTATTTTATCCCGGTCCATTCCATGGTGGTTCATCCCATCTGTCAGCTGAGTGATAGCTGGCCAGCACCCCAATCGTAATTCACCTCATCACCTTATCACCCTCCATGTCGTCTCTGAGCAATCCCCACTTTAGCCCCAGCTTCCCTCAGACAATAGTTTCAGATTCTTATTCTGTGTTATAGGACGGTGCTGCTCAACCAGCTAGAGCAGGGCATCCATCATTTGTTTTCCTTCCTCCGGGGAGATCAGCAGTGAGGTCTCTCATCTGGGGGCCTGTGGGCGTAAAACATATACGCGGCTCGGCCCTGGAGGTCCAATACCTGGATAATGGGCGCTTGGAAAGAGAGCTTTGCTTCTTCTGTCCCTCCTGTTACTCCGTCTCCATTCCCAAGCCACTTGATCCCCTGCTGTAGTGGAGAGCTGGGTTTGTGGTGATAGAGGTCTGTGGATGTGGGGGTGGAGGCAAACAGGTCTTTGCATGTACTCAGGGAGGTGCTATGAGCTGGAGAGTCGGTAAACAGACGGTAAATGAACTGCATTTATATAGCCGGTTTTATCCAAAGCCTCTACAATTAAAACGAGGTATGCTGTTTTTTTTTTCTAACATACTTTTTCCAGCTTCAATACGATAATAAGTATAATATACAGTAGTAATAATGATAGCAAATAAGGTAATAATGCTGAATAATAACACAGAATAGGTGAGAAAAATAAAAAGAGAAAAAAGTGTAATTTGATAATATTTAACGTTACATTCCAATGCAGATGACTTATTGACATGGATTTTGTGTGGAGAGATTTCCAAATTGTTTCAGTTACAGTGTTTAGAATATGTGGAATTGAGTTATCGGAATCAAGTATGTACAACATTATGTCATCTGCATATAAAGACTTTATGCACTTGCTCATTAATAACCGGCCCTTTGATGTTTACATTGCCTCTTATACATATCACCAGAGGTACTATAACCACTATACTATTAGCCCATTAGTAATAACCATTGTATACTGTATAGAATGATTTTACAAATTTGATGACATTTGCAAAAAGAAAATCCCCTTAAATTCTGTGAAACACCTTCTGTCCATCCAATGAGTAGGGAAGGTTCCCGGAGTTTTATTGTCCGTCCACAGTAAATTTAACAGAGTATATTTTACTCAAACTGAGTACATTTTACTCAAACTAAGTAAAACTTTACTCAGTTTGCGTAAAATGTACTCAGTTTGAGTAAAATATACTCAGTTTGAGTAAAATTTACTCTGCGAAATGTACTGTGTATAGCTACTATACCTACTTACTAGTTATAGTGCTGGCTAGTATGACTTACTACCAGTGTATTTATACCTGTATCACTCTACATAATAATAATAATAATAATAATAATAATAATAATAATAATAATAATAATAATAATAATAATAATAATAATAATAATAATAATAATAATAATAATAATAATAATAATAATAATAATAATAATAATAATAATAATAATAATAATAATAATAATAATAATAATAATAATAATAATAATAATAATAATAATAATAATAATAATAATAATACTACTACTACTACTACTACTACTAATACTACTACTACTACTACTACTACTACTACTACTACTACTACTACTACTACTACTACTACTACTACTACTACTACTACTACTACTACTACTACTACTACTAATAATAATAATAATAATAATAATAATAATAATAATAATAATAATAATAATAATAATAATAATAATAATAATAATAATAATAATAATAAATGTAAATAACACTGTAGATATATCTGATTAGCATTATTACTCAGTAGTACTAATTTATATACAGTATACTTCATTTTAATCACATGTATACTGTATATTGCTATTGAACTTTAATGTTACATGTACACTGGTTAGATGCCAACTTGTTTCAGTTGTATTGTACTACCACCAATCTTAATCCATAATCCATACCATAATCTTGAAAGGGGAAGAAAAAAAAGAAAAGGTTGTTGACCTCATTCCAATTATAGTGATTTCTCGATAAAAAGCAAGGTTTTTATTGGCTTTTATTGGCAAGGCTATAAAGCAAGGTTTGTACCCTCATTTATCTAACTAAAATAAGTTATTATTGGCAAAAGCAGCGGATATTTAGTATGTTGGTGCTATGGGGATATTAAACAGAGCCAGTAGGGGCTAGTGTCTCTCAACTCCACTTACAAATTCCCCAGCATCCTTTGGATAGCGGCACGGTGGTCTAGTGGTTAACGCTGTCGCCTCACAGCAAGAAGGTCCAGGGTTCGATTCCCGCTTGGGGACCAGGTTTCCATGATGCCAGGTACCCAGGTGGGGTATCTCCCAGGCCCTTCTGTGTGGAGTTTGCATGTTCTCCCCGTGCTCGCAAGGGTTTCCCCCCCGATAAGATAAACCCAATGGAAAAACATGCACAACAACAGATCGCTAACACTGTGGCGTCCTTGACGTCACTTGGATTGGTCCCCGGGGCTCGGCTCACGTTGACGCCCTATCTGCTCCCAGCTGCCCATGGGGGGAAGGACGACGGGATGGGGCAAGTGCAGAGACTCAATCGCATCGGCGACTGAGAAAAAGACAATGCATGTGTGTGTGTGTGTGTGTGCCGCTCCAATTGCATGTCCAGTTCGTTGCCGAATAAAGACCCCCTAAAGAGGTCCTGCATTATTATATTATTATGATTATCGAACATAGGAAGAGGGTTTTGATGAAACACTCAGACTGTCAGACTTTGGCTGTGTTTTGCTAATGTAAGACTATCTATCTATCTATCTATCTATCTATCTATCTATCTATCTATCTATCTATCTATCTATCTATCTATCTATCTATCTATCTATCTATCTATCTACCTACCTATCTATCTACCTATCTATCCTTCTATAATTATATCAATTGTAAAATAACTTAAACAGTGTCTAGTACAATGTACTGTTTTTTACTGTATTACTAAGCTGACAATTATATTTGTGTTAATACAGGGAATGTCATCAAATTCCTCACAACAGCCACCTGTTAGGAGACGAGAGTCTGTGTTCTAAAACTGTTGAACTCAGTTTCTATTCTAAATCTATAACGTTATTTAGTCTTGTGTTGGTCTCGTTCTCTGCTACTATTTTCTGAAGAAGCTACAGTATATTATTGGCTTAGAATTTACTACTGCTGACAGCATGCCCGGTGACAATATTTAAGTTGCTCATTTTCTCTGTTCTTGGCAGAATGTATAATGTGGATTCTGCCCGTTGCATTGTACTTTTTCCTTGCAACGTATTATTTTTGCCGTTTGTACTATAGCTTGATTCACTTTCGAATAAACCTCTGAAAGATGTTTTCTACTTTTCATTATTAAATATGATCAGGGGGGCGTCGTTTCTGATTATTGATTACCAATAACCGCGTTAGCCTCAGTAGCCACATTCGCTGATCTGGGGTGGATGGCTATCATAACGAGGCCTGATCAGCATGTAATTTACGTGAAAAAGATCTTACCGTGGGCCGGTTGGATCCCCCAAAGGATTTCCCAGTTATCGATCGCCATCTGGTAGATCGATATGTCCATTGGCTGATCATATATTCCTTTACTGCACACTGAAATCCGCGTCCCAAAACGTATTCCGTGTAACAGGCTACAGGCATAGCTTCAGTTTAGCAGAAAACTACATTGGAGATCCAGAAAAAACAAGACAACTTCTGCCACAGGGAACACTGCATTATCGAGATAGCGCCCCTAAGAGGATCTGGCCGGTAATGCACTTTTTCGAATTCAAAGAGTAGGGTACTTCTGCAGTGCTGCTCGGTGACATCGAGTAGGATATTACAATGGAATAAAAGCCAAAACAACCTTGCCACGGACATGTCCGTGGTTGGTCCTCAACCGTTGGATCCGAAACACGGACATCTCTGTGGTTGGCCGGGAAATGGTTAAGGGGATGCAGACCAGAAAAAGACATTCGTCTTGTTTACATTTACATTTAGTCATTTTTTTTTTTATTTTTTTTTTATTTCAGATAATGGTTGAAGAAGTGCGTCTTTAGTCGATGGTGAAATATTGGACGGGTTTTGGCTGTCCTAACTGTGGTGGGCAGTTCATTCCACCATTGTGGGACAAGGACTGAGAAAAGGCGGCTTCTCCTTGATTGATTGAAATGTTTATTAACAGATTGCAGAATGGGTACAGTACAGTACAGCTCAATACATACAATTGTTAAGGGGATGCAGACCAGAGAAAGACTTTCGTCTTGTTTACATCAGGGTCCCCCATTTTCAATTCATCATATGACACACACGACATACAGATAGACAGTACTGCTACATCTATACATTTATGACATACCAGATTTGCAAATACAGTACTGTTTGTGATACAAAAAAATCCAGAAAAAGAGTGTATATACATTTGACATAGAAACTGTACATTGGAGGAGGTTGGGTAGGTGGGTGAGGTTGGGTGGGGCTGTACATTGGAGGTGGGGGGGGGGGGGGTTGGGTAGGGGGGGGGGACACTGTACATTGGAATACTGACAAAGCCATACTTGGTCTTTACTGTACAACTGGGTTAGGACATTTGTAGGGGCCAGTTTTGAATTGCAGTCTCCCGTAGGTGTTCTTTGAGAGTGTTTTTGAAAGTGGGTAGTGATTCACATTCCTTTACAGCTTTGGGTAGGGCGTTCCACATTGATGTGGCATAATGATGATGACCCTCCCGGAGCTCGGATAGGAGTGGGTCTGAGACTGCCAGAAGATGCAGTGTGTAGGGGTCTTGATGGTGTGTAGTTAGAGACCATTGACCGGAGGTAGGTGGGAGCGGTTCCCTTTGCCGAACGGTATGCCAGGTTGAGGGCCTTGAAGCGGATTTGTGCGGCAATGGGGAGCCAGTGCAGGTCCCTAAGAAGTGGGGTGACATGGGCTGACTTCGGTAGGTTTGAGATCAGGCGGGCCGCTGCATTCTGAATGAGTTGAAGAGGCTTGGTGGCAGTGGTCGGAAAGCCAGCAAGCAGCGCGTTGCAGTAGTCGAGGCGGAAGATGACTGTTGATTGGACGAGGAGTTGGGTGGCTTATTTTGTCAGGAAGGGGCGGATCCTTCTGATGTTGCTCAGGAGGAATCTGCAGGTTCTGGTTGTCGCTGCGATGTGAGCGGAAAAGTTCAACTGGTCGTCGAGGACAACACCAAGGTTCTTGGTGGTCGGGGACGCATTCTCGACTGTGATGGAAAGGTCGGTCAGGGGGGAGGATTTGGCCGGCAGGTGGAGCAATTCTGTTTTGCTTAGGTTCAGTTTGAGGTGGTTGGTCGTCATCCAGGCGGAGATGTCGGACAGACAGGCCGAGATCCGCTCGGAAACGTGGATATCTGAGGGAGGGAAGGAGAGGAAGAGTTGAGTATAATCGGCATAGCAATGATACGAGAAGGCATGAGAGGTGATAATGTTACCCAGAGATTTAGTGTAGAGGGAGAAGTGAAGGGGTCCTAGGACCGAGCCCTGGGGGACACCCATCCGCAGGGGGCGGGTGGCCGACAGGGTCCCTCTCCTTGACACTTGGTAGGAGCGGTCATTGAGGTATGTCAGCCATGTCAGCGCAGAGCCAGCCACTCCTATTCATGCGAGGGACGCGAGGAGGATGTGATGGTTGACTGTGTCGAAGGCTCCAGACAGGTCTAGGAGAATCAGGACAGAGGAGGCCTTTCTCTTTTTCTAAGTGAAGATGTTTACATCAGGGTCCCCCATTTTCAATTCATCAAGAATTGAATGAATAAGCCCTAACTGCTCCTGATGAGCAGGTTTCCACCTTGCATGGTTGCCTCCACCGTCAGTGTGTGAATGTGTGAGTGAATGGGTGCATGTGAGGCATAAATTGCAAAGCGCTCTGTTTTCTGGTAGGCCCAGTAGGATTATGTTCTTTCTTTACCCTCGGTTTTCTAAGTCATCTGCCTTTAATTCTAGGGTTTCTCTGTATGATCTAGTTGGCTCACTTGGACTTTACCCTCCAGAGCCGAAATCCTCCATTCGGTCTCCTTGAGGGTTTCTCAGTTTTTAGAAAAGATAGAAATAAGTTTGGAGGTGGAGTGGCTATTTATGTTCAAAATAATTTACCTGCCAAAATACGTTATGATCTAATGAGGGAAGACATTGAAGCAAACTGTGTGCAAGTCCACTTGCCTTATTTAAAACCAATTCTAGTATGTTGTTTCTACAGGCCTCCTAGTGGAGATGCTATGTATATGAATGGGTTGTGTGAGATGTTTGACAAGATATCAGATGAAAATAGAGAAATCTTCTTGTTAGGTGATATGAATGTAGACTGGATGGTGAAGTCATGTCCCAACAAGAATAAGTTGCTCTCTATGTTAAATGCTTGTAATCTGTCTCAAATTGTTGCATCTCCAACAAGAATAAGTCTAGGCAGTGATGGTATTATTTCTGGGACATGCATTGACCATATTTATACAAATGTTTCTGAACAATGCTCTAAGGCTGTCTCTGTCCCTGTAGGGTTCAGTGACCACAATATAATAGCTGTCACTAGAAAGTCAAAGGTTCCAAAACTTAAAGCTAAAATCATATTAACACGGTCCTATAAAAGATTTAATGAAGATTCATTTATTGATGAAATATCCAGTATAGATTGGAACATGGTGTGTAGTGAGGATGACCCTGAAGCTGCCCTGGATTTGTTTATGTCAAGATATATGAGTGTTGTAAACAAGCATGCTCCTTTAAAAAAATTCACGGTCAAAAATAGATCTGCCCCATGGCTTGACAGCAGTCTCAGGACCCTAATGAAAGAGAGAGACATGGCCAAAAAAGCCTCAGTTAGTTCTGGTTCAATTGATGACAGGCATAAATACTGTGCTTTACGCAATCAGGTGACAAAACTAAACAAGGTAAAAAAATTGACTATTTTAAACAAAGGTTATATGATGCGAGAAATGATAGCAAACAAATATGGAATGTTTTTAATGAAATGATGGGTCGAAAGACAACTGTGTGCACACCCTTAGTGGAATCAAATGGATTTGTTCTCACGAAACCAGGTGAGATTGCAAATCATTTTAATGATTATTATGTGGGTAAAGTATCTAAACTAAGGCATGCTATGAATATGTCAAACAACCGGAAAACAAATGACTGTATTAAGTATATTATAATGAAAGACAAAATGTGTGAATTTGAATTTCATCAGGCTGAAGTCAGTGAGGTGGAGCGGTTACTCCGCTCTCTTCCTGATAGTAAGTTAGCAGGCCTAGATAACCTGGATAGTAAAGTGCTGAGAATGACTGCTGGTATTATAGCATCTCCTATATGTCATATTATGAATAGATGTTTGGATGTGGGTCTATTTCCAAAGATGTGGAAGGAGGCTAAGGTTTTTCCTTTACCTAAGGATACCAAAGCTGCTTTTAATGAGGGACATTCTAGACCTATAAGTATTTTACCTGTCTTGAGCAAAATCATGGAAAAGTTGGTGCATTCACAAATTCAAGCGTATTTTGTTTCAAACAAGCTTGCAACAGATTCTCAACATGCCTATAGAGCTGGTCACTCTACTTCTACTGCCTTGATACAGATGACTGATGACTGGCTTAAAGCTATAGATAACTCTATGTTGGTGGGAGCTGTGCTGTTAGATTTTAGTGCTCCATTTGATGTGCTGGACCATTTTCTACTGGTTGATAAACTTAAATGTTATGGTTTTAACTCTTCTGCTTTAAAGTGGATACTAAGTTATTTGTCCTCTAGATCACAGAAGGTGTATCTAAATGGCAGCCTGTCCAGTAGCAGAGGTCTAGAGTGTGGCGTGCCGCAAGGAAGTTGCCTAGGACCTTTGCTCTTCTCTGTATTTACGAATGACCTATCTTGGGCTACCAAATGTGCTACAACAGTTCTTTATGCAGATGATTCAACATTGTATTACGTGGCACCATCATGCAATGTACTTAATGAAGTTTTGAGTAGAGAACTTAAAGTTGTGCATGACTGGGTAGTATGTAATAGACTTGTCCTTAATATCTCCAAGACCAGGGGCGGAGCTATAGGCGCGGCAGGGGAGGCAGCGGCCATAGGGCCCGCCCACCGTCTGGCGGGAGGGGGGGCCCGGGCCCCGGCCCCCCCTCCGGCCCCGGGCCCAGGCCCGGGACTGAATGGAGTTGCCGTTCGCGTGTGGGACTGGATCGAACACAACTGGTGGTAACGGCAACTGGGACTGGTGCGTTTGTTTTGATTCTAGGCTCCTCCCGTTTTGCCAGTACTGTGGTACGAGTACGACTGATAGCGTGTGGTTTAGGAACAGGGCGTTTTGCACAAATCCAGCGCTCCCTTTCCTTGGCTGTGACGTAGCCACGTAAATCTCACAAGCAGCGCGGAGGTGATATTTTTCTCTGATGTCGCGTTCACGTTACGTGGGAAGAATCGGAAGAATCAGCTTCCGACTGGGAAAAACCATTCACGTCAGCCTCCTAGTTGTAATTCCTACTAGGACATATGGGATTTTTTATAGACCCCGATATCTCCCACTTCGCGTCACGAATTGCGGAAGTATGGATGTGGGCGTTTTGATCGAGTCAATGCGTGAAGGCTTCCTAGTTGTAGCAACGAGATGTCCTCTGGTTCTTCCGCTTCTTCCCACGTAACGTGAACGCGACATCAGAGAAACACAACATAATAAGTCACCTGAAACATGAATGAATGAAAACTTTATTAACAGATTGCAGAATGGGTACAGTACAGTACAGCTCAATACATACAATTGTTAAGGGGATGCAGACCAGAGAAAGACTTTCGTCTTGTTTACATCAGGGTCCCCCACATCACCACCGTGGTGTATTAAAATCCGACGACGCCGAGCAGCTAAAGGGGACATTTACCAGCACAAAGTGTGGATATATTATGATTTAACAAGTCTTATCTGTCCAGGACGATGACAACATTATTGCAGGTAAGCTACCTAGTACTACTAACGTTATCACGCTAGCTTGGATGCTAACTAACGTAATGTGAATGAATGAATGAAAACTTTATTTAACAGATTGCAGAATGGGAACAATACAGTACGGCTCGTTAAGGGGATGCAGACCAGAGAAAGACGTTTGTCTTGTTTACATCAGGGTCCCCCATTTTCAATTCATAGTGATCATAGAAAACATATACGTTACCACCTAGCCACAATCTATGGTATTTCTAGGTTACCACATGGGTGGCGCATGTGAACACTTTGTGAATTATGTGAGGGTGTATCATGATGATGGTAATTTGGCACTTAACGAACGTTACCTATCTCTTTGCCGTTTTGCATAGTGCACTGCATAGTACCAGAGATGACAAAAGTTATGTGGTAACATAGGTCGCATCACTGCCAGTAGTCGGCATATTACCCAATTCTGACTCTGGTATTAGTCAACTAACGTACTGTTAGCCAGCTACTGTAATAACGAAACTGAAATATCTAATGATGATAGTCAATCATAAAGACAGAAAACACTCTCATCACAGACAAGCTGGATCTGGCCAAATACCTAAACATGTCATGGTGAATGAATGAAAACTTTATTTAACAGATTGCAGAATGGGTACAATACAGTACAGCTCAATACATACAATTGTTAAGGGGATGCAGACCAGAGAAACACTTTCGTCTTGTTTACATCAGGGTCCCCCATTTTCAATTCATTATAACATAATGACATACAGATAGACAGTAGTGCTACATCTATACATGACATACCAGATTTGCAAATACAGTACTGTTTGTGATACGAAAAGAGTCCAGAAAAGAGAGTATATACATTTGACGTATTATTATTGTATTGTGATATGTTTTGTTTCATGTTGGATTTTTTTTTTTTTTTTTTTAATAATACAATAAATATCGGGGGGGGGGGGGGGGGGGGGGGGGCCCGAGCTGTCAATCTCGCCTCGGGGCCCGTGGGGCATTCCAACCGCCACTGTCCAAGACTAAATGTATTGTGCAAAGCTTCATTTAAACTTGTGTAATTCAGCAGTTCAACAAGTTGAAAGTACTAAACTCCTTGGAGTGATGCTGGATTGCACTCTGTCTTGGTCTCAGCATATTAATTATATTGTTTTAAAAATGGGAAGAGCAATTGGTATTTCCAGGAAATGTGCTTCTTTTGTTGCCCGTCCCCTTTTATGTCAGATAGTGCAAAGTTTAGTTTTATGTCATCTTGACTATTGCTCTGCGATGTGGTCATCTGCTGCCAGTGGTGACCTCAGGAAGCTCCAGGTGGTCCAGAACAGGGCAGCACGGTTGGTACTGGGCTGCTCACTAAGGTCTAATGTGAGCCGTATGCATGCCCGCCTCTCTTGGCTTAACGTTGAAAATAGATTGTCTTTTAATATACTTGTGCTGTTCAAGTTGGTCATGAGCAGTAAGACTCCTGTTTTTATACATAATCAGATTGTTTTTAGTAATACTGTGCACGAGCATTACACTAGAGGTTCCAGTAGTGGGCAGCTTGAATTGCCAGGTCCTAGAACCAGCGCTCTGGGGAGATCTTTTATTTTTAGAGCATTAACTCTGTGGAATGGCCTGCCTCGGAACCTCTGCTGCATTTACAGTAGATTCACTTTTAAAAAGAATCTTAAATTGTTTTTAAATTGTTTTTAACACTGTAAAGTAATTTTTTGTTTTTGTTTTACACTAATGTAATTTTTGCTTAATTGTTACAGTAGGTTCATTATGCATTGTGTGTACTGACTTTTAATAATTTTGTTTTTTGCAATAGTGATTGTTTTTGTGTGTTTTTTTGTGTGCGGACCCCAGGAAGACTAGCTGGTTGCTATCGCACCAGCTAATGGGGATCCCTAATAAAATAAAATCAAATCAAATCCTCGATGTGCAGAGAGTGTTTTATTTGATGTTGCTAATGTAGCTTCAATATCCCAGACTTTGGTTGGTAAGTCCCCAAGATGGCCGTCAATACCGTCCAGGTGGTTTATTTCGACTGGCTGGGATCTTAATTCAGACAAAATCTCTGTTGAGGTTGTAGCATCCAGCTCAACAGAGTCACAACATTATTTGTTTTCTTTCGCAGTTTTTGGCTAGTGAGTCAGCACGTAACCTTTTATTGTTATAAGAGAAAAAATAGAAGAAAAAAACACTAACCTTCGTACTGTCCTATACTACCATGTTCTATGCACTGTAATTTTAAGGGGTCCTACTAATCACCCCAAAGTACCAGAAAATACCCTAAAGTACACCAAAATACCCCAAAGTATACCCCAAAATACCCCAAAGTATACCCCAAAGTACCCCAAAATACCCCAAAGTACCCTAAAACAGTGGTTCCCAAAGTCGGGGTCGCGACCCAAAGGTGGGCCGCGAGCAGCCACGGGTGGGCCGCGAGATGATTTAAAAAAAATAAAAAAAAAATAAAGAAAAATAAAAAAAAATATTTTTTTTATTTTTTTGTTTTTATTTATTTATTTATTTTGTCAGGCCACTGAACTTAGAAGCAGGCCAGGACAGTGTTTCTAGTTGTATTCTAAAATGTGACTATATGGTTTTATATTAACTTAATAAATAAACAAAAACGAAAAATCTACTTATTTCAACGAACATTTCAAACTAAATAACAGATTATGCACATAAAACGCTGAAAACAACCGAAGCAACAATAGTATTTTAATGAGGCTATTATTATTATCATTATTATTTTGCAACAAGTTAGCCCTCTCATAAATAGCACATATAAATGAATAACTAACTTGAACTAACTTAATAGGATTGAAGTGATATTTGGCTTAAAAAATCGGTCGCCTGGCAAAAAAAAAAAGAAAAAAAAGCCTGACGATGTGCATTGGGCCGCGGCTCTCTGACGCCTTATTTTCTGGGCCCTGGCCTGAAAAGTTTGGGAACCCCAAATACCCCCAAATACCCCAAAGTACCCCAAAGTATACCCCAAAATACCAGAAAATACCACAAAGTACCCCAAAATACCCCAAAGTACCCCAAAATACCCCAAAGTATACCCCAAAATACCCCAAAGTACCCCAAAATACCCCAAAGTACCCCAAAGTATACCCCATCATACCCCACAATACCCCCAAATACCCCAAAGTACCCCAACATATCCCAAAATACCCCAAAGTGCCTGGAAATATACCACAAAGTACCACAAAATAACTAAAATGAAAAACTAAAATGTGCACATTTTGTGTAATAGTGTGTAATAGTGTAATAGTGTAATAGTGTAATAGTGTGTAATACTGTAATACTGTAATACTGTAATAGTGTGTAATAGTGTAATAGTGTAGTAGTGTGTAATAGTGTAATAGTGTGTAATAGTGTGTAATAGTGTGCTAGTGTAATAGTGTAATAGTGTGTAATAGTGTAATAGTGTGTAATAGTGTAATAGTGTAAGTGTGTAATAGTGTAATAGTGTAATAGTGTGTAATAGTGGAATAGTGTAATAGTATTTATTTATTTCCTCTAGGCTTGACTACTGCAACTCACTTTTCACCTGTCTCACCAAATCATCCACAGATAAACTACAAATGGTCCAAAATGCTGCAGCCAGGCTACTCACAAGGTCAAAAAAATCATGTCACATCACTCCCATTTTGGTATCCCTGCACTGGCTCCCGGTACACTATAGAATTCACTTCAAAGTCCTCACTTTCACTTTCAGAGCACTTCACGGTCAGGCCCCTATCTACATCACGGAACTCATCCATCCCTACACCAACACCCGCTCACTCAGATCTGCCGATCAGCACCTCCTAGTGATCCCCAGGACCAGGCTAAAAACAAGGGGTGATCGAGCCTTCGAGGTGACAGCACCAAGGCTCTGGAACGCTCTCCCCCTGGACCTGCGAACTGCCCCCTCTGAGAACTCTTTTAAAAAACAACTAAAAACACATTTGTTCAGGCAGGCTTTTGATCACACATAGGCGCCTTTTTCTTGTCCTCACTGTTCTATAGTGTTGTTTTAATTAGTGACTCATGATTTTATCCAAATTCTTTTATTCTACTTTTTCTATCTGGTTTCACTGTTTTTAACTGCTGTTTGTCTATTGTCATTTATTTCTGATTTTGTTTTTATTGTGTTTTTATATTAACCTGTAGTGTAAAGCACCCTGTGCATTCGTGCTGTGAAGGGTGCAATATAAATAAAGGTCATTCATTCATTAATTAATTCATTCATTCATAGTATAATAGTGTGTAATAGTGTAATAGTGTAATAGTGTAATAGTGTGTAATAGTGTAATAGTGTGTAATAGTGTGTAATAGTGTGTAATAGTGTAATAGTGTAATAGTGTGTAATAGTGTAATAGTGTAATAGTTTAATAGTGTGTAATAGTGTGTAATAGTGTGTAATAGTGTGCTAGTGTAATAGTGTGCTAGTGTGTAATAGTGTGTAATAGTGTAATAGTGTAATAGTGTGTAATAGTGTGCTAGTGTGCTAGTGTGTAATACTGTAATAGTGTGTAATAGTGTAATAGTGTGTAATAGTGTAATAGTGTAGTGTGCTAGTGTAATAGTGTAATAGTGTGTAATAGTGTAATAGTGTAATAGTGTGTAATAGTGTAATAGTGTAATTTTGTGTAATAGTGTGTAATAGTGTAATAGTGTGTAATAGTGTAATAGTGTGTAATAGTGTTATAGACACTATTACACACTATTACACTATTACACACTATTGCACTATTACACTATTACACACTATTACACTATTATACACTATTACACTAGCACACTAGCACACTATTACACTATTACACACTATTACACACTATTACACTATTACACTATTAGACTAGCACACTAGCACACTATTACACTATTACACACTATTACACTATTACACACTATTAAACTATTACACTAGCACACTATTACACTATTACACACTATTACACTATTACACACTAGCACACTATTACACTATTACACTATTACACTATTACACTAGCACACTAGCACACTATTACACTATTACACACTATTACACTAGCACACTATTACACTATTACACACTATTACACTATTACACACTATTACACACTATTACACTATTACACACTATCACACTATTACACTATTACACACTATTACACTATTACACTATTACACACTATTACACAAAATTACACTATTACACTACACACTATTACACTATTACACTATTACACACTATTACACTATTACACTATTACACACTATTACACTATTACACACTATTACACTATTTACTATTACACTAGCACACTATTACACTATTACACACTATTACACTCTATTACACTATTACACACTATTACACTATTAGACTATTACACACTATTACACTATTACACACTATTACACTATTACACTATTACACACAATTACACTATTACACACTATTACACAAAATTACACTATTACACACTATTACACTATTACACACTATTACACTATTACACACTATTACACTATTACACTATTACACACCATTACACTATTACACAAGTCAAGTCAAGTCAAGTCAAGTCAAGAGTTTTATTTGTCACGGCATACAAGTATACAATGAAATGCGGGTGGTCTTGCCCGCAACGATGTGCAATACAGTGGTACAACATATAATAGAATCCAATAAAACAACATTGTGCAATAACAGGTAACAGGTAACATGGTGTGACATCTCGGTATCTGTACATAGTTATTAACAGAGCATATAGAACATGCTAGGTAGCTTTGGTAGTGCAATACACTGTTACTGTTGCTATACTAATTTAAGTGGCCTTTCCTTTTGACAATAAGTGTGGGTGAGTGCGGCATGAGTGTGTGCCCGCTCATGTTAAAGTGTTAAAGTGGCTGCTAGTGCACAGCGTGCGTGTCGTGTGTGTGCTCATGTGTGCTTGTGTGTGGATAGTTCAGTGTTCTGTGGCACTCAATGTTCATTGTTCAAGGCTCTGATGGCCTGGGGGAAGAAGCTGAGCCTAAGCCTCTCTGTCCTAGTAGCTGGGGTTCGCAGGCGTCTGCCTGACCTCAGCAGCTGGAACAGGCTGTTATTGGGGTGGTGGTGGTCTTTCATTATTCTGCAGGCTCTGGATTTGCACCTCTTGTTGTATAGAACCTGCAGGGGAGGTAGAGCAATACCCGTGGTACGCTCGGCTGAGCGCACCACTCTCTGTAGGGCCTTCTTGTCCTGTGCTGTGCTGTTTCCATACCAGGCAGTGATGTTTCCGGTCAAGATGCTCTCTACAGCTCCTGAGTAGAAGGACTGGAGTATCTTCCCCGATACTCTGAACTTCCTTAACTGTCTCAGGTGGTAGAGGTGCTGCTTCACCTTCTTTACTACTGTGTCTGTGTGTTGACCATGTCAGATCCTCTGAGATGTGGACCCCCAGGTACTTAAAGCTGCTCACCCTGTCCACGGTAGCTCCGTTAATCCTCAGTGGTGTGTGTGTCTCCTGCTGTCCTCTCCTATAATCCACGATCAGCTCCTAGTGTACACTAGCACACTATTAAACTATTACACACTATTACACACTATTACACTATTACACTATTACACACTATTACACTATTACACTAGCACACTATTACACTAGCACACACTATTACACACTATTACACTATTACACTATTACACACTATTACACTATTACACTATTACACACTATTACACTATTACACTAGCACACTATTACACTATTACACACTATTACACACTATTACACTATTACACTATTACACACTATTACACTATTACACACTATTACACTATTACACTAGCACACTATTAGACTATTACACACTATTACACACTATTACACTATTACACTATTACACTATTACACACTATTACACTATTACACACTATTACAGTATTACACTATTACACACGATTACACTATTACACTATTACACACTATTACACAAAATGTGCACAATTTAGTTTTTAATTTGAGGTATTTTGTGGTATATTTCCAGGCACTTTGGGGTATTTTGGGATATGTTGGGGTACTTTGGGGTATTTTGGGGTACTCTGTGGTATGTTGGGGTATACTTTGGGGTACTTTGGGGTATTTTGGGGTACTTTGGGGTATTTTGGGGTACTTTGGGGTATTTTCTGGTATTTTGGGGTATACTTTGGGGTACTTTGGGGTATCTTGGGGTATCTTGGGGTATTTTAGGGTACTTTGGGGGTATTTTAGGGTATTTTGGTGTATTTTTGGGGTATTTCCTGGTATTTTCTGGTACTTTGGTGTATACTTTGGGGTATTTTAGGGTATTTTGGGGTACTTTGGGGTATTTTCTGGTACTTTGGGGTATACTTTGGGGTATTTTAGGGTATTTTGGGGTATTTTGCGGGTATTTTAGGGTACTTTGGGGTATTTTGGGGTATTTTCTGGTATTTTGGGGTATACTTTGGGGTATTTTGGGGTATTTTAGGGTACTTTGGGGTATTTTGGGGTATTTTCTGGTACTTTGGGGTATTTCAGGGTATACTTTGTGGTATTTTGGGGTACTTTGGGGTATTTTGTGGTATACTTTGGGGTATTTTTGGGTACTTTGGGGTATTTTGGGGTACTTTGGGGTATTTGGGGGTATACTTTGGGGTACTTTGGGGTATACTTTGGGGTATTTTGGGGTACTTTGGGGTATTTTCTGGTATTTTGGGGTATACTTTGGGGTACTTTGGGGTATTTTGGGGTATTTTGGGGTACTTTGGGGTATTTTGGGGTATACTTTGGGGTATTTTGGGGTATACTTTGGGGTATTTTGGGGTATTTTGGGGTACTTTAGGGTATTTTTTGGTACTTTGGAGTGATTAGTAGGACCCATTTTAAGAGCACTGCTCTGTTGTAATTCAAAATTGAACTATTTTACCACACTTTTTACTTCTTACTGATGCACTGCTCTGTTGTATGTTAAATACCCTGTTGTATGTCCGTTCTATTTTATAATTTTTAGCCTATTTTTAAACTGAATCCAACCACACTTTGTTTTTACTCTGTCTATTCTATTTTTATTATTTGTATTACTGAATGAAACTGTAAACAGAAAGGCCTATTGGGATGCTAGATCCTAATGTGAAACACTCTGATTTACCTTACGTTGCTACCTCTCTATCTTTTTTATGCTCGCTTATGCCTGTATTTTGTACTGTTGTGAAGCACTTTGAACTGCAACTTCTGTATGAAAAGTGCTATACAAATAAATTATTATTATGTATTATTATTATTATTATTATTATTATTATTATTATTATTATTATTATTATTATTATTATTATTATTATTATTATTATTATTATTATTATTATTATTATTATTATTATTATTATTATTATTATTATACAGTATTGAGACAGGTCCAGTCTTGCATAAAGTGAAGGCAATTCTTGCCAAAAAAAAGTCTTGCAGAGTGGTTTATGCTCCTAGTTCCCTCAAGTCATGCTGTTCCGTAGCAGGAACGGTTTAATTATACTTTGATAGGACCCACAGCGTTTAGCATTTCAGTGACCAATCATGCTGTCCCATTCATTCTGTTCAGTTATGCGAGATATTTAACTGGCTGCAGAATAACTTTGCTCAGTTATTGAATAGGAAAGTTTATATACAGGATATCTGTATTGAATATTGACTAGTTGGGCCTATACCGATGACGAAACAGAACACATGAATGAGGTACAAGATATTCATTAATAACATGAGAATAGAGCAGAAGGTAGATGATAGAGGATTCAATATACATGCCATACAATAACTCTCGATCACAATATAATAACCATATACCATGGCCGGAAGTGAGCTTTGGCTTTTTATTAAAACGGTCACCAAGTATGGCAATGTGAATACCTGCTGGCATGGTTTCATAAAATAAATGGGAAGTCATCTTATATGCGCTTATACTATATTCATCGCATTATAGAAGCCAGAAGGAGAAAGTTGATTGTAAATTAATCATGCTTGTTGCAATGGTTGCAATGTCGGATGAAAAGAAACTCAGTATTTTGTGCTTGAATTGAGAGAGAGTGAAGTGAAGTGAAGTGAAGTGAAGTGAAGTGAAGTGAAGTGAAGTGAAGTGAATCCACCCTCTGTATGAAATAACGGCTCCCACCAAGTATGACTCAGTTCCCTTTGTTTGTACCAAAGAGCCGTTAAAAATTATTGGATTGTTCGTGAACGTCACATCACTAGTAATCACTGGCAATACCAGAAACAATTATATTAAATTCATCTATTAGATTAGATAAAAATGTACTGTCATTATGTCACGTGTGTGTGTGTGTGTGTGTGTGTGTGTGTGTGTGTGTGTGTGTGTGTGTGTGTGTGTGTGTGTGTGTGTGTGTGTGTGTGTGTGTGTGTGTGTGTGTGTGTGTGTGTGTGTGTGTGTGTGTGTTAGGGCTGCACGATTAATCGTTTTTTTATCGAAATCGCGATTTTGAATGATGCAATTATCAAATCGCCAAGCCTGCAATTAAAAGAATATATATATATATATATTTTTTTTTCTTTTTTTTTAACCAGGAAGTCCCATTGAGATACAAGATCTCCTTTGCAAGGGAGACCTGGCCAAGATGACAGCAATAACATTTGCAATACATCACACAGCAATAAAATGTGCGATACATCACACAAGAACATAATAATGTGCATGTATACAATATACAATACATCACATGTAAACACAAAGCAGAATAGTCTACATGATAGTAAAAGTGTATAATCAAGTTCAAGTTCAAGTTCTTTAATAGTTGTCATACAGAAGTACAGAATACTTTCATACAAAATGCTTCTTACTGTTACGCTCCAGAGACTGTGCTAGACAAGATAGTATCAAATAACATAATAACATAATATAGCATGAATTTAGAAGAAGAAAATGAGGTCACAGTGTTCGGTATAGACATATGTACAATGTTCTGAGTTACCATATAATATACAATACACAATACTATGCAGTGTACTAATGTACAGTACTATCTAGTGCAAAGCAGAAATGGGATGAGGTACAATTTTAGGTACAATTTACAGTAAGGTGTACGAGTTGTAGTGCAATCCTTCATCCATAAATATAAAGTGTGGGGAGTGGGTGCTACAGTGTGTTTGTTTAAAGTGGGTGTGTGCTATAAAGTGTGTGGAGTGGGTGCTACAGTGTGTTTGTTTAAAGTGAGTGTGTGCGTGTGGATGTGTGTGCTATGTGCGTTTGGTGGTTGTTGTTGTGTAGTGTTCATTCATTGTTCGTTTAGCAGCCTGATGGCCTGGGGATAGAAGCTACTTCTGAGTCTTTCTGTGCTCGCCTTGAGACTCCTGTATCGCTTGCCTGACCGCAGCAGTTCGAAGAGGCAGTTGTTCGGGTGACTGGAGTCTTTAATGATTCTCTTAGCCTTGCCCTTGCAACGCTTGTAGTAAATGTTCTGGAGGGTGGGGAGCTCCCCTCCAATTGTGCGTTCGGCTGAACGTGTCACTCTTTGTAGTCTGCTTTGGTCTTTTGCAGTGCTATTCCCAAACCAGGAGGTGATGTTGCCGGTCAAGATGCTCTCTATTGTACATGAGTAGAAGTTCTTAAGGATCTTCTGGCTGACTTGGAACTTCCTTAGGCGCCTGAGGAAGTAGAGGTGTTGTCGTGCCTTCTTCACCACACTGTTAATGTGTGTGGTCCATGTCAAGTCCTCGGATATGTAGGCTCCGAGGTACTTGAAGCTGTTGACTCTCTCAACCGGTGCCCCGTCGATGCTGAGGGGGCTGTAGTCCTTGACCCCCGACCTCCTGAAGTCCACAATCATCTCCTTTGTTTTGCTGACGTTCAGGGAGAGGCTGTTTTCCTGGCACCATCCCGCCAGGACCTTGACCTCTTCCAGGTAGGCCCTCTCGTCGTTGGCAGAGATCAGGCCCACCACCACTGTGTCGTCAGCAAATTTGACGATTGTATTGCTACTCCGCTGAGCCACACAGTCGTGTGTGTACAGGGAGTAGAGGAGGGGACTCAGAACACAGCCCTGGGGGGCCCCTATGTTGAGGGTGATGGATGAGGAGGTGCAGTTGCCTGCTCTCACCACCTGGGGTCTGCCAGTCAGGAAGTCCAAGACCCACTGGCAGAGGTCATAGCCCAAGCCCAGGTCCCTGAGCTTGGCTATGAGTATGGAGGGGACTATGGTATTGAATGCCGAGCTGTAGTCGATGAATAGCATTCTCACATAGTTCCCCTGCCTCTTGTCCAGGTGTGATGCTGCTGTGTGCAGCACATGGGATATGGCGTCCTCCGTGGACCTGTTGGGGCGGTATGCAAATTGCAGGGGGTCCATGTTGATGGGGAGGGAGGAGCAGATGTAGCCCTTTACTAGCTTCTCAAAGCACTTCATGGCTATGGAGGTGAGAGCTACAGGGCGGTAGTCGTTGAGGCAAGCAGGCTTGGATTTTTTGGGTACAGGGATAATAGTGGACTTCTTCAGGCAGGTGGGGATGACAGCCTAATACAGGGTAATACAGTAATTTTGCAGTTGGGACCCGACTACAGAAAGCAGCAACATTCTTCTTGTAGGAAGTTATGTAATACAGATTTAAATTCACCAAGAGAGACCGGGGTGTCTAAGTGGATAATGGTCCTGTAGCCCATTCCATGCCCAAGGTGCGAAGCTTGAGAAAGCTCCTAGCTAAGGAAAGGGTGGGGGGGAGCGGGGCTCGGGCGCGGGGGGGGGGGGTGGGGGGGGGCGTCTCTCTCTCTCTACTGGTTCAATTAATGTAGAAAAGTAGAAAAACGTTGCTCTATAAAAACGAACTGGATAGTTGATGATAATGAACATTTAACTTCATTAGCTGAAGTATTCTAAAATCATTTAAGCCATTCTCCTTGTCTGTGTGTGTGTCAGTGTGTGTGTGTGTTTTGATTGATTGATTGAAAAGTTTATTAACAGATTGCAGAATGGGTACAGTACAGTACAGCTCAATACATACAATTGTTAAGAGGATGCAGACCCGAGAAAGACTTTCGTCTTGTTTCCATCAGGGTCCCCCATTTTCAATTCATCATATGACACACATGACATACAAATAGACAGTACTGTTTGTGATACTAAAAAAATCCAGAAGAAGAGTATATACATTTGACATAGAAACTGTGCATTGGGGGAGGTTGGGTAGGTGGGGTGGGGCTGTACATTGGAGGTGGGGGGGGGGGGACACTGTACATTGGAATACTGACATACATTTGACATGGAAACTGTACATTGGAGGAGGTTGGGTAGGTGGGGTGGGGTTGGGTGGGGCTGTACATTGGAATACTGACAAAGCCATGCTTGGTCTTTATTGTACAACTGGGTTAGGACATTTGTAGGGGCCAGTTTTGAATTGCAGTCTCCCGTAGGTGTTCTTTGAGAGTGTTTTTGAAGGTGGGTAGTGATTTACTTTCCTTTACAGCTTTGGGTAGGGCGTTCCACATTGTTGTGGCATAATTGCGAAACGTGTTTAGTCCCTTGTTTGAGCCGAATCTGGGTTTTACATGATTTGTGGAGCTCCCTCTGGTGTTGTGATCGTGGTATTCACTGACCTTTGGGAAGTATTTTGACATGTACATGGGTACCTTGGTCGTGTAGTGTATCTTGTAGACCAGGCCCATTGCAAGTTGCTGTACTCTGTTGTCTACTCTAAGCCATCCTAGGTTGGCAAAGTGTGCAGGGGTGAGGTGGGTTCTAGGAGTCAGGTCAAGCAGTAGTCTGACTAGTTTGTTTTGAAATGTTTGTAATTTGGTTTTTAGTGCCTTTGAGGTGCTTTGGTACCATGAGGTGCAAGCATAGTCGTAGTACCCTTGAATGAGTGCTCCTGCCAGAGTCTTCAGGGTATTCTTGTTTACCAGGGAGGAGATCCGGTACAAGAATCGAGTTCGTTGATTGACTTTTTTTATTACATTGGATGCCATTTTGTCACAGGAAAGATTAGCCTCTAGGATGGAACCCAGGTAGGTAATTTCATCTTTCCTTGTGACAATATTGTCACCCACTGTAACTGAGAAGCCGTCTGTTTTGCTGAGTTTGTTATTTGAACCGAAGAGAATGGACTCTGTTTTGTGTAATGATAGTTTGTTGTCGGCGAGCCATATGCAGATTTTGCCTAGTTCCGAGCTGAGGGTTTTTTCAACCTGTAACTTGTTCTTGTCAGAGACCAGCAGGGCTGAGTCGTCCGCAAACAGGAACAAGTTGCAGTCACAAGCTGACGACATGTCATTTGCATAAATTAGGAACAGTAGTGGTCCTAGTATGCAACTGTGCGTGCGTGTGTGTGTGTGTGTGTGTGTGTGTGTGTGTGTGTGTGTGTGTGTGTGTGTGTGTGTGTGTGTGTGTGTGTGTGTGTGTGTGTGTGTGTGTGTGTGTGTGTGTGTGTGTGTGTGTGTGTGTGTGTGTGTGTGTGTGTGTGTGTGTGTGTGTGTGTGTGCAAGCGTCTCATATCTGGTCTGACATCAGAGGAGTTTGATAGTATTTACTGAGGATTGCCAGATAATGTTGATATTTAAACACAAAAAAAATTATAATACAAAATAAATATACATACATATCATGCTACATAAAAAAAATTGTTGTAGGAACAGTTTGGGAGAGGGAGGTAAGGGGTTTTAGATTGTGTGTTGTGAAGTTTACTTCAGAGAGGGAGAGTAAAGTACAGAAAAAAAGGTACTGTTGGGTACCGTATCGATTCCCAGGTAAAAAGAAACATTTTCAGACTCGGTGTCCCAAACAGACCCACCGCGTAGGCCAGATGCAAGCCGCATTTTACAATAAACCTCTGTGGGGCTGCTTAAAAAAAATTATAATCGCAAATGTAATCGCAATCGCAATATCTGTTAGAAAAATCGCAATTACATTATTTCCCAAAATCGTGCAGCCTAGTGTGTGTGTGTGTGTGTGTGTGTGTGTGTGTGTGTGTGTGTGTGTGTGTGTGTGTGTGTGTGTGTGTGTGTGTGTGTGTGTGTGCTGAATGTGCCTGCTGAACCCTGAGAACTGAGCCTACCTGGGGAGGACACGCCCAGCCTGGAGTGATGGTCCTGTGAGGATCTATAGGCTTACCTGGTCAGGCAAGTGCACATCCAATGTATTGATCAATTGTAATTTCCTGTAGCAGTACTGTGCTATGCTGTCCATTCTCCCCTGGTTAGATGAGGTCCATGGATTCCCAGTGGAGATGGGGGGAGGCAGCCTGCTGATATTATAGTATGTGCTGGAGCCAATGACATCAGGCGAGTACAGAACCTATTAGCTAGGTGTGTGTATTCGTGCAAGCTGTAGGACCTACACATGGGAGTTCCCTCTCTTGCGTTACAGGGGAGTGTCGGAGGAGCATTGCATTGACGAAACCCCAGAGGATGCCGACCTGCGGGATTGCCGGTATACACAACTCTTTCTTTTGTGCTTTCTTCCAGTGGAAATGACCTGTTACAAACTGTTGTGTTCACCTTACTGCGGAACGAGCGGAGCCTCAAGACATTGAGATACATTGT
The DNA here is from genome assembly GCF_963971535.1 of Notolepis coatsorum. Classification (NCBI taxonomy): domain Eukaryota; kingdom Metazoa; phylum Chordata; class Actinopteri; order Aulopiformes; family Paralepididae; genus Notolepis; species Notolepis coatsorum. Next base: position 29,600,533 of record NC_140180.1, on the reverse strand, counting down.
TGCAACGCTGTTCACAGAGTGGATACAAAGTATCAGAATACCGTGCCTGACAAACAAACTGTTTCCCGAGCTGTCAGTGAATGGATTATGTGAACTGTGTTATATGAAACTGGATTTGTTCTTTCTTGGGATTTGTGGGATACTATCGGCGGTTCGTCCCCGGCTTTGCCTGGATCGCAGCCCTTCTAATCCGACTGCTCCAGGTTACTGCTGGATGACCTTCTGCGCCAGTGACCTGGGCGCCGCCCTGTCAGCAGGCATTTGATGAGCTGAAACTGAACCTCTTGGAGGCCCCCATCTTGGCCTTCGCTGACTACGGCCAGCCATTCAGACTCTACATGGATGCCAGCTTGGAGGGGCTAGGGGCGGTCCTTTCCCAGGTCCAGGAGGGCAGAGAGCGGGTCATTGCATATGCAAGTCACGGCTTTTCCTAGATGGAGCACAACAACCAGAATTACAGCTCCTTCAATTTGGAGCTGCTGGCTTTGAAGTGGCCGGTGACCAAAAAATTCAAAGATTACCTCTGGGGGGTCCAGTTCACTATCTTCACGCACAACAATCCGCTTGTGCACCTGGAAACAGCCTGACTGGGAGCAGACGAGCAGCAAATACCGGCCAGGGGCTGTCAATCAGAATGGCAATCTATTGTCCCGGTTGCCAGGGACTGGGAGCGCGATGGTCCAGGCAGTTGAAGGGCAGGAAATTGTGGCCACCGATGTTGCAGCCCCAGGGGAACTGGACTGGGTACGGAGTCCGCAGGAGGACCCAGACCTGCGCCAAGTCCATTGATGGCTGACCGAGGGGACACCACCACCCCCAGACTGCCGCCGTCAACTACCCCCTTTACAAAACTGTCATGGAATGTAACTCCTCCAATATTTTTAAGCAAATATTCAAGAGTATTGCAAGTCATGTCCTAAATATTATAAATACTCTGACAGGCATTTTCCAAGACACATTCAAAACAGCCGTCGTAAGACCCTTACTAAAGAAACCCAAACTAGACAGTAATGTACTAACCAACTATAGGCCGATATCCAACCTCCCATTCAACAGCAAGATACTTGAAAAATAGCACTCTGCATCTTCTAACTACACGCTCTCAAGACCCCTCCACTCTGCATATTCTAACTACACGCCCTCAAGACCTGTACGCTCTAAATCTTCTAACTACACACTCTCAGGACCCCTCCGCTCTGCATGTTCTAACTACACACCCTCAAGACCTCTCCGCTCTGCATCTTCAAACTACACGCCCTCAAGACCCCTCCGCTCTGCATGTTCTAACTACACAACCTCAAGACCCCTCTGCTCTACATCTTCTAACTACACACCCTCAAGACCCCTCCGCTCTACATCTTCTAACTACACGCCCCAAGCCCCGTACGCTCTACATCTTCTAACTACACACCCTCAAGAACCCTCCGCTCTGAATCTTCTAACTATACACACCCTCAAGACCCCTATGCTCTGCATCTTCTAACTACACACCCTCAAGACCCCTCCGCTCTGCATCTGCTAACTACACACCCTCAAGACCTCTACGCTCTGCATCTTCTAACTACATGACCTCAAGATCCCTCCGCTCTGCATGTTCTAACAACACCCCCTCAAGACCCCTCTGCTCTACATCTTCTAACTACACACCCTCAAGACCCATCCGCTCTGTATCTTCTAACTACACACCCTCAAGACCCCTCCGCTCTGCATCTTCTAACTACATGCCCCCAAGACCCCTCCGGTCTGTATCTTCGAACTACACGCCCTCAAGACCCCTCTGCTCTACATCTTCTAACTACATGCCCTCAAGACCCCTCCGCTCTGCATCTTCTAACTACACACCCTCAAGACCCCTATGCTCTACATCTTCTAACTACACGCCCTCAAGACCCCTCCGCTCTGCATCTTCTAACTACACGCCCTCAAGACCCCTCCCCTCTGTTGTTTCTAACTACACGCCCTCAAGACCCCTCCTCTCTGCATCTTCTAACTACACGCCCTCAAGACCCCTCCACTCTGCATCTTCTAACTACACACCCTCAAGACCACTCTGCTTCCCACCACAGTCAGGACAGCCGAAACCCACCTAATTTTCCATTGTCGACTAAAAACACACTTCTTCAATCAATATCTGAAATGGAAATAAATTTAAATACTACTAACCTTTGTACTATCTTTTACCATTATCCACTCTGCTACTAAGGAATCTACACCATGCCTATATTATTACCTACTATGCTATTATACCGACCACCGCCACCAAGCCTTTTCAACTCATTCAGAACGCAGCTGCCTGTCTGATCTCCAACCTACCAAAGTCAGCCCACGTTACCCCACTTCTTAGGGACCTGCACTGGCTCCCCATCGCACAAATCCGCTTCAAGGTCCTCGACATGGCATATCGCGCAGTGAAGGGAATGGCTCACACCTATTTCCGGTCAATGGTCTCTAACTACAGTACACACCCTCAAGACCCCTCCGCTCTACATCGACTGGCCGCCTCTCTGTCAGGATATATGGGTAACAGTACTGTATATTTGCATATCATATATTTCACAAATGTAACAGTACTATATACCTGTATGCAGGGCTTGACATTGACACCCGCCCACCCGCCAGGTGCGGGTAGAATTCCCCTGGGGCGTGTACTTCCGTCACTCTACCCGCCACATTGGCTAGTGGTTTGTCTGTCTGTGTTTATGTGTGTGTGTATGTGTGTGTGTTTATGTGTGTGTGTTTAGCGTCTTTTTCTCCCTGCATTCTAAAAAATTTAATCTCTGCCTTTGATTGGCTATATCACGTTCATTATGCAAAGACCAGCCCTGATCTGCCTCTGATTGGCTGTTGTGATGTGAAACCTGAAACCTCTCTTCAGTTATTTTCACACTGAGTTGCGTCGTCGGTTGTCGCCAATACACATAATCAAGCTGGCGGGCTCGTTGAACACAGCTGCCTACAACCATCCTTACAGACAGTACTGGCAAGTATTTTCATATCTTAACCAGCGTTGCAACTTGCAAAACGCTTATAATGAAAACGACATTGTTCATCAATTGATTCAACCTAGAACCTACGTGTGTGCTCTCTTCCCCCCCCCCCCTCTCTCTCTCTCTCTCTCTCTCTCTCTCTCTCTCTCTCTCTCTCTCTCTGTCTTTCTCTCTCTCTCTCTGTCCCTCTCTCTCTCTCCCTCTCTGTCTATCTCCCTCTCTCTCTGTCTCTCTCTCTCTCTCTGATTGATTGATTGAATGAAAACTTTATTAACAGATTGCAGGATGGGTACAGTACAGTACAGCTCAATACATACAATTGTTAAAGGGGAACTCCAACATTTTGGGAAATTAGCTTATTTAACATCTTCCCTGGAGTTAGACAAGAAGATACATACCTTTTTTGTCTCTGTGCGTGCATTTTAGCTTTGGGAATAGACGCTCCGTTAGCATAGCTTAGCTTCATCACTGGAAGTGAGACAGGACAGTAGCCTTACAGTGCCTTACAGTGTATTGCAAGGTCTGACATTGACCAAACTTGATATGCATGACCTTGGTGGGCTCTAGGTCAACTCCTGAAAAGGGGGTCAATGTCAGACTTTGCAATCAAAAGTTAGGGGGCTAATAACCCTTGCCATAATTTCAGTGCGCCCCCTAACTTTTGATTGCAAGGTCTGACATTGACCCCCTTTTCAGGAGTTGACCTAGAGCCCACCAAGGTCATGCATATCAAATGTGGTCAATGTCAGACCTTGCAATACACTGTAAGGCACTGTAAGGCTACTGTCCTGCCTCACTTCCAGTGATGAAGCTAAGCTATGCTAACGGAGCGTCTATTCCCAAAGCTAAAATGCACGCACAGAGACAAAAAAGGTATGTATCTTCTTGTCTAACTCCAGGGAAGATGTTAAATAAGCTAATTTCCCAAAATGTTGGAGTTCCCCTTTAAGGGGATGCAGACCAGAGAAATACTTTCGTCTTGTTTACATCAGGGTCCCCCATTTTCAATTCATCATGACACACACGACATACAGATAGACAGTACTGCTGTCTATACATTTATGACATACCAGATTTGCAAATACAGTACTGTTTGTGATACAAAGTGTCCAGAAAAGAGTGTACATTTGACATATAAACTGTACATTGGAGGTCTCTCATTCATCACGGTGGTGAAAACAGTTAGTCTGGAGCCCATTTTCACATGACCATTTTAATAATCACATTATTACCATTGTTGGGTTATGATCGGCGTGTGTGGGGATTTTTGGCTGGTGAAAATGCTGAGTGGCTAGTGACTTTGGAAAACCACTAGCCACAGTGGCTAGTGAGCCAAAAAGTTAATGTCAAGCCCTACCTGTATGTCATGTATGTCCCTATGCCATAAATGTCATGATGTCCTGTATGTTGTGTATGTCATAAATGTCACTATGAATTGAAAATGGGGGACCCTGATGTAAACAAGACAAACGTCTTTCTCTGGTCTGCATCCCCTTAACAATTGTATGTATTGAGCCGTACTGTATTGTACCCATTCTGCAATCTGTTAAATAAAATTTTCATTCATTCATTCATTCATTCATTCATTCAGACACACTCCTATCCGAGTTCCAGGAGGGTCATCAAAGAGAAGTCGCCTATTCTCGGTCCTCGCTCCACAATGGTGGAACGAACTTCCCACCACAGTTGGGACAGCCAAAACCCGACCAATCTTTCACCTTCAAAGTACACTTCTTCAATCAATATCAGAAAAAAAAATGTATTAATAAAAATAAAACACTAACATTCTTACTGTTAGTGCATACTATCATGCACTCTTCCTACTATACTAATACTGTATGTCTTTACTACTATACACTCAAAACTGCAGCACTCAAGTTCAGCACTGTTTGATGAACATTGTTACTCCGCTGAAAGAGTTGTACCCTTCCTGCTGACTTGTCATACAGAACTTGTAAGTCGCTTTGGATAAAAGCGTCAGCTAAATGACAAAATGTAAATGTATGCGAATAATGCATTCAAGTCTGTAGCACTCAAGTTTGACACTGTTTGACGTTGACGAACAAAGTAACTTACCCTTAGCTGCCAGAGTTGTACCCATCCTACTGACTTGTTGTACAGAACTTGTAAGCCGCTTAAAAGCGGATAAAAGTGTCATCTAAATGTAAAAAGAAATCAACCCTGTGTCCCTGTGCTGGAGGGCCCCTTTGAAAGCCCCTTATGTGTGGCCTGTGGCAGGGTCTAGTGGCGCCCAATGTGGGACTTCTCCAGCACAGGAGAGCCAGCCATTAGGCACACTGGAGGAGGACATACTGGAGGATGACAGGCTGACGGCAACAGCTTCGCCCCTCAGTTTGGGGGCATGTGGTGTGGGGATGGGTGGTTTAAGCAGCCACACATGCCCTGCGTCAAGGTAATTAGACCTAGGAGCAATGCTGCACACCTGTTGCACACTGAGGTAACTGATGTGCACAGGTTAAATCTGCCCCCCCCCCCCCGTCCACCTCTGTCATGATGACAGCATCATACATGTCTTGCCAACCTTCTTCAATAAATATGTAAATCTTTAAAAACCGCCATGTAAATTGCTTAGGTCCTCCACCACCCATGTATGTCAACTGGGCCTTGTGTAGAGGAGTGCAGAGCAACAGTGCCCCCCAGTGGATGAAAGAGTATCAGATATAGAAACAGCTACTGAGGGAAGTTTTGTTAATATGACAGAATTTTGTCCTCCCTCACCCCTCTCTCTCTCTCTCTCTCTCTCTCTCTCTCTCTCTCTCTCTCTCTCTCTCTCTCTCTCTCTCTCTCTCTCTGTCTTTCTCTCTCTCTCTCTCCCCCTCTCTCTCTCTCTCTCTCATTTTGCTTTGTTTGTTCCATATCCACCCTCCCTCCCTCTCATCTCTCCTCTCCCCCTCAGTACGAACAGGCTCGTGGATGCAGTGAAATGCATTAGTGGTAGAGACAGTACACACGTTGTGCTCCCTGCAGCCCCACGGTGTTCCAGAGCACTGCTTGGCTGCCTGATGACTCATTATCTGAATCCAATGCTTTTCTAAAGGCTGTTATGCTGGAGAGTGGCAACAGATGACGCTGAAAGGGAGGGTCGATAGAAAATAGCAACTGACAGAAGGTTGAGGAGAATTGAGTGACAATTTGATGCAGAGTTTAGATCTAGAAACAGCTGGAACTAGTTCAGAGTATTTGCCATTTGTTTGGGCTGCAAAGCGTCTGTGGGCATATTCGATATTGAGGGACAACAAATATTGAGGTAACGTTATTACTTTTGGTTGTCTGTTTAGGTTGTATACTGGTATATGAATCTGCAATATAATGTTATTCATCATCAATATAAGTACATATAATGATACTTATATATAAGTATTATATATATACACTGTATAAGTACCAATATAACTACTTGGTTTGATGTGAAATTTCATGACATTCCATGTTCATGGCAAAACATTTCCATAAGCTAAACATTTTATAAATCCTTCCTGGGATAATGAATGAGCGCATTTATTTAGTGTCTTATAGGACTATTTACATTTTACATTTAGTCATTTAGCTGACGCTTTTATCCAAAGCGACTTACAAGTTCTGTACGACAAGTCATCAGGAAGGGCACAATTCGATCAGACTATGATACAAAGCACTTTAAAATGTGGAGGTTAAAGGTGCTAGACGTCGCACAGTACTAGAGAGCACCAGCATGTAATGTATCCAACCAGGTGCATTCCCACATGGGGAAATGGGATGTGGGTAAGTAGGTAAGTACGAGTGCCTGCAACATGTAAACAACAACATTAATTTTGGACCCACCATTTTTTATGATAAATTAATTAATCAATAATTGTTTGGGGGGGGGGGGGACAATAATTTTATTCCGTACATTTCTAAAAGCTCTGTGGATGTTTTGTTTTTTAAAGATTACTCTACATAAAAATGTTGTATCCAACCATGGCCACATACCACACCATACCATAACCATGGCCACATACCACACCATACCATAACCATGGCCACATACCACACCATACCATAACTATGGCCACATACCATACCACAACTATGGCCACATACTATACCATAACCATGGCCACATACCATACCATAAATATGGCCACATACAACACCATACCATAACTATGGCCACATACCATAACTATGGCCACATACCACACCATACCATAACCATGGCCACATACCATGCCATACCATAACCATGGCCACATACCACACCATACCTTAACTATGGCCACATACCACGCCATACCATAACCATGGCCACATACCACACCATACCATAACCATGGCCACATACCACACCATACCATAACTATGGCCACATACCACACCATACCATAACCATGGCCACATACCACACCATACCATAACCATGGCCACATACCATACCATAACTATGGCCACATACCACACCATACCATAACGAAAGGTTATTTCATAACCTAGTTATATGAATACTGGCTGAGCGTCTCGCTCTGCCAATGAGATATCCTCTTATCTCCACGCACCTAGCGCGCACGCGAAACAAATAAATGCACCCACTTGCACATGACCAAGCCACTCCCATGCATCTCCCTATATGACGCCGGAAATGGTCACGCTCCACCTTCCCAGATCGATTTCCATAAGCGGAAAACCATCCAAGGGACCTCAGGGCGCTAAGAGCGAGACGCTCAGCCAGTATTCATATAACTAGGTTATGAAATAACCTTTCGTTATATAACATACTTGGCTATCGCGTCTCGCTCTGCCAATGAGATATGGGGCAGAGCGGACGCGTGGCCCGACAAGCGTACCCCCTGAGGGCCCGTAAGCCCCGGCCAGGGAGGAGGGGAGTACCGTCCACCCGCCCGTCCTAACAAAGGGGGGGAGGCAGTCAACTCCACCAAAGTGCGAAAAAGGGGGAACCAGGCACCCCTGAACGCACAGCACAGGCGGGACCATGTGTGACACAGCACCCCGTGGCCCACACCCACACACCCCTGCTAGCCCACCAAATGGCGGGACGCAGGAGAGGTCCCAGACCTCAGAACCGCCTGGGAGACAGAACCCCCAGTCATGTCCACGAGGTAAAAGTTAATGAAAGGACCCGGGGAGGACCAGGAGGCAGCAGCACAGATGTCCTCCACCGAGGCCCCCCCTAACAGGGCAGCAGAGGCCACCACTCCACGAGTGGAGTGCACCCTGACGCCCCCGGGGGGGACCTGTCCAGCCAACGTGTAGCAAAGGGCAATGCTCTCGCACAACCAATGTGACAGGCGCTGCTTGGACAGCGCCTTACCCGCGCGAGGGCCACCGTAACAAACAAATAGATGATCGGAAGCCCTGAGATCCTGTGTCCGACTGAGGTAAACCCCCAGTGCACGGACACTGGACAGGACACGACAGGTGAAGGCTCGCCTCCAACTCACTAGCGTAAGGAGGCGGATGAAACACCTGAACCACAATATCCCTGGAGCGAAAAGAGCTCCGGATATTCTTTGGCACGAAGACTGGATTAGGCCTCAGAGTCGCACCGCTATCGGCCGAATAGACAGGCACTCAGGCCGCACCGATAGAGCACACAGCTCACCCACGCGCTTAGTGGAGGTGACGGCCAAAAGGAACGTGGTCTTAAAGGACAGCCGATCCAATGGTGCCTGCTCAAGAGGCTCAAACGGGGCCTCCGACAACCGGCCCAGGACCAGTTGGAGGTCCCAACTCGGAGACAGAGAACGTTCCACAGGCTTGAGACGCTGAGCGCCAAGCAGGAAACGCTTCACGACAGGGTGGCTGAACAATGTTCTGCCCCCACACTCGACCATACGCCACTTCCCAGCGTAAGCTGCGGTAGTGGACGGAGCGCGCGCGTACCGGAGCGCGTTAACCACAGAAGAGTCAAGACGCATCCCCACCAGATTCACTCTTTCAACAGCCAAGCCTAGAGGCTGCCCCAGAACAGGAGGCAGAACAGAGTTCCGCATGCCTGAGAGCGGGCCCACGGTGACCCTGGAACAGGCCACAGCGGGGCCACCAAGAGCTGAATCAGGGCCGGGAACCACACAGCTGAGCCCCGGCACGGTGCGACCAGGATCAAAGTTCCGCGCTCCTGATGTACCTGCCCCAACAGCTGAGCTATCAGCATGGTCTTGCCAGCTGCCCCCTACTGCGTTGGCCCGACACGTCCCCCCCCCCATCCCGTGAGGGAGGCGTCGGTGAAGACCGTGATGTGTGACAGCCTGCTGCCCACGGGGACCCCGCTGGTGAGGGCCCCAGGCCCTCCCCAGAGGACGAGGTCCCCCAGTACTGACATGGGAACCTTCAGCCGCTTCCACTTGTCTCTCACCGGGTCCATTCCCATACTGGAAAAACCACCTCTGTATCCTCCTCATGAAGAGGAGGCCAAGAGGGACCACAGAGTGAGCAGATGCCATCATACCGAGCAGGCGCATCACGGACAGCGCCGTAACCGTCCTAGGACGGAACCTCCCGAGCGCGCCGAGAACATTCACTCGCTGCCGCTCTGAGAGGGATGCCCATATAGACCTTGAGCTTAGAAATAAGCCCAAGTACTGCATCCGTTGACTGGGAAGAGGAGTACTCTACTTCCAGTCTACAGCAAAACCCAGGCTGGTGAGGAATTCCATCACCTGCCTGGTATGAGACCTGGCGATCTTCTCTGACCGGCCGAGGACCAGAACGTCGTCCAGGGTAGAATAAAATTTGTATCCCCCGACGACGCAGAGACCCCAGCGCGGTCTCCACGCACTTGGTGAAGATGCGGGGAGCCAGAGAGTAGCCGAACGGCAGCCTCTGGTACTTGTACGTTAAGCCCTGCAAAGGAAGCGTAGGTATGTCCTAGGATGGAAGATCGGCATGCGAATACGCATCCTACAGGTCTATGGAGGTGACAGCGTCTAACAGGTAGGTGACGGTCAACATTCTGAACCTTCCATGGGACAGGTTAGGGCTGGGCGATATGGCCAAAAACATTATTGCGATAAAATTATAAAATTATTTTCATATAACTCGATATCGATAATTATCGTCGATATAATGTCTGTCAAGTTTAATTAACTTCTTATGCCCGGCGGCGATGGACGGGCTATTAATAGCATAGATATATATAATAGACTTGTTTTGCTGCTGCGAATGTTGATGTCGTCATCAGTCCGCGCACGTTAGCAGAACTTTAGCCGACAAGCGGAGTATCTCATGACAATGTACTAAATATTACCCTAAAATACTCTCTTCCGCCCCAATATATTGAAACGACGTCCACTGTATACCCCACACTACTATAAACGTGGCCTCAGAATTCACGCCACACACATACTCGGGACGTAAATATATAAAACAGCGCCGTGCAAGCTAGTTATCCTAGCCAGCCTGTTGTTTCTAAGGGTGTATTCCATGACAATGTACTAAATATTACCCTAAAATACTCTCTTCCGCCCCAATATATTGAAACGACGTCCACTGTATACCCCACACTACTATAAACGTGGCCTCAGAATTCACGCCACACACATACTCGGCATGTAAATATATAAAACAGCGCCGTGCAAGCTAGTTATCCTAGCCAGCCTTGTTTACTACTAGAGTCCTACCTCTCTACCCAGAGGTGCACCGCGGGTCTCCTTCACTGTCGGCCATCTCCTTTATCGTTTTATCGCCCAGCCCTAGGACAGGTCCAGTATGGGTCTGACACCCCCCCCCCCCCCCCCCCCCCCCCCCCCCGATTTCTCGGGCACCATAGAATATCGGGAGGAAACGCCGCTCACCGCGTCCTCTCATGGGAACACGATGACGGCCTGCTTCGCCGCCAGAGAACGAATCTCCTCGGCCAGGGCTGTCACTGCCGCGGACTCTGATAATATAGTCTGTACCTGTTATGTACCAGGAGCTGATCACTTCTGTGTCACTGTGCATGCAGGTGAGGGCTGCCAATTAGCCAATTAGTGCTGATTGGTTACCTGCTGGGAGCTTTAAAGGCAGACCTAGTAACACACATGCAGTGTCTGTGCTGAGAGGAAGAGCTGTCAGGTTCTTCCAGTCCTTGTCCGTTGGGTTTCCATTAGTACCTTAGTTTACATTTACCTTAATAGTTCCTTGAGATAGTAGCACTTTGAGTTAGAGCACGGGTTTTGGTGTTGGTTTGCACATAGGTTGCGTACCCATGAGCCAGGGTCGTAACAGTTGGGCGCTCGTCTGGGATCTTTTACCCCTAGAACTTTTTTTTTTTTTTTTTTTAGTGTTATACGGGGTGTCATGGTATGGGTGGTGTTCGTTACATATGGTGTAACGTGGGGGTTCGAGCCATTTCGTCAAACAGGTGAGTAGGCCGTATTTGTTTGTAATTTGATGTGACTACTTATGCTGTTAAAATATATAGTTTAGTGGGCACCACATGTAGATAGGGACATTATTTTCTGGTTGTTGGTTAGCGTCCTGTGCACCACGTACTCCTGGGGCGGTCAATGAAATGATTGGTATATGATCTTTGACTGGTAGCAGGTGTGGTTGAAGAAAGTTAGGTCTACAGGGCATTAGTTTAAGGGTAGGTAGATTAGGGCGGCCAGAAAACACAGGTAGTGTGGTAGGGCTTGATTTAGTGTTTCTTAGGGTAGACATGTGGTGGGCCGGTTTTGACTGCAGTTTAGACGTAGAAGCATATGTAGTCATATCAGGTTAGAAGGCGCACCTGTTTGGAATTGTTTGTTGGATTTATTTTGTTTGTTTGAGTGTTTGGTGAGCATACCTGGTAGCACCTAACACCCTGCGTGTATGACACGTCTATTTAGGGTGGGTGTGTTTTTTTTTTTGCAACCTAGAAAGGTGCGCTCCGTAGAGCTCACATTTCCACGCGTTCCCTTCTGGTTGTTATTATTGGCATTTAGCATTATTCATGGTTCTTCAGTGGTTCTTCGTGGTTCTTCAGTGGTTCGTTGGGGGGGTCTTCGTGGTTCGTTAGTGGTTCTTCGTGACTGTGAGGTGGGGTGTGTAGCTTGGGGTGGCTGGTTCAGTGACAATGGCTTCCATCAGGGACTTTGTTGATCGCCCGTCTCATGACTTGTTAGAGAAGTTTTCCAAGGAACAACTGCTAGAACTTGCTGTACACTACAGGGTGGAGCTTTCTGCAGGGGAGAAACGTTTGAAGCCGTCTGCCTTGAGTGCGTTAAGGGTGTTACTCGTTAGGGAGCAGGTGCTTGAGGAGAGGGTGGAGGAGCCTCCTTCGTCTGGCGCGTCTCCGCTATTACCTGGTATGGAGGGTGAGTGGAGGATAAGGGAGTTGGAGTTTAAGGAAAGGCAGCTAGAGCGAGAGCGTGAGGAGAGGAGAGAGGAGCGTGAGCTAAAGGAGAGAGAGAGGAAAGAGGAGCGTGAGCATGAGCGTGAGCGTGAGGAGTGTGTGTTTAAGGAGAAACAAATGTTGCTGGAGCACGAGCGTTCACAGAAGGAGCTTGAATATAAGCATGCTGCCTTGCAGGCGGGTGCTCTGCATCCAGAGTCACGTTCCGGGTTTGATGTAGGCAGGAATATTAGGATGGTGCCACCATTTTTTGAGAAAGACGTGGAAAGATATTTTCCCCTTTTTGAACGGGTGGCAACCACATTGAATTGGCCTGATACCGCCTGGACACTGCTGCTGCAATGTGTTTTAGTTGGTAGGGCACAAGAAGCCTACACTGCTCTGTCCCTTGAACAAAGCGCTGATTATGAGCTGGTTAAAGCTTCCATTTTGAGGGCTTATGAGTTGGTCCCCGAGGCCTATCGTCAGCGTTTTAGAGGTTATCGCAGGTCGGAGGGGCAGTCTTATGCTGAATTTGGAAGGGAGAAGGAGAACCTGTTTGACAGGTGGTGCACTTCTCAGAAGGCAGAGTCAAGAGAGCAGCTTAGGCAGTTGATTCTCCTAGAGGAATTTAAAAGATGTGTTCCTGATACCGTTTCCACACATCTAAATGAGCGTAAGGTATCGAAGATAGGCGACGCCGCTCTCTTCGCTGATGAGTTTGTGTTGACACACAAGTCCGTGTTTTTGGAGGACTACCGTGTTGAGTCCGGGGATAGGCGTCCTGTTCAGGGGGGCTGTTTCCCAAAACCTGTGTCTGCTGGTCAGTTAACTTCACCTCCTAGGCAGGGTGGTTCTGCTGGTGCATTCCCAGAAGGGATTATCTGTTTCTACTGTAAAGAACCTGGTCATATCGTTGCTGGGTGCCCGGTGCTTGAGCAGAAAAATGTCAGAACCGTGGCTCTGGTAGAAACCATATGCAGAACGCCTATGCCAACGTTAGATGCGGATGGGGGAAGTATCAAACGTGTGGACAAAGAGCTTGAGGGTTCCTCAAGGTTTATGATGAATGGATTTGTTTCCCTGACTAATGCACTAGAGTCCAAACAGGCTATAACAATTTGGAGAGATACCGGTGCTTTTCAGTCCCTCATTCTGGAGGGGGTTTTGCCGTTTTCAGAAAACTCTTCTTTGCATTCCGGTGTCGTTGTTCGGGGCTTTGGGGGTGGATTTGTGGATGCACCTTTGCATGAGGTCACGCTCAATTCTCCCTTAGTATCAGGCAATGTTGTTGTGGGGGTATGTTCTCACATTCCCATAAAGGGGGTGTCCTTCATTCTAGGGAATGATTTGGCTGGTGACAAAGTGTTGGCTACTCCGGTTGTAACTCCCATTCCTGTGGTTTCTGAGGTCTCTAATGAGCTGGCACAGAAACATCCAGGAGTGTTTCCTGTGTGTGCTGTGGCACGAGAAATGTCAAAGGACAAAAGTGATGTTGTTGATACTTCGACTTGGGACATTACACTTAGTGACACATTCTTTGTTGAATTAAAATGTGTACCTGTTGAGAATTTTGGAAAGCACACTGTGGATGTACCTCATAATGATTCTCTTGATTGTGGCTTTGTGTTAGGCCCGGTGGTGAAACCAGAGTTGACATGCGTGCCGGAGAAGCATGTGACGGGAGATGATATGGCAGCGCAGTGTCTCAAGGTCTTCCCAGCCTGTACGGTGGCTGAGGCCACGAACTAATTGGAGGATGAGTGTGGGAAGGATGCTATGAGAGGTGCTGTTGTTTCATGTGACACCGTTCTAGTTGGAGAGGCTACTAAGCCTGACTTAGGCTGCCAGCCTTCCCACAGTAGCTCTATTGTCCCTAATGTTTCACTTGTGGGCAGGGATGGTCCCAGTATGTCAGTTGATGATTCTGACATTGATCCACATGTCCACACTGATTCTCTGCCATGCACTAGGTGTGATGGTCAACCTAGTTACCTGTGTCCTGTGGAGCAGGAGCCGCCTTCGCGACCTGGTCTGTTGAGTGGCAGCCATTTTGTTTTTGATCAGGACAATGTTATTTTGGGTGACGCCATTTTAGATGGTGTTCCAGACGTTATTGTGACTGTCGTACTGCCATGTTCCCGGTACACTGGGGCTGTACCTGAGGCGGTACATCCTACTCTAGATGTTCACGGTTTGCAGTATCCTGAACTGCCAGTGCCAGGTGGGATGGATATGGGTGCGGTGGTGGTATCAGTGATCTATGGTTTTTGTTGTGCTGTGTTCTGTTCTGTTGAGCGCAGTTCTCAGGTTGATTTTGGTTTGCAGTCTAATTTTGACAGATCGGTATCGGTGGTCGTGTTCGACAGGGGCCGACCCACTATCGCTGTTGTGGTAGTGGCCCTGATACCTAATGGGTCACAGTGTTTTTTTGTTTGTTTTTGTTTATGGGTTGTTGTGTGGTGGTTGCCTCTGGGGCAACCAGTTTGGTGGGGGAGGTGTTATGTACCAGGAGCTGATCACTTCTGTGTCACTGTGCATGCAGGTGAGGGCTGCCAATTAGCCAATTAGTGCTGATTGGTTACCTGCTGGGAGCTTTAAAGGCAGACCTAGTAACACACATGCAGTGTCTGTGCTGAGAGGAAGAGCTGTCAGGTTCTTCCAGTCCTTGTCCGTTGGGTTTCCATTAGTACCTTAGTTTACATTTACCTTAATAGTTCCTTGAGATAGTAGCACTTTGAGTTAGAGCACAGGGTTTTGGTGTTGGTTTGCACATAGGTTGCGTACCCATGAGCCAGGGTCGTAACAGTACCAAATCCAAAAACGGAGGGTGGGGGTGTGTAAACTGTAACACAAGCGCCGCCCTCAGCGTTCTCTCCATCCACACCGACTACCACTGCAGCCATACGTGGTAAAATTCCAAAGCGCCCCCGCCGCCAACTGCCGCTGGTTCGCTAGGAATCGTAGACAGGTGACCCGGTCCCTCCCGCTGTGCATTGTCAACCCTGGTCTTGCCAACTGCGCGAGCAGGGTGTCTCGTGGAGCCGGGATATCGCACCCTGACTCTACCAACGAGGCAATCGCACCCAAGGGGGGGACCCCGACAGAAGGGGCAGTCTGATACGGGGGGAGCGGCCATCACCCTTGGTGACATAAGCTCCCCCGCTGAGCATCTTCCCGGCATGGACTGCTGAGGATAGCCTGCTTTGCAGCTGGACATGCAAGGCGTGTGGTCCCCACACTGCCCGATAGGGTGGGTCCCTACACACCGTAGCCCTGTAGTGATATTACTACCACCCAAACCACGCATGCCGGTCTTCCGGTCGGGGGAGGCACTAACGTGATACCCGGCCTGGCGAGGGCGGGCTGGGGGAACTCACGCTGCGACCTCCTGGGCAGGCACGTGCACACATAGAGCCCAAGCCTTTTTGAGCCTCATAAAAAAGTGCCCTTTTTGAAGAAAAAAAAAGAAAACAAATATTAAAACATATACAGATCATTACATCACATATTTGCTTTTGTCAAGCAGAGGAATGAAAAAGCCAATGACTTATTTACATCGTTGTCCCTGGAAGTCAAGGATGCTTGATACATACACATACAACTCATTACAGAAAATCATTCACAATTATTACATTTGAATAGCAATAATGGCACAACAAACATGTGCATTTGTTGTGACATGTTAAACTAGCCGTGAGTCTGTGTGTCTCAGAGCAACCCGAGGGGAGGGGGTGGTTTGGGGGGGGGGGGGGACAGAGAGAAATTCCGGCCTTGACTCTGACTACATTTGCCGTCAGCTAGGACCGGAGGGGGAGGAGCTGGGAGATGACTACCGTTGCCGTCATAGGGGGTGGGATTTTGGCGATGAGACAGTCACTTTGGCACCCCTCCAGCACTTGCGTGGGAGAGGGAATTGGGTGTTGGGATGGGGGGGGGGACCCCTACCAATCTTATCTTCTCCAGACAGCCCTGCTTTTCTTCGGGAGGATTCGTTCCTGGCACGGCATGTACAGCCCTTACTCCCGTCTTGACCTTGATGCTTTCACTTTCTGCAGCAGACGGAGATGGGGGGGGGATGCAGCAGGCAGCAGTGACCAATTTGCTCCAATTTAGTTTAATCACGATATATCACAACCTTAATTTCCTGCACGATGTCCAGAATGGCCTTTGACCTCGATTGTTCATCTGAGTGGTAGGCAACGAGTCTCTCCAGAATGGCCTTTGAGCTTGATTGTTTGTCAGAGTGGTAGACCGCGATGCTCTCCAGCATGGCCTTTGAGCTCGATTGTTCTTCAGATTGATAGACAGCGAGCTTCTTATAAAGTTCCACCTGGTTGGTTTCGATCCTGGCTATTGTCACAGCCAAAGGATCTACGCCTCTCCGAATTAGGCTAAGGCAGTACCAGATCCATATGCTGATCACGCCTATTCCGATCATCATGAATATTAGTAGATACACATCTTCAACATCCTCAATCTCCAGTGGATAAAAACAGATTGGGTTCCATTTACCGTATGTATTGATCGTAAAGCCCGACTGGAGTGGACAGAGCGGATCAGCCGCATCCTGCTTCCTTGTAGAAAATATGCGATCTATCGCTGCAAATGACCAGCTTATTAGATCCATATTTCGGTTGAAAGTTGAGTTGATTCTGTTGAAAAAGCTTGAGTCAAGACGGCTGGACGGCTTCAGGCAGGTAGTGGTGATGAAAGGCGAGAATCCACATGGCAGCCAGACAGGTTTTGGAGGAGACGAGAAGGCAGCGGTGGGGGTGGCCTTGGAGGTCCGGGAGGCCTGAATTCTTTCCCCAATACATTTCCAGTTCCGCGTTTGCCTTCTGCGCTCTGATTGGCCCACTGACGTTTCTGGTCGCGCCAATCGTGTGACGGCAAGTTCTTTCCCCGGTTAAGCTTAGGCACTCTTTCGAAGTTGGTTAAGGTTAGAGTTTGACTTCGAGCATGGCGATAGAACACCAGCCCTGATTCCAAACTCTAACCTTAACCAACTTCGAAAGAGTCGCCTAAGCTTAACCAGTGATAAACTAGGCGTTAGGTAGTTTGCAGGCTGTTAGACCCGGAAATGGGCAAAGACACAGCTCGTCACGTGATTGGGCGCACATGTCACATGACCAGAAACGTCAGTGGCCAATCAAATCGCACCAGAAACGTCCGTGGCCAATCAGATCGCAGAACGCGCATGCGGAACTGGAAATGTATTGGGGAAAGAATAGACGCGTCCGGGAGAGGGAGAGATATGTAACTGTTCTGGTGATGATGATGATGATGATGATGATGATGATGATGATGATGATGATGATGATGATGATGATGATGATAGAAACCGCTGTGGCGCATACAGTTGAATGCTGGTATTACACTCATTGAGGGACACAAAGAAGTCAAGTCAGATGGGATATGGGAATCACAAATACAAATCGGGATTGGAATAAAAAATGCATTTATATTAAACAATACAGAATATACAGCACTTCTTGGGGTCTGTAGGGTAAGCACTTATTCCCTCCCCCCTGAACATCTATGGAGATGTATGGGCCTTTTAAGTCAGTGATAAAAGTGTCTTTCAAGGATTGATTGATTGATTGATTGAAAACTTTATCAACAGATTGCAGAATGGGTACAGTACAGTACAGCTCAATACATACAATTGTTAAGGGGATGCAGACCAGAGAAAGACTTTTGTCTTGTTTACATCAGGGTCCCCCATTTTCAATTCATCATAACATATATGACATACACGACATACAGATAGACAAAACAGATATTACTGTTATGGTTTGTAACCGACCCCAATCGCACAACACAAGACAGGTATGAGAGTAAGCCAAAACAGGGCAAATCTTTATTATAGAACAAAGGCGGCACAGTCCCTTTATGGGAGAACACAAAAACACTAGAGTCAAGGAAAACTGGAAAATGCGGCACTGTGCCTTTAAGAGGCGAACTGGCTAAGGGACTAGGGCTAAGGGACAGGGCCAGGGCTAAATGTCAAGGACCAGGACCAGGGGCACTGGAGAGGGGAACAGGGGAGAACACAAAAACACTAGAGTCAAGGAAATAAGGAAAATGCGGCACTGTGCCTTTAAGAGGCGAGCAGGCTAAGGGACTAGGGCTAAAGGACAGGGCCAGGGCTAAATGTCAAGGACTAGGACCAGGGGCACTGGAGAGGGGAACAGGGGAGAACACAAAACACTAGAGTCAAGGAAAACTGGAAAATGCGGCACTGTGCCTTTAAGAGGCGAACAGGCTAAGGGACTAGGGCTAAAGGACAGGGCCAGGGCTAAATGTCAAGGACTAGGACCAGGGGCACTGGAGAGGGGAACAGGGGAGAACACAAAACAATAGAGTCAAGGAAAACTGGAAAATGCGGCACTGTGCCTTTAAGAGGCGAACAGGCTAAGGGACTAGGGCTAAAGGACAGGGCCAGGGCTAAATGTCAAGGACTAGGACCAGGGGCACTGGAGAGGGGAACAGGGGAGAACACAAAACACTAGAGTCAAGGAAATAAGGAAAATGCGGCACTGTGCCTTTAAGAGGCGCACAGGCTAAGGGACAGGGCTAAGTGTCAGGGACAAAGGCTAAGGGCCAGGGCTACGGGCCAGGGCTGCTTACAGGGATGAGGACAGGGTTCCGACGGCGGAGGCCTGGCAAGGGGACAGGGGCCCGACGGCGGGGGCCCGGCACGGAGACAGGGGCCCGACAGCGGAGGCCGGGCACGGAGGCAGGGGCCCGACGGCGGAGGCCTGTCACGGGGACAGGGGCCCGACGGTGGAGGCCTGGTACGGAGACAGGGGCCCGACAGAGGGGGGCCGGGCACGGAGACAGGGGCCCGACGGCGGAGGCCTGTCACGGGGACAGGGGCCCGACGGCAGAGGCCTGGTACGGAGACAGGGGCCCGACAGCGGAGGCCGGGGGGAAGAGGCGCCATCCTCCGTGGAAATAGGGAGCGATGACGTGCCGGCTTGACGTCTGGAGTGGGAACACTGGCAACCTCCCGTAGAGAATTAGAGAGCGAAGGCGGTGTCCCACTCCAGGCACGGAGATCCTCTTCCTCCTCCTCGGGGGGGGCGGGCACGGAGACTTGACTTGACTTGACTTGAGACAGGGGCCCGACAGCGGAGGCCGGGGGGAAGAGGCGCCATCCTCCCGTGGAAATAGGGAGCGATGACGCGCCGGCTTGACGTCTGGAGTGGGAACACTGGCAATCTCCCGTAGAGAATTAGAGAGCGAAGACGGTGTCCCACTCCAGGCAAACGGCGACAGGTGGTGATGGCTGGCACGTCGTCTCACGCCGGAGACGCGGCAGGTGATGGTAACGTACAGGATGGTAACGTACAGAACTCCATGAACACAGAGTGAACACAGATACAGAACGACCCGACAAGGGACTGGAAGGGAGGTCCAGGTATATAAAGCCCTCAGGGGCGCTAATCACAAACTATGACAGCTGCGTGATGGTAATTGAACAAGAAAGTCCAAGGGTGGGGGCTGGTGAAGAGTAGAGGAGAGTAAATCATCGCAAGGGTGGGGGCTGGTGAAGGAGAGTAGAAGGCAGGGAAAAGTTCTCACAAGGGTGGGGGCTGGTGAGGTGAGGAGGACAGGGAAAAAAGGTCCAGGGAACAGGCGAATCCTCACAATTACATTACATTACACAAAGTAAAAACAGATATTACATTACATTACACAAACTAAAACAGATATTACATTACATTACACAAAACTAAAAACCAATATTGTCTGAATTACTAGAAGAAAGAAATGCACCACCTTTGGCTGATAGTAATTTATAAATTTCTTAGGATTTCTTTTGGTCTAATAAATGTTTAAGGTTCTTAGATGGATCCCCTGCTGCCTCTTCCTCCTCTTCCTCCTCCTCCTCCTCCTCCTCCTTCTCCTCCTCCTAATCCTCCTCCTCCTCCTCTTCCTCCTCCTCTTCCTCATCTTCCTCTTCCTCCTCCTCCTAACCCTCCTCTTCCTTCTCCTCCTCTCTGCTCTTAAACATCCTGCTCCTCCTCTTCCTCCTCCTCCTCCTCATCCTCCTACTCATCCTCATCGTCCTCCTCCTCCTCTTCCTCATCTTCCTCCTCCTAATCCTCCTTTCCTCCTCCTCCTCCTGCTCCTAATCCTCCTCTTCCTCCTCCTCCTCCTCCTCCTGCTCCTAATCCTCCTCTTCATAATCCTCCTCTTCCTCCTCCTCCTCTTCCTCCTCCTCATCCTAATCCTCCTCTTCCTCCTCTTCCTCCTCCTCCTCCTCCTCCTGCTCCTAATCCTCCTGCTCCTTCTCCTCCTCCTCCTCCTTAACCTCCTCCTCCTCTTCCTCATCTTCCTCCTCCTCTCTCCTCCTGCTCCTAATCATCTTCCTCCTAATCCTCCTCCTCCTGCTCCTAATCCTCCTCCTGCTCCTCCTCCTCTTCCTAATCCTCCCTCCTAATCCTGCTCCTCCTCCTCCTGCTCTTGTTCCTCCTAATCATCCCCCTCCTCCTCCTCCTAATCCTCCTCCTGCTCCTGCTCCTCTTCCTGCTCCTCCTCCTCCTCCTCTTCCTCATCTTCCTCCTCCTCGTCCTGCTCCTTCTGCTCCTAATCATCTTCCTCTTAATCCTCCTCCTCCTGCTCCTAATCCTCCCCCTTCTCCTCCTCCTCCTCCTCCTCCTAATCCTCTTCCTGCTCCTCCTCCTGCTCCTCCTCCTCCTCGTGCTCCTCCTCCTGCTCCTCCTCATCCTCCTCCTCCTCCTCCTCCTCCTCCTCCTCCTCCTCTCCTCCTCCTCCTGCTCCTCCTCCTCCTCCTCCTCCTCCTCCTCCACGGGGAGCAGCGTACTGGCTCATATTAAATGGCAGGCCATGCATTATGCAGCAGCTTACGGCACCGTGCTGGAACTCCATGTTCTCGGCTACAGTCCACTTGTTGCTGCTCTGGTCGTAGCGCTCCACGTTGGAGAGGATGGTGGAGCCACTGTAGCCTCCGACCACGAAGAGCAGGTCGTCCAGCACCGCGATGCCAAAGCTGTTGCGGGGGGTGAGCATGGCGGGCAGGGCGCTCCAGGAGTCAGTCAAGGGGCTGTAGGCCTCCGCGCTACGCAGTAGTCCATGGTCCCACCCTCCCACCTGAGGACAGGACACATGAGAGGAATGTTTTAGTGTGTGGTTAAGGCAGGCAGACACTGTATTAATCCATTTAGGGAAATGAGGGCATCACAGAAGCATTGAAAGTCAAATGATACATATAAAATATCTAGTATAAAGCATTTGTCTCTGTGTGCACCTACCGCATAGACTTGTCCTCCGTACGCAGCGACTCCAACTTCACCACGCCTGCTGCTCATGCGGGCGATCAGAGTCCACTGGTCGGTGTCTGGGCTGTAGCACTCAGCTGTGAACAGACACCCCATCCTGTTGAAGCCACCACAGATGTAAACCTGTAATAAGAAAGAATATTCTAATTTAGTTTATATATTCCATTTGATTTCACATTACATTAATTATCTGTTAATGTTGATGCACCAAAGGACCCAGACACATCTTTTGTACAGTATGTGCAAGCTTACTTGGCAATAAAGACATTTATGATTTCTGATCTAACGTTCCTTGTGTTCATCTACCACCCTGTGTCCCTCAGTTCCACCCACCTTGCCCTGGAGGGCTGCTGCCCCGGTGCCGCGCCTGTGCTCCAGCATGGGTGAGATCACTGTCCACTGGTTGGTTTCAGGCTCGTAGCGCTCGGCGGTGTTCAGTACCACGTGTCCGCCTCTCCCTCCCATGGCGTAGATACAGCCGCCCAACACGACCACGCTGAGGCGACAGCGGCGTGAGTGCATGGGAGCCACCTGCAGCCAGCTGCGAGTGACGGGGTTGAACCTGCACACACTGCTGAGTTCCTCTCCTATGCCGTCCGAGCCGCCGACACAGTAGACCAGACCGCGGAGATAAGCGGTGCCGTGGTTGTACCGGGGACTCTCCCCCTCATTGCTCACGTCCATCCATCCACTGGCTCGGATATCGTAAGCCTTGATGGTCAGGATGCCGCCACCCAGGCCTCCGATGGCCAACAGGACCTCCTGTGGCAGGCGTGGACGCATCAGGGGGTTGGGGAGCCTGTCGGAGGCAGGGGGGTTCAGGACGCTGAGGATGAGGGGCCTGCAGTCGTGGCTGTCCCTCACCACAGGGTTGTTCTGGACGTTGTTCAGCAAGTAGTCAGGCCTCATCAAGCCCATGCGAACCTGGGAAGAGACAAGCAGACAGCGGGTAACGTCACGGTGACCAAATGCGTCCACATTTGTATAGGATTCTATCACATTTTCATAACAATAGCGAAGATAACTTACCCTGCGCCATTTTCATTGAGGTTTCTTACAAATTAACGATGTTTTATTTGTCCTTTATATGCGGATAACATTCAAATCTTAAATTGTACCATTATGTTCCTGTTTAGACAATAAACATAATGCTAATGATGCACTTTTGTTAAGATAATTGGGTGACCATTCTCGATCACTGTACTCAGGTCCCATTTAATAGTTTAACGCTGTTCAGATCGCATCAAAGAATAGACGCGTCCCAATGACCTGTAACCTGTGCTAAAGGTCTTGGGAATTGTATTAATTTAGTAGTTTTCACATTTTCACCTTTTAATTTTAAACCAATGCTGCCATTTACTGACAACAGAAAGTGTTGTGTAAGTTATAGTATAACGTCAACCTGAGAGGCTACTCGCACTTCCGTAAACACCGTCGCCCAAAACACATTCTAGAGATTCCCACTTTTTACGGGTTCATATCTAATAGTCTTTAGATGACTAAATATAGATGAATACTCATGAAATTTGATATATATATTCTAAAATTAGTATAATTTCACTTCATCTACCTGTCGACATGAAATTCCCAAACGCTGACGGTAAAAAAAGCCTGGATGTCGCGCAAAATGGGGCGTGACCGAATTTGGTCCCAGACAATAAGAGTGACTGAGATTGGTCTAAGTTCCGTTACAACTTAGACATCGGTTGTAGACGGTTTCTGTTGCTAGGGAACAGTTTGGACCCAAATGTTTGAGAACCACTGTACTAGGGAACCTAGTGTTGTTTTAATGTAATGCACAGTAATACAATTAGTTACCTTGGGCAGCAGCAAAGGGATGTGTGTTTTACGCTCCTCACGGGAGTGGTCGATCCAACGGAGGACGGCCTCGAACACCATCTCCTCGCTATTCGCGTTCAGATCATCCCTCTCGATGATGTCCACCAGTTGCTGCAGGGACAGCTCCACAAACTCCTGTGAGACGTGCAACATCTCCTCAAAGTGGCACACGATGAAGAGATGGGCCTTGCGCCTCAGGTCAGGGCACCAGTAGATGTCCGCCAACCTCCAGATGCCGACACAGTTTTCCAGAGACAGCTGGCCTTCTAGGAAGTCAGAGCACGCTCCTACTATGCCAGAGACGAGAAGCTGGTCTGCAGCCACCAGAAGCTCTTCCACGTTCTCTGCTGTCACCGGCACAAAGCGTGTGTAGGAGTACTCTATGATGAGCTGCATCATACCCGGGGACACCCCAGGGATAGTGTAGACTGCTTTCTCTGAGTCGCTCCAGCGAGTGAAGAGGGATCTGTGGGACGCAGAGTAGAGATATCTGATGAGTAAACAGTAAGCAACATTCTGTCCTGTGTAGTAATATATTTTCACTGTAGAAGTATAGGGTCTTAGCACAGTAGAAGTATAGTATCGTATTACAGTAGAAGTACAGTATAGTATCTGTTTACAGTAGAAGTGCAATATAGTATATTTTTACAGTAGAAGTACAGTAAAGTAGCTGTTTACAGTAGAAGTACAGTATAGTATATGGTTACAGTAGAAGTACAGTATAGTATATGTTTACAGTAGAAGTGCAGTATAGTATATTTTTACAGTAGAAGTACAGTATAATATCTGTTTACAGTAGAAGTACAGTATAGTATATGTTTACAGTAGACGTACAGTATATTATCTGTTTACAGTAGAAGTGCAGTATAGTATATTTTTACAGTATAAGTACAGTATAGTATCTGTTTACAGTAGAAGTGCAGTATAGTATATTTGTAAAGTAGACGTACAGTATAGTATATGTATACAGTAGAAGTACAGTATAGTATATGTTTACAGTAAAAGTACAGTATGGTATCTGATTACTAACCAAGCTAACCTGAACCAAACTACCCTGAACCAAGCTAAGCTGAACCAAGCTAACCTGAACCAAGCTAAACTTACCTGAAATAGTCACTGCAGTCACACATGAGGGCCTTGTGGGCATTCAACTCAGTGCTGTTGACTTTAATAACCACATCACAGAGCCTTCCCTCCAGACGCAGCTCATTAAGGATTGTACAGGACAATGTTTCCTTTTCCATGTGGTGATTTTAAAATGGTATCTACAGAATATATTCAAACTTACAGACAAGTAGCCGGAAACAACAAGTGAGATCTTCACTTGTCTTGTGAGATCTGAGATCTTCTGAGAGAATTGTTGAATATACTGTACACAAATGTTCTAGAATGTTCTATTATGACATCATACTGTGACATCACAAATGTTCTACAATGTATATTATGACAGCATACTGTGACATGACAAATGTTCTAGAATGTCTATTATGACAGCATACTGTGACATCACAAATGTTCTAGAATGTTTGATTATGACATCATACTGTGATATCACAAATGTTCTAGAATGTTATATTATGACATCATACTATGACATCACAAATGTTCTAGAATGTTTGATTATGACATCATACTGTGACATCCAGTGATGGTAATAACGGCGTTATAAATAACGGCGTTACTAACAGCGTTAGTCTTTTCAGTAACGAGTAATCTAACGGATTACTCTTCCAATCTTAATAAAGCTGTTACCGGTACTGCCAAAAAATGCGGCGCGTTATCTGTTTACAGTAGAAGTGCAGTATAGTATATTTTTACAGTATAAGTACAGTATAGTATCTGTTTACAGTAGAAGTGCAGTATAGTATATTTGTACAGTAGACGTACAGTATAGTATATGTATACAGTAGAAGTACAGTATAGTATATGTTTAGAGTAAAAGTACAGTATGGTATCTGATTACTAACCAAGCTAACCTGAACCAAACTAACCTGAACCAAGTTAAGCTGAACCAAGCTAACCAGAACCAAGCTAAACTTACCTGAAATAGTCACTGCAGTCACACATGAGGGCCTTGTGGGCATTCAACTCAGTGCTGTTGACTTTAATAACCACATCACAGAGCCTTCCCTCCAGACGCAGCTCATTAAGGATTGTACATGACATTGTTTCCTTTTCCATGTGGTGATTTTAAAATGGTATCTACAGAATATATTCAAACTTACAGACAAGTAGCCGGAAACAACAAGTGAGATCTTCACTTTTCTTGTGAGATCTGAGATCTTCTGAGAGAATTGTTGAATATATACTGTACACAAATGTTCTAGAATGTTCTATTATGACATCATACTGTGACATCACAAATGTTCTAGAATGTATATTATGACATCATACTGTGACATCACAAATGTTCTAGAATGTCTATTATGACATCATACTGTGACATCACAAATGTTCTAGAATGTTTGATTATGACATCATACTGTGATATCACAAATGTTCTAGAATGTTATATTATGACATCATACTATGACATCACAAATGTTCTAGAATGTTTGATTATGACATCATACTGTGACATCCAGTGATGGGAATAACGGCATTATAAATAACGGAGTTACTAACAGCGTTCGTTTTTTCAGTAACGAGTAATCTAACGAATTACTCTTCCAATCTTAATAAAGCTGTTACCGTTACTGCCAAAAAATGCGGCGCGTTACTATGATTGAAGCTGTTTTTTTCATCAGACAGAACTCTGCGCCCGAGAAGCAATACTTTTTTTCCTTGGTTAGTGGGCAGTGCGCGATTGGCTGAGGTTGAGTCAAATGTAATGGTTAGCCAATCAGAGGTAGAGGTGGGCGGGTGTTCAAAAGAATCCAGAGTCTGACACACAGCGACAACACAAGCGAGCGACTCAGTCAACGACAGACCGCAGTTCCGTGTACGTTTTGATAGTTTGTAGCCCAAATAATCCAAAACTAATCCAACGAACAACACAAGCGACCAGTCAACGACAGACCGCGGGTCCATGAGTGTTTTTTGTTCACTCTTGTGTTAGTTGTGTTGCAGCGCAGGGCACTACAGTAGTGGAGGCTACAGCCTTATCAACAGTGCTGCACTTCCTGGTTTAATAGCACAGTCTTCAGGTGCTCAGATATATATATATATATATATATATATATATATATATATATATATGCATGTCTTAAATGTATGCATGCATGTCTAAATTAGATTAATTTAGATGATTAGATTAGATTCTTATATTGTATGTTGTGTATGTCATAAATGTCATGAATTGAAAATGGGGGACCCTGATGTAAACAAGACGAAAGTCTCTCTGGTCTGCATCCCCTTAACAATTGTGTGTATTGAGCTGTACTGTACTGTACCCATTCTGCAATCTGTTAATTAAAATGTTCAATCAATCAGTATATATTTGTTATTTATTTTTGGTATAGTGCTTAACAAGCATAATTTAATGTTGCCCAGTTGTGGCCTGTTGAGGGGCAATACATATCAAAAGTTCCAAAACATCTATTGTGTTTGTATTTGTATTATCCACTATATAAACATAGTAATTATAATATCTACATACATGGCATTTGATTGGAGGCTAGTCTCACTTTGTCCCACAGCAACATTAAAATAGTTTAGATTTGTGTATGTTGTTTATGTAACAAATTTCCTTGAAAGTAACGCAATAGTTACTGTCTGAAGTAACTAGTTACTTTTATAATTTGTAACTGAGTAAGTAATTTAGTTACTTTTTGGAAGAAGTAACTAGTTACTTTTTTAAAGTAACTTGCCCAACACTGGTGACATCACAACGGAACATGTTTGAGTTCCATTTGAATAATTTAAATAATATGTTGACATAAAAAAAGAACAAATAAAATTATTAAAAAAACCACATAAAACAATGATACAAATTATAATAAAATATTTAAGTAAAATGTATAGAAATAAAGAAAAATAAGACAATGAAATAAAGATAATAATTCATTTAAAAGCTATTTTAAAAAGGTAAGTTTTGAGCAGTGCCAACCGAGTCTGCTGTCCTAACAGACTTGGGGTCTGTAGGGTAAGCACTTATTCCCTCCGCCCTGAACATTTATGGAGATGTATGGGTCTTTTAAGTCAGTGATAAAAGTGTCTTTCAAGGATAAGTGAGCTCCTGCACTGATTATTATAGTTCAATATTCAATATTTGATCACCAAAACCCGCCAAAAAGCATAAAAACGCCCCTCCCCGCCCAAAAAGGGCCCCCAAAAATAGCACAGGCCCAGTGCCCTTTTCAGCCTTTGAGCACCTGCCCCTCTAAAGTCCTGTGCACGTCCCTGCTCCTGGGCCTCGAGTTCCCCCGCTGACAACCTTTTTCGTCGACAGACACAACACCAGGCTCACCAAACACAGACGCAGAACGTGTGGTGTGGGAGCCGCTTGACAGCACAGCATTCTCACAGGCAGACCCAGGCCTAGCTAGCAACTGGGTGTCAGCCCCTGTCCCCATGAGAAGCGAAACGTGGGGCCGCTTGTGCTTCACTGGACGCACGTGGCCCGCAGCCAAAGGGAACAAATCAGAGCCCTGTGTCCCGTAGCATAGCGGGGGGGAGTAACCAGAGAGCGTGCTAGACACAGCTAGACGGCGAAGTTTTTTTGGGGGCGTGCTCATCTAATGTAGCCGATCCCTCTGCCACCGAGGCTGTCGGCCTTGTGATCACCTGTTTTCTTTGTGTCCAGGGTATCTCAGGCGGGGGAAACATGGCCGCTGGCCGGGGGCCTCGCTGCAGCCGCTGGCCAGGCCGTGCTCTCACCTCTGGCTGTGTGGTGTGGGGCAGCGTGGAGCACAGGTCAAATACCGCCGGCGCCTCCGTGGACAGACCAAGGTCCACCCGTGGAGGGGGGAGCCCTGAGGAGGAGACCCCTCAAGGGGAGATTGCTCCAACCAAAAATGCCTGTGAACAACCGTTGACAGCATCCTAGCCCTCCCTGCGGTTATAGCTTGCGGCTAGGTCAAAAAGCTGAATAACCTCAAAACCTCGCACAATGGTTTTGACGTCGGCTGGCCCTAAGGCCCCACCACCCAACACCATTTTGACAGAAAAACAGCAAATTGAGCAATGTTGCCAGTCGCTGCTAATTCTGTACCGCGGCGGTATAGGCTTCATCAGCCCACCAGCCACCTGCCGGGCCGACTCGCCTCATGGCGTCGGCCAGGCGGGACACCGTTCCACCATGTCAGGGCAAAGGACTGATGCCACCTGCTTCACTAAGCACGGAACACCAGTGGTGGCTACAGACCAAAGTCTACTACTAGTGAAGCACTGCCTCACTAGTAGGCATGCAACATTGAACAACCTCCACTGCGGTGTGCACCCATGAAGGGATAAATGAATGAATGAACGAAACTCTATTAACATATTGCAGAATGGGCTAGCCCAATACACACAATTGTTAAAGGGATGCAGACCAGAGAAAACGATAGTCCTGTCCACACCAGGGACCCCCATTTTCAATTCATAGATTCACAAAAAGCACACCTGCCCTGAGCCTCAGTCCATCCACCCATGTAAATGGTAAACAAGCCCCCGTTAAACCCCCAACATTAGACACCGATTGACCGTCAGCATGAATGGTCAAGAGGGAAGACAGTAAAGACAGCCCTCGGCGGGGAACAAGGGGAACGGCGCCCCAACATTGTAGCATTAGCATTAGCTGCGCGCTAGGATACCTGGAAAACATCCAAAAGAGAGTCATGTTTTCCCAAATATCCCGCCCCCGCGCCAATACATCACTCGGTCGTCTCACGAGACAACAAGCAGTATTACCCATGCTAGTATCAATGCCTGATAGCGCAGGCCCTACCTGTGCATGACTTAGCTCGACTGCTAACCGTCGCGCGACGTCCCTCAGTCCGCTGTCACGAGACAAGGAAAACCCAGGACAGGCCGTTAGGATGTGCCGAGAAGGTTCCGGGGGCTGGTGAACATCTGGCGAATACTCAACATTGTGTAATTTCTCCCTACGTTTTCATAACAACTAGTTCACGGAGTGCACTGCTACTTCCGCGTTGGAAACGAAATGAGGAAGGTGGAGCGTGACCTAGCGTAACAGCGTAACATATAGGGAGACGCATGGGAGTGGCTTGGTCACGTGCAAGTCGGTGCATTTGTTTGTTTCGCGTGCACGCTAGGTGCGTGGAGATAAGAGGATATCTCATTGGCCAAGTATGATATATAACTATGGCCACATACTGTACCACACCATACCATAACTATGCCACATACCACACCATACCATAACCAGTGATGGGAATAACGGCGCTAAAGTAATGGCGTTACTAACGGCATTAGTTTTTTCAGTAACGAGTAATCTAACGGATTACTCTTCCAATCTTAATAACGCATTAGCGTTACTGCAAAAAATGTGGCGCGTTACTATGAATGAACCTGTTTCTTTCATCAGACAGATCTCTGCTCCGAGAGGCAATAATATGTTCTTCCTTGTTTAGTGGGCAGTGCGCGAGCCAAGCATACATGCTGACGATTGGCTGAGGCTGAGTAAAATGTCATGGTAAGCCAATCAAAGGTAGAGTGGGCGGGTCTAACGCATCGAGAGTCTGAGCCACAACAAAGCGAATCAGTCAGAGGATACCGCAGGTCTGTGTAGGTACAAATAATCTAAACGAATCCAACGGAACAACATAATAAGTGAGCAGTCAGCGTGAGACAGCGGTTCACTCTTGTGTTGCAGCGCAGGGCAGTAGTGGCTCTACTGCTGACAGGCTCAACCATAGATATATACTATGGGCTCAACATAGTGCTGCACTTCCTGG
The DNA here is from genome assembly GCF_963971535.1 of Notolepis coatsorum. Taxonomy (NCBI): domain Eukaryota; kingdom Metazoa; phylum Chordata; class Actinopteri; order Aulopiformes; family Paralepididae; genus Notolepis; species Notolepis coatsorum. The sequence continues at coordinate 29,570,262 of NC_140180.1, read as the reverse complement.
TTTAATAGCACAGTCTGGTGCGCAGAGATATATATCTGTATGTCATGCATGTCTTAAATGTCATGATTAGATTGGTTTAGAATGATTCGATTAGATTCTTATATCCAGGGGCGGACCTAGCACATTTGGCGCCCTAGGCGAGATTCACCACTGCCGCCCCCCCCCCCCCCCCCCCCCCCCATTTTTTTTTTATTTTTTTATTTTGTAATTTTTTTATTTTTTTTTGTAGTTTTTTTTTTTATTTTTTTTATGGCTTTTGCCTCTTCATAGTTCTCTAACGTTAGTCTTTCTTTCCTCAACGCTCAATTCTATAAACACTTGACCGATACCCATCAATGCACAGCGCTCTAGCATGTTCTGACTGTGAACACCTAAAGCTGAGGCTCAGACCGACCGACCGTTTTACATTTTTGGCTCATTTTCCCTTATGTTAGAAATTTTTTTATGTAAAAATAATGGTTGCCGATATAGAGGGGGGCGCCAAAACTGCACGGGAAAAAAAATAAAAAATAAAATAATTTTTTTGTTCTTTTTTTTTTTTGGCGCCCCCCTCTGGGTGGCGCTCTAGGCGACCGCCTATATCGCCTGTAGGAAGGTCCGCCCCTGCTTATATCTGTATGTTGTGTATGTCATGAATTGAAAATGGGGGACCCTGATGTAAACAAGACGAAAGTCTTTCTCTGATCTGCATCCCCTTAACAATTGTGTGTATTGAGCCGTACTGTATTGTACCCATTCTGCAATCTGTTAATTAAAATGTTCAATCAATCAGTATATATTTGTTATTTATTTTTGGTATAGTGCTTAACAAGCATAATTTAATTAGTTGTGGCCTGTTGAGGGGCAATACATATCAAAAGTTCCAAAACATCTATTGTATTTGTATGATCCACTAATATATAAACATAGTAATTATAATATCTACATACATGGCATTTGATTGGAGGCTAGTCTCACTTTGTCCCACAGCAACATTAAAACAGTTTAGATTTGTGTATGTTGTTTATGTAAAAAAATATATATATTGAAAGTAACGCAATAGTTACTTTCTGAAGTAACTAGTTACTTTTATAATTTGTAACTGAGTAAGTAATTTAGTTACTTTTTGGAAGAAGTAACTAGTAACTGTAACTAGTTACTTTTTAAAAGTAACTTGCCCAACACTGACCATAACCATGGCCACATACCACACCATCCCATAACTATGGCCACAGCTGCCATGCATGGGTGTTAGGCGCTTGCAGGGCCACACAATGAAAGACTTAAAGGTAGAATCTGCAATCCTGTCAAACAGCGACCTCTAGGTGAAATAGGGATGGAATGTAAAAATAAAAACAAAAGAAACACTGAAAACCTATGTTACCACGCATATTTGATGTGTGATTGATTGATTTGGGGAACATGAGATGTCTGGCTAGCAAGCCAGCTATGGGTTATTAAATAACCTGACGTTCCCTGTCTGGAAAACACCTCTCAGAATCCCACCATATTCCAGAGATTCCATGGCCAGAGTGGGAGCCCTGTGAGCAGTAAAAACATATGTTTGCATTATAAGGTATATCCATTGTGCTCATTGTGTGGCATTTCCCTGTTGCCTTGACGACTGACACAATCTCAATTTATCTGGTGTCTTGAGTATGTAAATGCTCACGATACCATGTTCCCTGTGTCAAACACAGAAGATAGTGGAGTAAGCATCTCGTCGTGTTCACATGCTTGATGGATGGTCCCCATGCCTCAAATCCTGGGATTCGGTCCCCCTGGGTGTCATGTTCAATACCCAAACCACACAGAGTGTGTCTGTCTGTCACTCTCTCTCTCTCTCTCTCTCTCTCTCTCTCTCTCTCTCTCTCTCTCTCTCTCTCTCTCTCTCTCTCTCTCTCTCTCTCTCTCTCTCTCTCTCTCTCTCTCTCTCTCTCTCTCTCTCTCTCTCTCTCTCTCTCTCTCTCTCTCTCTCTCTCTCTCTCTCTCCCCTCTCTCCTCCCAGAGACTCCAGTAATATTATATTATTCCCCCTGGTCCCCAAGGAAGAGGGAGAGGCCCCTGCAATCGCCTTTGTGCTGTCCAAGTGTTATTTCAGCTCATTTATCAGAGCCTGCCTCTTCACTCACAAGGGAAGCGGGGCTGCCGGCGAGAGAGGAGACGTGATGAAAGAGGTTTGAGTGACAAGGTAAATTACCGGCGGTCTTAATTCCCTTAATGCACCTTTTTTCCATCTCGGATGCCGTGAAATCTGTAGCGTGATAATTCCGACGGTAATGAAGTCTTCTCGGGGCGTCGCGTGAAGTGTAATTGCCGCTCCACAGGCCTCTATTTCAGAATCTTCACCCTCTGACATATCGCCGGTGTCAGACTGAGGTTCCATCACTAGCCTAAAGGTGAAGTGTGCTCTCTCGTCATAAACGAGTGTCGTGTGTTCTAGGCCTGGAAGGTCATTGTAATTGGTAAATATATGTGTTAATCACACATTTATTTTCCGCTATGGACGGGCGTACAAATAGCACTACCGGGTCGTCCTCATCCAGCCTCAAACCTGAGTGGTCATGCCAAATCCAAAATTGCTATTCATGAGAGCAGGCAGAGCGGTTTCTCAGTCTCCAGAAAGATGCGTTCACGTCAAGCCCTCTGAATAATGGGTTATGACCAATATTATGCAAAGGTCTGGGTTGACAGTAGCCGGGCTAAGTGGGAGTTCTGTCTCATTACCTCTCAGGTCATGGCGCTGAAGAAAACCATCCCAAGGTCGCGTGGGTGGATGGTTCTCCCCGGTGAAGTGAACTTGAATTAATAAAAAAGATAAACCTTATTCAGGATTCACATAAGAAAATTCAAATTGGTAAATGGACTGCATTTATATAGCGCTTTTATCCAAAGTGCTTTACAATTTGTTGCCCGTTACCCATTCACACGCCAACGCCGGAGGCAGCCACGCAAGGTGCCAACCTGCTCATCTGGGGTTAAGGGGGATAAGGGGGGTTAAGTCTTGCTGCTCTACCTCCCGAGCCACTGCCGCACCATTCCAATCCCATAACACAAATTCCAATTGTGAATTTTCCTGTGGGATAGAATCTCTGTCAAACGCACGCGTGCAAGCACACACAAATCATTTAATTTGAGCTTGTTTACATACATCCACATATTATTTTCGACCATCAAGTATTGTACCCACATGACTTGTCGTCATCAATCACTGTAATGTGCGAAAGCGGGGGGACTATCTCTGGCTGATTGCAATAGTTTGCTTTTTTTTTATTGCTGAGAAGGCAGGGTGGCCTGGTGGTTGGAGAGATTGTTTTGTTACCAGAAGGTCATGGGTCCCTGAGCAAAATATAAAGCCTCTTCCTGATGCAGGGGGAGCACTTTAATGTGCTCCTGTATGTAACCAGTGATACACATGGCGGTGTACATGTCTGTGTCCGGAACATGATGGAACCGTAAGACATTCTCATCCATGTTACGTGACAGAATTGTGCTAGAAATCCCTTAGAGTCCAACTATATCAGGGGAATGTGATCATTCAAAAGGTGATCAACAATCATGTTATAATGGAACCTCTGAGACGTCTTTCTGGAACTGTAAAACAAATCTTCCATTTCCTACTAATAATAATAATGTCACTGATTATTGCGCCGTCATTTGAACGTTATTTACTGTCAAAAGTAAAGCCTTTTTCACATATTCACATCGTCCTGTTTCAAGAAAACACTTATTTTCAAACTAAGGGTCTCTGGGTGTAGGAAATGTAAAGATTAAGCAAAAGAAATGCACGTCAGTGGCATGTGTCCGTGCTGTATACAAGAATGGTTATTTAAATCTCATTTTAGTTGGACTAAAATAAAGAAGCATAGAGCTACAGTGTTGTCTGGTGTGTGTTAGACTAGAGGGTTGAAAGGAAAAAGCCAAGCCAGTGCAAATCTACTCCATTTTCCAAAAGGATCAAAAACAGATGAGCTGCCACAGCGCTGTGACAAAGTATGCAGATAAGGAAGACTATGCAATACAAAATATTGCTTGAAACTTCTGTCTTCCTATAGGGGTTTGGCAGAATGACAAACTTCTGTCTTCCTATAGGGGTTTGGCAGAATGACAAAATTCTGTCTTCCTTTAGGGGTTTTGGCAGAATGACAAACTTCTGTTAACTTTTAGATTCTAAACTCCATAAAAGTCTTAAAGATTCAGTATGATTAAAAAAGTGTTTCTCGTTGCGGTTTTTTTTCTCTCTGGAGAGGATGATAAGCTACTTTCCCAAAATGTTGGCGTGTTCTTTTACCCTCTTAACACTTTAACTGCCACACACGAGATATCTCGGGTTTCCAATAGTTATGTTGAAAGCCACTCACGAGATTTCTCGGATTTTTTTTTTAGCGATCTGAAATCATATTGCATCACGCGAGCCTACCCGAGTATACCCGAGCACCGCCGGCGATCATATGTGGAAAAAAGCGCCCCCTATCGTCTCCCAGATGACATAAGGGATTTTGGAATGGACTCAATGAAAATGGATGGGGAAAAAAATCCGGTACTCCACATTTTCCAGTCCACTGATCCAGCCGGGGTTACCACAGTTCATTCTGGAGCCTCTCAGCCCAGCGGAATCATGTACTGCACTGTATACACGTTGGATCCATACACTTATCGATTTTTTCGAATGGTGATCAGGAATTGGAATATACCAGTTGGATACCATCTGATGTCAGGTAAGGAATCTATGTTATCAGTGTTAGGATAATCAGACTAATTTTGATGAAGATATAGGCTATTTTGTGAAATGGGCTCTTTCGGTTTCACTGGAAAAGTCCAAGAGGAAATGAACACGCCGATTATCCGTGCGCGGCGCGAATGTGCTTGCGTGCACGTATAATATTGATCATCTAGCGTTTATTTGAAAACAATTCATAAATAGGCCGACGAATATCGACGTTCTGGAATATTCCAGTAAAAGACGATCATCACAGAATGGTCTAGAATGAACTGTTTTTTATTTCAAAACGGGAGCTTTTCAAAATGCTCTGAAACGGAAATGAAGCGATAAAAAACCAATCTGCCTTGACAGCACTGACTGGAAAATAGTATTTGATAAGCGACGGGCAGATTAGACACATAGCCATAATTTAAAACATAGATTAGGCGATATTAACGTTAACATTGAAGTGGATGGTGGCATCAAGGGGGTAAAAAGGAAAACCCAGCGTGGCACTCAAAGTGTTAACAATCACCCCCAAAAGTGGCGATTTTAGTTTTAGTTTTTGAGGACTGCATACTTCTTTTGCAAACCAAAATACTACACTTTATACTTATAGCACATGCATGAGCCTGGTCTCTTTTGAAAGATGATACAATAAAGAAAATTCACTTTTTGTGATAATGTAATAGAGTAACATAGGTCTGAACTTGAGTTGTAGAAAAACGTATTACTCACGTTTTTCTGTAGTAGTTAGTAGTCCAGAAGTAGTATTTCCAAAGAAATGGGTATGGGTGAGAAGACACACTGGGTCCATAGCCTGAAGTCTTGTGTAGTACATGTCCAAATTTCATAAAAATCCATTCAGAAATTAGTGATTAGAAGCGATTTTGGTAAAAGGTGAGAGAGCTCAGAAAACGATTTTCTCATAGACTTCAATGCATTCGACAGAGAATTCTCTTCCTGTTTTGGCTCGTGACTTTTCACCTAGATCCCTGATTCTCTCATTCCCATGTGGGGTACCATTGGAAAACCCTACTCATTGGTTACAATAATTTTCGAGATTGCCAAATGATTGACCTCATTGCACCTTACCCTAAGTTGTACCTCATCCCATTTCTGCATTGTACTGTATATTGTATTGTAACTCAGTTAAAAAAAATTCTACTCTGTATTGTATATTGTGTATAATGAACACTTTTGTTTACACTTGTTTACGTACTTTTGACTTTCTATTTTATACTATTTTACTTTATTCTATTTTATCTACACACTCCCAGGAGCAAAACAGGAAAAAGCATTTCATATAAAAGTATTCTGTATTTTTGTATGACAACTAATAAAGAAACTTGAAACTTGAACTTGAGGTAGAGGCTCGAGAGTCGGGAGTGGTATTTGAACAAATTAAAAGTCTGCTGTGTACTTCGGCGCACGCCTGACATATCGGCATGTAACTCGAGAACCGCTGAACGGATTTTGTCACCTGAGACGTTTATTGACAGGCAACAAATAGGGCTTTAATTCGATCTATATATTGTATTAATGCACACCCGAGCTGCTAGAGGTGGCCAAAGTGCCGGTGGGCAAATCGTCCTCAAGAGGGCGCACATGTGGGCCATTCCATGCTAAGTAGGACATGGAGTGCATCAGGATTTCAATGAAACACCAGTGCTCATTGGGAAAAAGCAAGAAATAGCACACACACCCACACGCACACACTCACTCAAACAAACAACACACTGCAGCACCCACTCTCCACACTTTAGATCACACAAACACACTTACACTTTATATTTATTGATAAAGGATTTGCACTACAACTCGTACACCTACTGTGAATTGTACCTAAATTGCACCTCGTCCCATTTCTCCATTTCTGCCTTGCACTATATAGTATTGTATATTAGTACACTGCACAGTATTGTATATTGTATGGTAACTACGTCTATTCTGCATCGAACATTGTACATATGTCTAAACTGAACACTGTGACCTCTTTTTTTACTTCTAATTTTACTATGTTTTTATTTCATACTTATCTTGTCTTGCACAGTCTCTGGAGCGCAACAGTAAGAAGCATTTTGTACAAAAGTATTCTGTACTTCTGTATGACAACTATTAAAGAAACTTGAAACTTGAAACTTGAGAAATGTAATCTAGGTCCAGGCTTCTTCTTCTTTACATGTCCATATGTAACGGATGGTACCGTGAGGCGCAGTCATGATGGACTTCAGATGTTGTGAAGTGACTGTGGCGAGTAGCGGTGCTATTGGTTAAACTCACTCTCACCTTTAAAAGACACATAGACACGTTGCAAAGCAGTGAATTCACCTCTTGGTATAGTGGTCTGTGCTGTCGACCCGCGGTGCGGCAGACCACGGGTTCGAAACTCAAAGCTTTAAGTTGACGATGTCACAACCGTTACACATACGAAGCTATACAGCGTATATATCACGTCCAGCCAGTGCTTGGTACATTGCTGTCCCTTGATGTTGTAGTGTTTTTTTTGGATTTTTTTGGACCTTATGGTATTCTTGTTTTTTCTTGACTTATTGTGTTGTTTCTTCTTGACTTGTTTAAAGAAGACGTGTCTCTGTTAAGCACTTTGAGTTGCACTCCGTGTATGAAAGGTGCTATATAAATGAAGATTATTATTATTATTATTATTATTATTATTATTATTATTATTATTATTATTATTATTATTATTATTATTATTATTATTATTATTATTATTATTATTATTATTATTATGTGATCAGCGTCTGGGACGTCTTGTGCATTAGAAGTCTACTGTATCAATAGTTAAATCAATAGTTACTGCCATATGATGTGCTTTACTGTATGTTCGCTTATTGTCAGTGTTTTCTGTGCAGATTAACAGCAAGTGATGTTTTCTAGTGGAAAAGTCTTGACAGTGCGTGTGCGTGTGTGCGTGTGTGTGTGTGCGTGTGTGTGTGTGTGTGTGTGTGTGTGTGTGTGTGTGTGTGTGTGTGTGTGTGTGTGTGTGTGTGTGTGTGTGTGTGTGTGTGTGTGTGTGTGTGTGTGTGTGTGTGTATGTGTGTGTGTGTGTGCGTGCGTGCGTGCGTGCGTGCGTGCGTGCGTGCGTGCGTGCGTGCGTGCGTTCACGGCTTACCACATCCAAGGCGGTTGTCATGGAAACAATCCCACAAGTGCAAAATGCTCCATCACTGAGACGGTTTAGTGCAGATAGGGAGTACTGCTGAAACATAAGCCAGCTATTTTACCAGTTTTATATTTACTCAACGAGTTTACAAAGAAAGGGCTTCTTAGATTTTTTTTTTGCACCAGGGGGATCCGACAGAACTACTTTTGTCTGTACATTGTTTCACGCTGTTGCAACTCATATCTTTAATTGAATACAGAACGGTATAAAGGTCGATGCTGCTTAATAGCGGGGAGAATGGAACAAAGCCGATTCTCTCCATATCTCCAAACATTGTTCGCTAAGTTGTTATTGAGAGGCTTGTGTAATTAAACCTCTCTTTATTTTGCTGGGATCCCCCCGGAGCCCTATAATCACTGCTCTAGAGATATAGAGGCAACTGCACACCATGCAGTTTGTGTGCATTTCGTTTGAATGTAGACTTAATGCTGTTAACTTCAGTGGGAAAAAAGTAGTACTTCTTAGGGTTTTTTTTTTTTATACCTTGTGGATACTTCCGTATGAATTCAAATGTAAATCGCTGACAATGAGATGCATCCAGAGCATTTGCAAGATGTCAAAATCAATCAGTGTTATCTTTATACTGCAGGTGAGTAGGCCTACTTACCATACTGTACAAGAAATGTGACTTGGTGTTTAACAGGATATGACAGGACTAGAGACTAGAGTGGACTTTCCATAGAGTGTAAAGAATGACAGGATAAGCTAAACTATATGCACTATGCACACTGCACACATGTTATGTTTAGCTTTTTTTTGTGTGCACATTGTGCTTCAGTATCATATTAATGTGTACACAATTGGGTTGATAGAAAAATACTATTGTTTAAGTTCAAGTTTATTGTATTTGTCATAATATGTATGTTAAGGTCAATGGTGACAAGGAAATGTTTTGGATGAGAGGAATGGGTCAGCTCAGCAGTAGGAGCACTGGACGCATTAGAGCACTAGTCATATAAAGGTTGAATAAAATAAGATAGAAAAAAGAAAAGGAAATAAACATGGAATAACACAAGAGATATAACACTACATACTGTATGGAAATTAGGATTTGTGTGTGAATGTAAAGTGACGAGTGTATATAACAATACTACTGCACAAGTCGTGTGATATATGGGAGAATGGAATGAGATGAATATAATGTGACACTATGACAGTGAGGATTGTGTGAAAGTAAAAGTGACAAGCGGAACATTGGCTTCCTATACAGAAACAGAACCAGCTTTCCTTTGATTCGTACTGTAGGAAGAGAGTTGTCGAAGCAGTTTTCTTATCAGTCCTAGACTATGGGGGTGTAATCTATAGGCATGCTGCGGCCTCAACCCTTAAATTCTTGGACTGTGTCTATCACTCTGCCCTCAGATTCATCACTAATGATAGATACGAGTCGACACTCATCACTGTGTCCTTTAACTCATTGGACGCCAGTCACGATGATAGTCGGGTTAACTCGACGACGCTTGGGAGCCAATCACGACGATAGTCGGGTTTTAATCGTTATTTATTTTAGTGGTATCTAATCCATTTCATCCATCCAACCTGATGTTATCATTGGGAATGGGTTTGAGCTCGCAAAAGGGCAAATACCGCCGCCTATCATCTCCCGGATGGTATTGCACATCATTGGATTGGATTGGCTGGGGATGTGCATCAAGAAAAAAAGTCCGGCCCGGGTCTCGGGTCCAGTCTCGGGCATGCAGTATCGTTGTACCACGTTGACTGGGGGGACTGGGAACAGCGTGGATTATGTGTTTTGGACCATAACGTTGGATCAATGGACGCGATCGATATTTGGAATGGCGATCAGGAATTGGATTAATCTTTTTGCAGAACATCTGATGTGAGGTAAGGACTCTATGTTACCATCTTGGGTTAATCAGATGTTTTTTTCATAGCGATCACAACATGTCTGTGTGTGTGTGCGTGCCGTTGACGCTGAGCAAGGCACGGATAAGCGATTTTTCAGCCCGCTTTTGTATCGTGCATAAGGACACATATACTATTGATAATCTAGCGTTTATTTGAAAACGATTCATAAATCAGCCGAAAAATTCCACTAAAGGGCTATCTTCTTCTTCTTTCGTGTAACGTCAGAGGTCCAACTCCGTATCTTGTAGCCATGCCCTTAACTCTGGTCCCACATCAAAGAGGCTGGCTTCCGAGGTTGTATAGGGGGCAGATGGTCAGGATGTGGTCAACAGTCTGCTCAGGGTCTCCACACTCACATGCAGCGCTGTCTGCCAGGCCCCACTTCTTTAATGATGCTTTAAAGCGACCAACCCCAGATCTTAAACGGTTCAGCAGAACCCATTGCCGGCGTGGAAGATCGTCTCCTGTGGCGCCATCTCCTGGATCCCAGATGTAGTGGTGGATACGGGTTGGCCCAGCACTCTCCCACTCTCTCTTCCAGGCTGCCGTCAGCCATCCATTTCTGGATAGGTCCTCAGTGGTGGAACGGAGCATCTCTTGTGCCACCTTGTTGTAGGGGTGGCGGGACTTGAGTCTGCTCATAGGTGCTGTTGTTGTTGTGGTGTTGTGTAGGATGTGCCAGTCATGCTTCACTGCCTTCCTTGCTAGGGCGAGAGTGGCAGCCTCTCGCCGTAGGCCAGTTGGTGCGATTCCTGCAAGGACTGGCAGCAGGAAGACGGGTGTAGCCTTCAGGCATCCAGTGATGATCCGGAGGACGTTGTTAGTAGCCGCACCATAATTTAAGATATATTTTAAGCACTCGCAAATTTCCCCGTCCTCCCATTGATTAAAGCGCTGGCGTGCTAGCCCTAATTTGGTCATATAGGACCAGCGCTGAATGAGTTAAGAGAAAGTTGGCTGGTCCTCGCTGATAGAGCGGCGCAACAAACACTGGTATTTGTTCATTTTTAAGGCCCTTATTGGTAAGCTACCTCCTTATATTACATCATTATTGGAATGGAATTTGGGTACCTATGAAATCCGTTCTAGTGACTGGCTGGTCCTTAAGGTGGTCCCCTCAGTTTGCTCGGAACAGGGTAAATCTACATTTGGCTATGATGCCCTCTAGCTCATGGAATGAACTCCAACAGTCCTGCTGGTCTATAAGGCCATAAACCACTCCGGCCCGACCTACTGTATCTCCAGGACCCCCTCTCCCCTCAACCTGCATCCAGGTCACTCAGGTCTGGCAGCCAAAACCTCCTCGCCATCTCACGCACTAGGCTGTCAACCATGGGGCACCGTGCTTTTTCCACACTGCCTGTGGAATCAGCTGCCAGGGTCCATCAAGGCCTCAGTCTCCATTGCTGCCTTCAAGGCCAGCCTTAAAACCCATTTATTTGGATGACTTCCGGTATGCCAGCAGAGGGCACAGACGCATAAGAAGCCGAGCTCCCGGGCGAAGTGAATTTCAAGCACTTAAGAATGCAAAGAAAACATTCAACCAAGACAGAAAGGTAGATGAGTGGGAGAAAGAAAGGGAAGGAAAAAAGGAAAAAAACATTCAATAATTCGGAAAACGAGACGACAAAAGGACCCGACACCGAAGCTAACGCTCCCGCTAGCTTAAACAACCGGAAGGCCGCCAGCGTGCAGTCAGGACACGAGCCGAGCATGGACCAGGTGGGCATAGTTGAAGCGATAAAAGAACTGAAAACGACTTAAAAGAAGAGCTCAGAAGAGTTAGCGAAGACATAAAGGATAAGCTCGATACTATCGCATCTGAGATACAGAGCCTAAATCAACGAGTGGAGGAGGTGGAGAGCCGAGTGGAGAAAATGGAGGACTGGATAACGGAGGTGTCGGACGCACTCAGAGCGAGTCTAGAGCAACACCGAGTCGCACAATACAGGTTAGTTGACCTGGAATCCAGGGCGAGGAAGAACAACATCCACATATTCGGGATGGAAGAGGGAAAAGAGGGGGACTCGGTTCCAAAATGTATCGAACAGTTTCTCAAAAACGAGTTATCGCTCCCACCGGACATAGAATTCAAGCTGAAGGGGCCCACCGTGCACAGGCCACGAGACCGCCAGAAGGCGCCACGCCGAGACACATTATCGTTATCTTCCAGGAATACCTGACCAAGGAGCTGGTGTTGAGAGAAGCATGGAAGAAGGGAAAGATACAAATGGGCAACAAGACAATCTATTTCGACCATGACTATGCAACTGAAATTGCGAAGAAACGGAGGGAGTACAACTGTATAAAAAAAGGACTAAAGATAAAAGGAATCCGCTTCCAGACTCCACACTCCAGCATGAGGATCCACTGGGACACCGGAGTCAAGATCTACACGAGCGCAACCGAGGCGCACAGCGAGCTGAAGAGGCGAGGCATCACGGTGGAAGAAATGGAAGGGGAAAAGGAGAGAGATGGAGGAGAGGGAACGCGGAGGCGAGGAAAGCGGGACCAGACACCGGCACCAACACCAGGCAGGCAGAGGGGTCAAGTAGCAGCACTGAGGGCGAGAGAGAAGCTCAGCGAATACATGCATCGTAAATAACAATGAGTAGAATCCTTCGGAACGGCCATGATGGCCGTGGTAATGTTCAAATAAGCGCCCGGGAATAGTGAGGTATTTTTTATTAGCTTACGTTTTCTTTAGTGGTTAACGTTGGATTTAAGGGATGGAGGGGTTTCAGTTGGTCACCTTGTCTCACACCCTTAGCGAAGGGCCCTCTCCCTACGAGGGGCTCTCCCTCGCACTTACCGACGGGATAAATACCGAAGAGGAGTGGGTGTTCCCCCCTCTTTTGGAGGTCACTAAGTGTGCTAAATGTTATTATGTTTAATGTCGGGAGAAAATGTATGGTAAGGGGAGCTGCTAATGTATGCAAGAACTGGAAAATTATTGTCGGAAAAACCATAACTTGAAAATGGCGTCTTTAAACGTCAACAGGCTTAGTCACCCAGTTAAGAGAAGTAGAATTATGACGAAAATCAAAAGAGAGAAGACACAAGTGATCTTCCTACAAGAAACACACATGTCAAAAATAGAACATGAAAAGTTGAAAAAGTTTGGATATCGAAATTAATTTTTTAGTTCTTGCAAGAATAATAGGAAGAGGGGAGTGGCAACCCTGATTTCAAACTCTCTCAAGTTTGAACTGATAAAGGAGAAAAAGGATAGAGAAGGGAGGTACATTTACATAGTTAAATGTAAAATAGACAATGTAATGATAACCCTAGTGAACACATACACTCCTCCACAGAGCGACAGAAGATTTTTCAAACTCTTTTTGACACAATAGCCTCAGAGGCGGAAGGGATACTGATATGTGCAGGGGACTGGAATACTATACTGAACTATTCACTAGACACAACAAGTAAATCCAGGCACAACTCTCAGAGATCAAAGGACTTAAATATTTGTATCAAGGAAACGGGGATGATGGAGATATGGAGAAGCTTAAACGCAGGAGAAAAGGATTATACTCATTACTCTGCAACACACAAGGTACACTCTAGGCTAGACTTCTTCTTCTTTTTAATAGATAAAAGAGAGAGACACAGGGTGGTGAGTTGCACGATAGGAACGGCAGATATCTCAGACCATAATATGATATATCTGACCATACACTTGAACAACAGACAACGAGACACACTCTGGAGGCTGAACTTGGGGATTCTGAATGGGGAGGACCTCGTGAATCAGATCAGGAAGGAGATAACCGAATCTATTAAAAATAACGTGGACAGCCCAGTGAAACCGACCATCCTATGGGACACAATCAAGGCAATTATGAGGGGATACCTAATCTCAAAAACTGCACACTTGAATAAGTATAGGCAAATGAAATATGTTCAATTACAGAGACACCTGAGAAAACTCGAGCTACAGGTGCAGGGAGGGGAGGGGGGGGGGGGTAACAGGGAACAGGTGCAGGGGATCAAATCACAGCTCGAAGAGATGGGAAAAGGAGAGCTAAAGAAAAATGTAAGATACACAAAACAAACCTTCTATGAATCAGGCCCAAGGGCAACCAAGATCTTAGCAAAATGACTCAGGGCCCAGCAGAGTAGACACTTTATCCACAAGATTAGGGAACCCCAGTCAAGAGAAGCGACTTATGATTATGAACCGGAAGAAATTCAACGAATATTCAAAGAATACTATGAAAAGTTATACTCACAACCCGAGATGGAAAACGAGGAGAAAATTGTACAGTTTTTATCATCCTTGGATCTCCCGAGTATAGGGAAAATAGAGAACAAAGCCCTGATTTCCCCCATCACAAAGGAAGAACTAGACATAGCCATTGGAAGACTGAAAGCAAACAAAACTCCAGGGAGTGACAGGTTCCCAAACGAGTGGTACAAAATCATTAAGGAAGACCTGGCCCCGGTAATGCTAGATTATTTTAACTGGACACTTGAAAAGGCAGAGCCCCCCCCCCCATCCTGGAAAGAGGCGGTGATATCAGTTATACCAAAAGAAGGGAAGAATAAAGCACATTGCGAATCATATCGTCCCATATCGATGTTAAATGGGGATTACAAGCTGTTCACATCCATACTAACTAGGAGAATGGAGGGTGTCCTCCCTGACCTGATTCACGAGGACCAAACAGGGTTTATAATAGGCAGACAGACACAGGACAATGTTAGACGCACTTTACATGTGATAGAACAGGTGGAAAAACAACAACTCCCAGCAGCCTTGGTAAGTTTAGACGCGGAAAAGGCCTTTGACAGGGTCAGATGGTCCTTCCTATTTAGGGTATTGGAAAGATTTGGATTTGACGATCAATTCATCAGCTGTATAAGAGCCCTATACGACAATCCAAATGCCAGAGTAAAGATCAACGGTAGCTTGTCAGACAGATTCAAACTGTTCAGAGGGACGCGCCAGGGATGTTGTGCAAGCCCCGCCCTCTTCATGATTTTCGTAGAACCATTAGCCCAAGCCATTAGAGAAAGTAAAGAAATTAAGGGTGTTAGAATAGCAAGGGGGGACCACAAGATAGGCCTCTTCGCGGATGATATTATAATATACCTCCAAAACCCAAACCTGACCTTCCCCACGTTAATGACCATACTGAATGATTATGGCTGGATGTCAGGATACAAGCTGAATGTCGCGAAAACCCAGATTATCACCTACAACTTCTCACCCAGTAATGGAATGAGGAATGAATACAAACTGAATTGGGAAGCTGAATGAATGACTTACCTGGGAGTGATTATCACCAAGGATATGTGCAAATTAGAAGCGGCTAATTACAATAAGATTAATGATGATGATGATGGCGCTGCTCCGACCGGCTGCCTCTCTGTTCGCTCCGTCGAGACTGTGTTTACTTTTGTTAATATTTATAGTTTTTAGAGTTTTGTTCGTACCAACTGTTGGTGTATTTAATGTATATGACCGTCAGTCACTCATAGACATTGGATTACGGGAAACTTATCAACTGGATTACTCACTGGATCAGCTTTCCGAACCGCATCAATGGCCTGAAGAAATTCTCCGGAGATCAGGACCAGATCCTTTGTTCCTAGACCCCAGGAACAGAGGAACCAGACGGCGAGGGAAGAGGGCTGGGATCCGTAACAGGCTGAGATCCAGACGCCACCGTACACCACTGCCCAGTATATTGCTAGCCAATGTACAATCAATTGACAATAAACTGGATGACATCCGAGCAAGGATTCAATATCAAAGAGATGTTAGGGACTGCAACGTCCTCTGCTTCACCGAGACGTGGTTGACGCCGGACGTCCCAGACCACGCAATTCAACCGGCTGATCACTTCTTTATCCATCGCAAGGATCGGACATCAGCAGAGTCCGGTAAACAACGTGGAGGAGGTATTGCCTTCATGTTTAACAAAAATTGGAGCGACCCAACTAACGTGAAGGAATTATCCAACCACTGCTCCCCAGAACTGGAATATATAACCATCAAGTGTCGTCCTTTCTTCCTCCCGAGGGAGTTAACGGCGATCGTCCTGGTCGGAGTGTATATTCCACCGCAAGCCAGCAACAAGGTTGCGCTCTCCAGACTACACGACGAGGTAAATAGAATCCAAGTGGCGAATGTTAACGCCGCCATTTTAGTTCTGGGAGATTTCAATAGCGCCAATCTGAGAAAGGTATTGCCTGACTTCTATCAGCATGTGACTTGCAACACCAGAGGCGGTAACATCCTAGATCACTGTTACACGCAATTTAAAGGTGGCTACAAGGCTCATTCTGATAGTGGCTTTGGTAAGTCAGATCACGCATCCATTTTTCTTTCACCAAAGTACAGACAGAGAATTAAAAGTACTCCCGTAGTCTCGCGAGAGGTGCAGAAATGGGATGTGACGTCAGAGGAGACGATCCGGTCAGTGTTTCACCACACAGACTGGATTGTGTTCCGCGACACAGATAACATTAATGCCTACACGGAGACAGTGCTGGACTATGTTTGTACTAGGGTGAAAGAAACAATCCCCACTACCAAAATGAAAGTTTACCCAAATCAAAAACCCTGGGTAGACAAATCCGTCCGTGAAGCTCTGAGAGAGCGCACCAAAGCATACAACGACGGCCTAGAGGCAGGCAACATGAATGACCACAAGGTGGCGCGATACAACGTAAGGAGGACAGTGTCAGAGGCCAAACGACGCTACAGGAATAAAATTGAACTCCAGTTTGAACAAGCTGACTCTAGAGCTATGTGGCAGGGGCTCAAAACGATGACAGACTACAAAGGCGCCTCCCTCAAACTGAACAGTGACATCTCCTTAGCAAATGACCTCAATACCTTCTATGCGAGGTTTGATGCTGGTAATAACAACACCAGCTCACAAGCCTCGGCAATGGGGGGGGGGGGGGGTCGGCTGCTGATGGAGGCGCAGTGTTCAGGGTAACAGAGCATGAGGTGAGGCGGACCTTTAAAAAAGTGAATATCAGGAAGGCAGTGAGAATGCTGTGAGAATGCTATTCATCGACTACAGCTCGGCATTCAATACCATAGTCCCCTCCATACTCATAGCCAAGCTCAGGGACCTGGGCTTGGGCTATGACCTCTGCCAGTGGGTCTTGGACTTCCTGACTGGCAGACCCCAGGTGGTGAGAGCAGGCAACTGCACCTCCTCATCCATCACCCTCAACATAGGGGCCCCCCAGGGCTGTGTTCTGAGTCCCCTCCTCTACTCCCTGTACACACACGACTGTGTGGCTCAGCGGAGTAGCAATACAATCGTCAAATTTGCTGACGACACAGTGGTGGTGGGCCTGATCTCTGCCAACGACGAGAGGGCCTACCTGGAAGAGGTCAAGGTCCTGGCGGGATGGTGCCAGGAA
The DNA here is from genome assembly GCF_963971535.1 of Notolepis coatsorum. NCBI lineage: Eukaryota > Metazoa > Chordata > Actinopteri > Aulopiformes > Paralepididae > Notolepis > Notolepis coatsorum. The sequence goes on along the minus strand of NC_140180.1, from coordinate 29,553,133 downwards.
AACAGCCTCTCCCTGAACGTCAGCAAAACAAAGGAGATGATTGTGGACTTCAGGAGGTCGGGGGTCAAGGACTACAGCCCCCTCAGCATCGACGGGGCACCGGTTGAGAGAGTCAACAGCTTTAAGTACCTCGGAGCCTACATATCCGAGGACTTGACATGGACCACACACATTAACAGTGTTGTGAAGAAGGCACGACAACGCCTCTACTTCCTCAGGCGCCTAAGGAAGTTCCAAGTCAGCCAGAAGATCCTTAAGAACTTCTACTCATGTACAATAGAGAGCATCTTGACCGGCAACATCACCTCCTGGTTTGGGAATAGCACTGCACAAGACCAAAGCAGACTACAAAGAGTGACACGTTCAGCCGAACGCACAATTGGAGGGGGGCTCCCCACCCTCCAGAACATTTACTACAAGCGTTGCAAGGGCAAGGCTAAGAGAATCATTAAAGACTCCAGTCACCCGAACAACTGCCTCTTTGAACTGCTGCGGTCAGGCAAGCGATACAGGAGTCTCAAGGCGAGCACAGAAAGACTCAGAAGAAGCTTCTATCCCCAGGCCATCAGGCTGCTAAACGAACAATGAATGAACACTACACAACAACAACCACCAAACGCACATAGCACACACATCCACACGCACACACTCACTTTAAACAAACACACTGTAGCACCCACTCCACACACTTATAGCACACACCCACTTTAAACAAACACACTGTAGCACCCACTCCCCACACTTTATATTTATGGATGAAGGATTGCACTACAACTCGTACACCTTACTGTAAATTGTACCTCATCCCATTTCTGCTTTGCACTAGATAGTACTGTACATTAGTACACTGCATAGTATTGTGTATTGTATATTATATGGTAACTCAGAACATTGTACATATGTCTATACCGAACACTGTGACCTCATTTTCTTCTTCTAAATTCATGCTATTATGTTATTATGTTATTTGATACTATCTTGTCTAGCACAGTCTCTGGAGCGTAACAGTAAGAAGCATTTTGTATGAAAGTATTCTGTACTTCTGTATGACAACTATTAAAGAACTTGAACTTGAACTTGATAAATTACAGAAGGATTGGTCGAGATGGGCTACACTCATGATGGATTTAATTTTCAGTACCAGAATAGAAGTGACCAAAATGAATATTCTGCCAAGGCTGTTGTATCTCTTCCTCTCACTACCGGTCAAGGTCCCCGACTCCCAATTCATAGCATGGGACAAACAGATCTCTAGGTTCATATGGGCAGGGGGCAGACCTAGGGTGAAATTCAAAACATTGCTAATTGAATAAGAGGGAGGAGGCCTGACACTACCTAATCTAAAGGAATACTAACTAGTATGCAGCCCAGCTGAGATACGCCGTTTACTGGTGCTCAAGAGCATACAGGGCCTGGTGGAAGGACATAGAAACACACCTAGGATGTGTCCAACCTCAGGCCAGATTGGCGGGGAAAGAACACACAACAGGGAAATAATTCAATAGTGGACCACACACTGGTGGTTTGGAATGAGGTGGTCAGGAAATACAAATCAAAAGAAGACAGTAGACTTCTGATTTGGCCTTCCCAGACCCCCGGTTTTGGCCCGGGATTACTGGACGCCACTTTTGACGGGTGGAGAGATAGAGGTATAACAGCCATATGTACACTTTTAGAGAACCATAACTTCATGTCTTTTGAGCAATCCTCTTCCGCCCGTGCGGTCCGTCGGCGGACCGCAAATGACATAATGGTCATAAATCAATATTTCTGGACTGTTCTATAAAACTAGCGATTTTAATTTCAAACGTATTCAAGTATAAACATCATGAACATGTCACAACAGCATTTAGAATGTATATTATCATCAATACGTTAGTTTAGGAATAGGTTAAAGTGATATATAGATAGATTTTCCTCTTTGGAATGTCTGTATAATCCGGGAGGCGTGAACACTTAAGGCAACCTACTTGCGTTCAGCGTTTCTCTGATTGGCCACGACGCCCATGTGACCGCGGCAGAGAGGCAGAGCGGAAATAGGCTGCTGCTCCGGCGAAAGAAAAACAGGCATTCTATTGCCATGCTCTGCGACAAACTCTAACCTTAACCAACTCCGAAAGAATTCCTAAACTTAACCCTAACCTTAACCAACTCCGAAAGAATGCCTAAACTTAACCCTAACCATAACCAACTCCCAAAGAATGCCTAAACTTAACCGGCGAAAGAAATATTGCCATGCTCTAAGACAAACTCTAACCTTAACCAACTCCGAAAGAATGCCTAAACTTAACCCTAACCTTAACCAACTCCGAAAGAATGCCTAAACTTAACCGGCGAAAGAAAGACGTTTATATAGAGAGGCGATAAATTAATGAAACGTAAAAAAAAAGAGAAAAAAAATTGAAGTGATTCGAACTTGTCACCAACTGGACCGCAGGCTCCACAGCAAGCTGGCGAACGAGTTCAGCTAACCGTCAATGTTAAAACAGGGGGGATTGCGTGCGGTAACCTGCGCGCCGCTGCCGCTCTGCCGCTGCCGCCTGCCGCTGCTGTTATTATTCGGGATAATTCTACCACAAAAGGTAACGTTTTTGACAAATTTGAAAACGCAGTTAGTTTCTCTTCCCTGTTGTTAGCATTCAGCAACAATTAGATTTGAAAATTGTTTAAAAATGGTGCCACCCTGATCAAAATAAAAAAGCTACTGTACATTACAGTAGATTTCCTTATCTGTTCTAAATCTCGGGTCTAAATTTAACTCGGGCATTTTAAAGATAATATATGTATATATATATATATATAAATGTGCGAATTGGCTATAATAAGGTCATTTATAAGCCTGCTATTGTATATTCTATAATAATATTTCAAATTGCATTGGTCCGGATGGGAGAATTCAGTACAGTATCTACAGAACCTTCTGTTTAATCATCTTCCCTTTATCCATTTCCTTAGATTTCTTGTACACATGATCTCAAGAAGGTACTGAATGTCACTTTTTAATGTTTGGTCATTATTAGCATGGTGTTATTCACTGTCAAAGATGCAAAGAAAAATCATAATTCATATTCTCCTTTGTTTCATCACAATTTAAGCAAGCCTAGTAATAGACGCAATATTTCTGACACTGTGAATACATTCACTGAGGTCCATAGATGTCCCTAGATACCAAGAATATGCAAATGGACCTTGTAGAAGTGGAGCAATATTCCATTTACCTAGGTATATATTTTAGGTGGATTTTCAGAAAATAGGCTCCGGGTGGACATTGGCAAATGACAATTGGAAATGGAAAAAATGACATTCCTGCTGAGAATGAAGGCCGAGACATACTGTATGACAGACACTGGTCGAAATGGACAACATATGAGCCGTCAGACGGTTAAAGACTGCCATGCAAAATAGACCTGACATATACCAAGAGCAAATACAGCTCTCTACCCCCCCACCATACAACACTGTCCTGTCCTGGCTGTGAGTCTTGTCTGTCCTGTGGTGGTGGTTGTGAACTAACGTAAAAGTTAATGAATCCTGGAATAAATGGGTAAGACATCAATGCAAACACGGGAAACCATACTGCAAAAGAAAAGTTTCTAACTGAAAATGTGTAAAAGTGAATGTGAAAAGGAAATGGAGAATGTCTATGTGAAAATTATGTAAAAATGTGAATTTGGAAAGAAAAAATAAGAAAATGAACAAAAATAAAGAGTTATAAAAAAATATATATTATTTGACTCTGCCTTCCAATAGGGCCTGTTTTTTTTTATCTGCTCCTGTGTTTTGTTTTTTATTTTGTTTTATTTAATTTTATTCATTTTAAATGTTTTTATGTTTTAAACCTTTTTATTCTTATCTTTTTATTTTATTCATTTGAATGTTTTCTTGTTTTAAAACTTTTATTTTATTTTCCTTCTGCTGTGGAGCACCTTGATAGCTCACTGAGTTTAAAGTGTGCTATATAAATGAAATCTATTGTTATTATTATTATTATTATTATTATTATTATTATTATTATTATTATTATTATTATTATTATTATTATTATTATTATTATTATTATTATTATTATTATTATTATTATTATTATTATTATTAAAGGAACACGCCAACATTTGGGGAAATTAGCTTATCGTCTTCTCCAGAGAGAGACAAGAAGATAGATACCAGTTTCCTCTATCTTCCTGTATTTTACGTATGGACCCCAGGAAGAATAGCCCCAGCACTGCTGTGGCTAATGGGGATCCAAATAAACTTAAACTTAAACTTTCTAAGCTAATTTCCCAAAATGTTGGCGTGTTCCTTTAGCTTGAGATTCTCCCCTCTGTTGCAGAGTTTAAAACCTTGTGGGGGATGCTCGATATTTGCTTTTTTACCGATACCGATATTCCGATATTGTCCAACTCTAAATTTCCGATACCGATATCAACTGATACCGATATATGCAGGGTTTCCCCCCAAAAAAACGTAATAATTTCTGGTAACTAATAATTTCACTGGATGCATTCAAAAGGCTTTCTAAATGTAAGCATTATCTGTGCAAAATATGATCATTAAAAAAGGAAAAACTAACATTACATATCTCTTGTTGTTGAATTAAACCAACATGCATACTTTTGACAATAAATAAAATAAGAATTGGTTCTTACTTGCTTGCCTGGGTAAATAAAGGTTAAATAAATGTACAACAAAAAAAAAAAAAAAACGATACCGATATTTTCCGATATCACATTTTACTGCCGATATCGGCCGATAATATCGGTCAGCCGATAATATCGGACATCCCTCAACCTTTGTCAATCAAGTTGTACATGTTTTAATTGATTGTTATTCATGTTATGATTTTATATTCTGTGTGATTTTATATGCCTTTTTTTCTTAACTCTGTATACACTCGACATGACTGTAAATGAGGGGGACCTTTGGAAAGGTTTGAAATTAAATGAAATATACAACAGTATTACACGTTGGGTATGTAGCAGTCCAGGTTCAACATCAGTCATAGTTGATACTGTAAATGGTGCAGACTGCAACCTGTACTTTTGACTTAATTACATTTATCTGAACCCATCAGTTACTAGTTACTTTGAAGAAAAAGATTTAGCATAGAAAACGTGGCAAATATTTATGAAGATTATAAGAGCAGCATAATTGGACCACATACCACTTTAACATATAACCTTTAATCAGAGTGGCATAACTGGACCACATACCACTTTAATATAACCTTATGGATTGAGGTTGAATGCACTGGAATACACAAACATCATGTAGAATGCATACTTTTACTTTAGATACTTACTTCAATAGTATATACTTCTCTACTTTTAAGATAATTTGAATGGATTACTTTTACTGACTTTCACCAGAGTACTCTTTTATCTGGATATTTCTAATTTTACTTAAGTAAAGGAACTGTGTACTTCTTTCACCACTGACCATTTTGAACTTTCCTTAATTGTACTAGTACTAACTGGAATATAGATAGTATTTAGAACAGTATTTATTTAAACAATGGTGTTACAGCCACAAGATACAGTAAATACAATCAACTGGAAAATAAAACATGTCTCTGTTTGTTATTTTAGGTGTTTGCGTTTGGATCACAGATCTTTAATGTCATTACCGACCCCACAGAGCTAGGTGTCAAAACATCAACATCCGCTAAAAGATTTCAGAAGGAGTTTGGAAAATATAGGTGTGCCGTGAACTCACGTGAAAACAATTAATGGTCCGAAGGGACGGAGATAACCCATAGCCACTAAGCCAGGCCTACACACCCTGTATAATAACTCTATATCGAACGCTCCTTGAAATGTGTGACATGTTCCCTTTTAAACACTAGAGGGCAGCAAAGTAGCTCTTATAACCCCTGGTGTCACTCTCCACATTTCACAGAATTACTGTAACAGTTCAGTGAAGTCACCAAGTTCATCTCCTTAATCATTTCAACATTTGTGTGAGTCATTTTTGTGAGTTGGCAGCACAAGGTGGGATATTTCAGTAACTTGTCACTTAAGAGTATCACAGTTCGGTATTTATTTACGTCTGTACTGTAGGGCCGCTGAAAATGCAGCAACATTCGAAACTGATATTGTTCATTCCCACGTGGCAAGGGGCTAATTTAAGTTCCATAATGGCTGCATCTGTGGGACAGAGACTGTAACAAGAGAGACTACTATTTTGTATATACATTTCAGATTGGCAGGCACAGTGATATCTGTAACAATGTCTGTATGAATTGAGTCAAGAGATATGACTTGAAGTTTTCTTCCATTTTGTCACGTTTGTTCTCCATGTTTTGAGTGACTCTATGACTGAGCGCAACAGGCTACGAATGAATATACTATGCAATGTGGATTCCTATATTCATAGTATTTAGATTCTAATTCTTTATTGCCCATAATGTGTAATATAACTGATATACATGGCATACAGCTAGCATATAGACCCTCATCTGTACCTTTGATATTCTGATATTCAGAGTTAATTATATTGTTTACACTGTTTATGCTTATTTTTTTATATAATTTTAAATATCTTATCTTATCTTAACTTCATGGAGCAACACTTTTTGTATAATCCCCAAAACAAGTGCATGGGGAAAACAGGAAAAACTCTTGTGGCATCAGTGACGCTTGGGATCAGGCCTGGACAGTCTGCCCACGCTTTGGACCGGGCCTGGACAGTCTACCCACACCACACTCTGCCCTGAGTCTTGTCCTCTTAGTCATTTCCTTTCTGGCCCACTCCCTTTGCCCGCGTGGCCTTGGCCGGCCTGTTCCTGTTTGGATTCTTGCAGGAATAGGCAACATTCACCATAGAAGGTTTTGTTTGGAGCGGTGCCTGGGCCTCAGTGGAGCCACAGTCTTTCCTCTTCCTTCTGTGCCAAAGTTCAGTTAAGGAGAGCAGACTAGACTGGAGTTGATCCCCAGGCGCCTGTCTGTGGCTGAACACTGCCCACTGCTAGTGCTTAGGATGGGTCAAATGGGAAGGAATCACTTAACTTAACTTAACGTAACGTAATGTAACGTAATGTAACGTAACTAAACTTAACTTAACTTAACTTAACTTAACTTAACTTAACTTAACTTAAAATGGAGGACCCCTATGTAAACAAGACGAAAGTATTTTCTGGTCTTCATCCTCTTAGCAGTTGTTGTATTAAGCTGTACTGTATTGTACCCATTCTGCAATCTGTTAATAAAGTTGTCAATCAATCAATCAATCAATCAATCAATCAATCAATCAATCAATCAATCAATCAAACTTAACATAACTTAACTTAACTTAACTTAACTTAACTTAACTTAACTTAACTTCACTTCACTTTACTTTACTTTATTTTACTTCACTTCACTTCACTTCACTTCACTTCACTTCACTTCTTAACTTCACTTTACTTTACTTTACTTTATATATTGTGAGATTTGTGCTTAATTAATTCGATTTAAATTCATTGGGCCTCGATCTGGATGAGTTCCTCCCAAATTAAAGATATAAAGATATTGTGAAAAATGGGTTCTGCCCTTGTGCATTGTTAGCTTCCAGTGCTATAATGCTGAATATTTGATTAGCCGACTTTCACTGGCTCAAGCACCCTCCTTTTTAAGCTAGGTAGTGTATCATATGAAGCATAGACGACCTAATTAATCAGTTGGGAAGGGGGCTAAATAATGCTCCGAATTTTGCAAGGGGGAAATAATGCATGGCCATTTACATGTCAAGATTTCTGAATATCGATGGGTTCTAGCATAAAGTTGGGCATGTGGGTACTGGGTACCCATGTGGGGGAGACTCATGGGTACCCACATGCCCATCTTTATGCTAATTTCATAAAATTTTGGGCAAAAACCATGCAGTTTGTTGCATGGGGTACAAATGTGTTATTTTAGCCTATTTTTTTAAATGGTACATTTGTGTATTTCTGCATACTGTGGTCCTTAAACAGTCTTGGAATTATCTTGTGGATCCAATAAGCACACAGTGTATTCATATGTGTTCATGTTCATCCCCATAGTAGCCATTTCATTGTAGTGAGACCATTTGTCTAAAATTGACCTCACTGTATAAAATAACCTGTTATGACCACAAGGATAATCTCAGCCTCATGCAACTCTATGTCCATAAAGGCCTAGGGCATTCAGATGATGTATTGCTTTCCTTGATAGTAAGGTTGGTTTTTGAGCCATTTTCAGAAGAGACGTGCTCGCCATCCAATCACAGAGAAATGTATTTCTTACAGAAATCTCCAAATGTCCGTTTTTGATAACAAATCACTTATGTTTCAATTGTGTTCTCCAAGGTCTTGATGTCTTAATGTGGTATGTTGGAGGGATATATTTTGCACCAAATATATGTAAAAAAATTTATCAACCCAAAATTGCTGCAGCAACTTATGAGACATAATTGAGCATGGCAATGGCTATCCGGCATATATATAATGTCCCAAGCCTCTATACACTCAGATGTTTAATTATTTGAGTAGACGATATTCAAAACACAATGTTTATTGCGTATTAATATGAATAAAATATTGACATACAATGTTGATGTAAAATGATCCCTTAGTGTCCCAGCTTTACAATGGTGTATGGCAGTTGTATGTGGCACCTACTGCTGACTTTGACCTTGACAGCCACCTTAAAGGGGAACTATCTTATAAATGGCCTTTTTGAGTGTTTAGCATTGTTTCCTAGCTATGTGAACTTATATTAATATGATCTATGTCTCTAATTCTCATATTGGCGCATTCTTCCAATTCTCCCCTCACAATATTCACCCTCACTGAACTGAGTCATCTGAAAATGTGATGATTTGTGATGTCAGAGAGACACCGCTGCATGATAATGGCATGAGGTACATGATGAGCTGCACACAGTGGTTGGAGCCCAGGCTCAAAACAGCTCGAGATCTTGAGGTAGAAAAATGCTGTTTTTGAGGACTTGATTAGAAATACAAAACAATGAATAAAAAAATTAAAAATATTACAGAGGTGTTTCATAGACTCACAGGAATTGTGTAAAAGTGCCCAAATAGTGAAAGAAATAGTAAAATAGTTCCCCTTTAATTAACCTTGGAACCACCCCAAAAAAGTATTACGACATAACAGGTTAATATAATTTTTCCCCCACTGCACTGCTGCTTCATCAGCCTCTCAGCACCCAGCAGCCTCTCAGCACCCAGCAGCCTCTCTCAGCACCCAGCAGCCTCTCAGCACCCAGCAGCCTCTCAGCACCCAGCAGCCTCTCAGCACCCAGCAGCCTCTCTCAGCACCCAGCAGCCTCTCAGCACCCAGCAGCCTCTCAGCACCCAGCAGCCTCTCTCAGCACCCAGCAGCCTCTCTCAGCACCCAGCAGCCTCTCAGCACCCAGCAGCCTCTCAGCACCCAGCAGCCTCTCAGCACCCAGCAGCCTCTCTCAGCACCCAGCAGCCTCTCAGCACCCAGCAGCCTCTCAGCACCCAGCAGCCTCTCAGCACCCAGCAGCCTCTCAGCACCCAGCAGCCTCTCAGCACCCAGCAGCCTCTCAGCACCCAGCAGCCTCTCTCAGCACCCAGCAGCCTCTCTCAGCACCCAGCAGCCTCTCAGCACCCAGCAGCCTCTCAGCACCCAGCAGCCTCTCTCAGCACCCAGCAGCCTCTCTCAGCACCCAGCAGCCTCTCTCAGCACCCAGCAGCCTCTCAGCACCCAGCAGCCTCTCAGCACCCAGCAGCCTCTCAGCACCCAGCAGCCTCTCTCAGCACCCAGCAGCCTCTCAGCACCCAGCAGCCTCTCAGCACCCAGCAGCCTCTTCAAAAATGCTCAGACACCCATTTTTTCCTCTTAGAGGAAATTAGATGAGAAAAGAGAGGTGAAGAAATCACCACAGTCCTCAGCCCCTGGCCTTTCCAAGTCCTAAAAAACGCCCCTGGTTTTGCTCAGTCTTTGGTGGATTTGGCTCCGTTCTTTAATGCTATTAGGGCACTGGAGGGGAAAATAACATATGCACTGCTTGCCGCTTGGCCAGAGTATGAAATTAACCAGCATAAACAAGTTGTTCAGAGTTATGTGAAGTTACAAGGGGGACATACGCAATCAGTTAGCTTTAATCCATCAATTAGCTGTACTTTTCTGAGCCAGGAACACTGCCTCTCTAATTAATGTACAGCCCAGTTTGTAAATGTTTTTCTTTTTTTGGGTGTGGGGTATAGCCACGCAAGGAAGGAAATAATTATTTTAAAATGTGGTTTATGCAACTTGTCTTGCGGTGTTGAGCCCTCAATGTCTACATTATGGTCAAAAGCATGACGTAGGTGGAGACAACAGACCACATAATGAGTTGCTTAAAGCAGTCAATAACTCATGACACCAACACTTCACAAACACTGGTTGTATCATGTATCACAGTGGATGCAGAGGCTATGACAAAATACAGTATGCAATATCAAAATCAATCAATATCAATATTACAGAAAATAGCCAAGCTTACAGTTAGTCAAGTTCCTCTCCATTTCTCTCTCAATCACTCGCACACAGACACACACACACAAAAACACACAACCTAAAGCCCCTTTCGCACATGTACTGGACTCCTGACAACCTGCACATTAATCGTGTGTGCAAACTCAGAGTTTACCCTCCCGGCACCCAAGTCCTAAGTGTGCGTAAAGTGAGCCCATGTCAGAATACAAGCAGATCATTGTTTGCAGACTCGAGCGAGTGGGTGTATTGATTAAAATAGACTAACCATGTTCCATACACAACGATGTTCCATACAGATGACCTTTTCCCGCTGATAATTAATTGAAAACAATGGTCTCTGCATTTTGTTAAATGTTGTAGAGGTCTTTGTTTGCTCCGTGAGAGAGAGATGTGTGGCTGCTGCCTTGTGGAGATTTGCACTCTACACTCTATTCTAGTTGGTGCATATGTGACATGTGACGTCAAGAAGGAAGTGATTGTTCAGTTTGGTATTGTCTGTTGGGTCTATTGCATGCTGAAATGTGCTCTGTTTAGTAAAGCTACATCAAATATTAGAGTCCATTCCGGGGCGGTCGCAGGGGCGGACCTAGCACATTTGGCGCCCTAGGCGAGATTCACCACTGCCCCCCCCCCCCCCCCCCCCCATTTTTTTTGTAATTTTTATTTATTTTTTTTGTAATTTAAAAAAAAAAAATTTATGGCTTTTGCCTCTTCATAGTTCTCTAACGTTAGTCTTTCTTTCCTCAACGCTCAATTCTATAAACACTTGACCGATACCCATCAATGCACAGCGCTCTAGCATGTTCTGACTGTGAACACCTAAAGCTGAGGCTCAGACCGACCGACCGTTTTAGATTTTTGGCTCATTTTCCCTTATGTTAGAATTTTTTTTATGTAAAAATAATGGTTGCCGATATAGAGGGGGGCGCCAAAACTGCACAGAGAAAAAAAAATTAAAAATTTAAAATAAAAAAAATAATTTTTTTTATTTATTTTTTTGGCGCCCCCCTCTGTGTGGCGCTCTAGGCGACCGCCTATATCGCCTGTAGGAAGGTCCGCCCTGCCGCGGTCGGATGGCGAAGCGGAGATTGCGCTCGTCACCAATGCAAGAGGCTGCGGTCTCGACTCCCGGAGTCAGCATTGCCTGCGGCTTGGGCCAATCGTCATACTAACTCGTTTGGCTGAGTTAGCGGGAGGGAAGTCGTGGGTGGGAGTCTGGCGTTGTGGACAGCGACGCCTACAGGTCAGGTAATGGGCGCCTGCTCAGCGAAAGGCAGGAAATGGTGAAGGCAGCGTGACCTCCCACGTGGTATGCTTCACCAATGAGAGTCCTCGCTGCCAGGTGAGAAGAGAGCCACTGGCTGTCTCCACATGTGTCGGAGGAAGCATGTGGTGGACTTCAGGGTTCCCTTGTACCGACCAGTAGGAGGAACATGCGCACAACAACCAGGTAGGGGAGGGGGGGAATTGGCATAACGACTAAAAAATGGGATGGGGAGAAAAATAGAAAAATCTGGTGGAGAAAAAGAGGATTAAAAAAATATTAGAGTCCATTCCAAAGGTTAAATTTTTTTTAAATAAATAAAGCTTCCCTTCCACCCATCCTCCATCGTCAATTCCTCTGTGACCCGGAAGCTGAAGAAAGGCCTTTAGTTTAGTTTAGTTTAGTTTATTTGACAATTGTTAAAATACATTACATGTTACAACAAGTCATGCATCCTAAAATTATCAAGGATAGCACAAAAAAGTCACAGACTTATTTCCATTGTGGTCCTTGGTCTCAGCAGCACATGGTATTTACATAAACATGTATTACACATATTACACATATTACCTATTATCAGCCTACAGTATATTGCTAAAAATAGAATTAAAAAGTAAAATACAACATTATTAATAAAATATACAAATACAATATACAAAATTTACAGACACACTAAAACTACACTACATTAAAAACTAGAACCTTCCTTAGTTACTCTGGGACATTTTCTAGGAGCCATTTCCTAACGTTTACCTTGAAACTATACAGGTTCACGATCTGTTTGGTGGTCAAAGGCAACTCATTCCACTCCTGTGCTCCTTTGTAAGCAAATGAGCACTGTCCCATCTTTGTTCTACACCTTGGAGGATGCAGGTTTGCTATGCTAGATCTCGTTCTGTGGCTGTGTGATTCACTAACACTAGGAAAATAGTTACTAAAATATTTGGGGGCCCTGTTATTTATTATTTTGTGTACCATGTTGAGCCTAAGCTGGGCTACTCTGGCCTCAACTGGTAGCCAGTTGAGCTCCTGAAAATGTCTCCTCCCAACATGATCACAAGGTCCTAGGCCCATCACAACCCTGATCAGCTTATTCTGTGACACCTGTAGTTTCTTCTTTAATGAAGCTGACAGTCCCTCAAACCAGGCTACACTAGCATAATCAAAATGACACTGCACCAGGCTGTTGGCCAGTAGTCTAAGGCTTTCCCTGTCAAGAAGATTGGCCTTTCTAGCCAAAAACCTGTTGCAGGCATTTACCTTACCCAGCACCTGTAAGGCCACCCCCCCCCCCCAGACTGTCATCCAGCATACAGCCCAGGTACTTCACTGCCGTTCTTGCTGCTATAACCTCAGACCCTAATTCTACTTTGAGTTCAGGAGCCTTTTTTAATCTGGGCTTAGATCTGAACAAAATAGACTCTGTTTTGCCTAAGTGAAGTGAGAGCCTATTGTCAGACAGCCTATTCCTGACCTTAGAGAGTTCCTCTCCTAGCCTTCTTTGGAGTGTACTCAGATCCTTATGGGAGATGAGCAAAGCTGAATCATCTGCAAATAAGAATAAATTACAAGAACATGCTTCTCTCATATCATTTATGTACAATAAAAATAGACTAGACTCCGTATTTAAAGCTGTAGGAAACACACAGAGGAAGTCAGAGGTGTCATCGCTTGTCTCCTCCAGTGGAGGATACAGATGTGTGTAGAAGTGTTTGTCAAAGGTCTCTGATGTAGACTGTTGTATGAATGTATGAAAAAGCTCCTCCCACGAACAGCACTTCAAAAGTGTAGATGAGTGAACCAGGACCTTCCATTTCTTCAAACTTACGCTTCTTCGCACATTGGTTTTCTCCGCCTCTTCTCCGTTTCCCTGGGACGCTTCACTGAGGAATCCAGGATGAGACACGAGGGAAAAGACACGATGCACACATTTGGACCCAAACTCTATCTTTGTCCAGTTCCTGCTCATCATGCAGAGTCATCCACCAGCACAACATACCCACACTTTTTGGCAAAAATCACAATCACGATTATTTTGATTGACATATGAAATCACGATTATTAAACACGATTACTCATTGGTTTTAGAACATGACTGAATGAGTTTTATATTTCCTCTCAAACAAAGGCTGCCTTTTTGTCATCTTCTACAGGTTACCAAAGACGTTCAAAATGCTCCGCGGCTCCCTCCTCCCTGAAACTACTATTTGGTCTTGGGGGGAGGGGCAGAGCACACCGCTGTGAAGGAAGGGTGCGCTGCATTTACAATACAAGACAAAATGCACAAACATGGCATTCGGCACAATAATCGTTTATCTCGATTATCTTGTTTTCATGATCGTGGGGAGCCAACATCGTAATTGAAATTGAAGCTCGATGAATCGCCCAGCCCTACCCGCGCTTAGCTACACAAAGGCTAACGGAAAACAACAGATGAAAATTCGTAAAATGTATTTGCTGTTATTTTGTTGTTGTTTACATCGATAATGTTTGTAATCGCTGGAACGAAAAAGAGCTGTACTCAGATTTAACAGGTTAAAACAGTTCCAGGAAGTTTCTTTTCCTCTACAAATCTATGTGGAAAATCCCCCACGAGGTTTGATTTATGGTCCTTCTAAAGAGAGCTTCTGCACAAGGCCAAGGTACATTTTATGCATACGGCCTCGCTTTTATGCAGTGCTGCGCTAAAATAGCTCCACCATCTCACTGGCTTTGCACGGGGAGGCTAGTTTTATTGCTTTCGCCGCTGCCTCGAGGTCAGCGGGGGCAAACTCTGCAGAGCAATAATTCAATTCAATACATTGACATTCAGCCCTTTTATAAGATGAGTGTAAATGTTTGAACCCGGGTCATAGAGTGTCGGCCGGGAGTGGTTTGTTGCTGCTCTGCTCAGGCTATTTACACCTCAGCCCGTGGTTTCCACTGCACACATGCGCTCCCTCTGCGCTAATAGCAGACTATGTTGTCAATTTAACCAAATGTCTATTGTTGGCCTGGTTTAAGCTGCAGACGGTAATGCTGACGGGGGGAGACTCAGGGGCCTTTCCCCCTCTCTCTTTTCCTCTCTTGTTTGGTTCCCCATGTGGTTGTAATATTTTCCTCTACACTTGACCTTCATCCAGGTCTATAACTGTTTATTATAGAAACATGCAGCTGCACATACAGGAGGCTACATGCATCTTATTCAATGTCGGGAAGATTACCTTAAAAATCGTATCTGTTACTCCTTATACTACATCATTATTGGAATGGAATGTTGGAACCTATGGAACCCGTTCCAATGATTGGCTGGTCCTAATTAAGGTCCCCTGGGCCTGAGTTTGTTCGGAACACGCTATGATGCCCCCTAGCTCATGGAATTAATCTCCCCTCTATTGCAAGTTGTACGTATTTAATTTATTAGTTATCCTTACTTTTTGCATCATCTTGTTGTCTTATTGTTATGATTTTATATGCTGTGTGATTATATATGCCTTTTTTTTGCTTATTTCTGTATGTACACTCGACGTGACTGTAAATAAGGGAAGCCTCAGTTGCCAATTGTACAACGTCTCAGTAATGTGATCAAACTACCATTTCATTCTTTTGGATTACTTTGCCTCCAAGGTCCATAGGATGTGAAGCAAATTATTACGATTAAATTTATTCCAAATGGATTGACATTTCAATAACATTGCTATCATCAGCATCATCATCATCATCATCATCATCATCTATGATTAAAAACAATTTACAAATTATATAAAATATTAGTGCAGAAAATTACATTTAACCTTTGACCTCTTAGTACTGGATTAGTTATCAATGTTTGTAATGAGATAGTTCTAATCCCATCACGTGTGATCCCAAACCCTGATTATGCAACATTTACCTGTATTTATGTTAAAAAAATGACTATTGAGAAAATGATTACGTTTAAGAGAATAATTTAGCCCCCTTTTCCTGTCATTTTGGGCTGAAATTAAGTCTATCAGACACGTGTCTGTCAGTAAGCCATATTTCAGAGAAACTGACCTGGCATGCTCATATAAAACACTGCCAAGTTATTTCATTAAAGGAACACGCCAACATTATGGGAAATGCGCTTACCGTCTTCTCCAAGATGAGTCAGATACCAATTTCCTCCCTATGCATTCAGTAGAAAGCTATCCGGCTGCAAGCTACCCTAGCTTAGCACAAATGAATGGCCAAAAACACCTCTGCCGGAGTTTTAATCTAGGCTAGTTGATCCCTATCCGCTTCCATTCATTTGTGCTAAGCTAGGCTACCTTGCAGCTGGATAGCTTTCTACTAAACACATTTCCTATAATGTTGGGAGAGCATAATAGCCTTTACAAATATTTTCTCCATGGCAGAATAACAGTGTCTTGCATTAACCAATAAGTTGCTTTCCTCATTTGAAAGGTTCGCAGCCAATCACGTGAATCGTTTGAACACTCACCCAGTACATACTGAACACTTGTGTCTACGTACGTGACTTCTATTTTATACTTGCTATACTTATTTTATTTATACTTATCCTTTTGTCTAGCACAGTCTCTGGAGCGTGACAGAAAGAAGCATTTTGTATAAAAGTATTCTGTACTTCTGTATGACAACTAATAAAGAAACATGACCTCGACATCTCCTATGCGCCCTTTTTGATGCCCCTAGATGTCACAAGATGTCTAAATATAGGTGGCGACATCATAGGCCCACAACTGTTCAATTGCCCTATATATATATGTCCTAGAGCAGATGTTTGGGATGCCAGGACATGGAGATGCCTCGCCCCATTTTTTGTCAGTAGTCTTATCAGTTTAATCTTGGCTCTCTGTTTTAGGTGTCCCTGCCCAGTCTGTAGTGGTGAGTGTTGCTGTGGACACTACTGTATACTCTCATAACAGACACAGAGGGTTGGTGTGGACACTATACTCTCATAACAGACACAGAGGGTTGGTGTGGACACTATACTCTCATAACAGACACAGAGGGTTGGTGTGGACACTGTACTGTCATAACAGACACTGAAAGGTTGGTGTGGACACTATACTCTCATAACAGACACTGAAAGGTTGGTGTGGACACTATACTCTCATAACAGACACAAGGGTTGGTGTGGACACTATGCTGTCATAACAGACACTGAAAGGTTGGTGTGGACACTATACTGTCATAACAGACACTGAGGGGTTGGTGTGGACACTATACTCTCATAACAGACACTGAGGGTTGGTGTGGACACTACTCTCATAACAGACACTGGGGGGTTGGTGTGGACACTGACTGTCATAACAGACACTGAGAGGTTGGTGTGGACACTATACTCTCATAACAGACACTGCAGGGATGGTGTGGACACTATACTGTCATAACAGACACTGAGGGGTTGGTGTGGACACTGACTGTCATAACAGACACTGAGGGGTTGGTGTGGACACTATACTCTCATAACAGACACTGCAGGGATGGTGTGGACACTATACTCTCATAACAGACACTGAGAGGTTGGTGTGGACACTATACTGTCATAACAGACACTGAGGGGTTGGTGTGGACACTATACTGTCATAACAGACACTGAGGGGTTGGTGTGGACACTATACTGTCATAACAGACACTGAGGGGTTGGTGTGGACACTATACTGTCATAACAGACACTGAGGGGTTGGTGTGGACACTATACTGTCATAACAGACACAAGGGTTGGTGTGGAAACTATACTCTCATAACAGACACAAGGGTTGGTGTGGACACTATACTGTCATAACAGACACAAGGGTTGGTGTGGAAACTATACTCTCATAACAGACACTGAAAGGTTGGTGTGGACACTATACTGTCATAACAGACACTGAAAGGTTGGTGTGGACACTATACTGTCATAACAGACACAGAGGGTTGGTGTGGACACTATACTCTCATAACAGACACAGAGGGTTGGTGTGGACACTATACTGTCATAACAGACACCGAGGGGTTGGTGTGGACACTATACTGTCATAACAGACACAGAGGGTTGGTGTGGACACTATACTGTCATAACAGACACTGAGGGGTTGGTGTGGACACTATACTGTCATAACAGACACTGAAAGGTTGGTGTGGACACTGTACTCTCATAACAGACACTGATGGGGTTGGTGTGGACACTGTACTGTCATAACAGACACTGAAAGGTTGGTGTGGACACTATACTCTCATAACAGACACTGAGGGGTTGGTGTGGACACTATACTCTCATAACAGACACTGAGGGGTTGGTGTGGACACTATACTGTCATAACAGACACTGAGGGGTTGGTGTGGACACTATACTGTCATAACAGACACTGAGGGGTTGGTGTGGACACTATACTCTCATAACAGACACTGGGGGTTGGTGTGGACACTGTACTCTCATAACAGACACTGAGGGGTTGGTGTGGACACTGTACTCTCATAACAGACACTGAGGGGTTGGTGTGGACACTATACTCTCATAACAGACACTGAGGGGTTGGTGTGGACACTATACTCTCATAACAGACACTGAGGGGTTGGTGTGGACACTATACTCTCATAACAGACACTGAAAGGTTGGTGTGGACACTGTACTGTCATAACAGACACTGAGGGGTTGGTGTGGACACTGTACTGTCATAACAGACACTGAAAGGTTGGTGTGGACACTATACTCTCATAACAGACACTGAAAGGTTGGTGTGGACACTGTACTCTCATAACAGACACTGAAAGGTTGGTGTGGACACTGTACTGTCATAACAGACATTGAAAGGTTGGTGTGGACACTGTACTCTCATAACAGACACTGAAAGGTTGGTGTGGACACTGTACTCTCATAACAGACACTGAAAGGTTGGTGTGGACACTGTACTCTCATAACAGACACTGAAAGGTTGGTGTGGACACTGTACTCTACATTACAGACACTGACCCCTGAACCAGATAGGAAGTGGTAGCAGAATGGCAGGATGTGAGAGGCACGTGTTGCACTATAGAGCAAACACACCAAGCACAATGATTTAATTTTTTTTATGTATCCTGGAATCTGGTGAATCTCCCAGTGTATCTCTACACAGTCCTCATCTCGCACACTGAGAAAATAGCTTCAAAGCAGCATTTTATCCGCACCCCTCTATGAGCTGCATACAGAGCTCGGCGCCAGACAACAGCGCCCACTAACATGGACAGAGAAGTGAAGCGGGTGCCATTCTGTCCCCCTCTTCCATTTCCAGTCTATTTCAGGTATCAGACTATGGTGGCTGGACAGTGCAGATACTATCCATTACAGATGCTAAGACTTTGGTGTGGACATAGCAGATTATTCCATTCAGCAGACTATATATACTAATGGTTAACACTGTTGCCTCACAGCTAGAAGGTTGTGGGTTCGATTCCTGCTTGGGGACCAGGTTGCCGTGTTGCCAGTTACCCAGGTGGGGTATCTCCCGGGCCTTTCTGTGTGGAGTTTGCATGTTCTCCCCGTGCTCGCGAGGGTTTCCCCTCCCGATAAGATAAACCCAATGGAAAAACATGCACGACTGATTGCTAACACTGTTGTGTCCCTAGGCGAAGACAGACAGGAGCACATGGATTGGTCCCCGGGTGCGGCGCTCGCCGCAGCCCTGGTCTGCTCCCAGCTGCCCTTGGGGGGGGAAGGACGACAGGATGGGAAGTGCAGAGAACATTTCATCAGCGACTCAGTGCATGTGTGTGTTCCTGTGGGTTGGTGATGCTTTGGTGTGTGGACAGCAAATGACACTCTCGATAACAGACACCAATGCAGCAGATTAGCAGACACCATTGTGAGTAGCTCTTTCTTCACCGCTGAGCAGAGATGGGTTCTCTCTCTATCCTTCAGTGCTCTTGTGGCTGCGACCGTCGGTTGTGTGATAGTAAAGGGTTAACCTTCTGTCGTGTCGGCAGTGAAAGGATTCATCTTTGTATTGCCTATATCTATTGTAATGTATAGTATATTTTATAGTTACATTTTCTCATATTCTATATTCAGATTAAATTGTATTGCTTTTTTCTATTACTCTGCCCATACCTATCAATAAAGGAATATCTTATCTTATCATTGTCTGATCTCCAAAAGCAGTTCACATAATAGTGTTCACAGATAAGCTAGTGTGCATGGGTGTGTGTGTGTGTTAGTTAGTTAGTTGTGTGAGTGTGTTTTATATAATTTTATACTGTAGAATAGATAATACGCCTCACTTGTGCATAGGCAATTTTATTGTCTTTTCATATATTACCCTGCCCATACCTGTACCTCCCCTCCCACATGCTGCTATGACGGCCGAGGGGATCAATAAAGGAATATCTTATTTTAGGCTTATCTTGTACACTCTCAGTCAAGTCAAGTCAAGAGTTTTATTTGTCATGGCATATACAAGCATACAGTGAAATGCGGGTGGTCATGGCCGCAGAGATTGTGCAATAATACAAGTAATAAGAATAAGAATGTTTACAAAAAGGATGGTAAAAGGCATGCTAAGGTCCTGCGATAGTGCAATACACTGTTACGGATGAGGGTTCAGTGTGCTACTGAAACGCTGTGAGGACGAGGTAAGAGTTAAGTTGTAGGATGTTTTATTTCCACTCAGGACAGCTGTGTACTGAAGCACCTCAGGAATGATTCTTTTTGACAAAGTGCTCATGACAACAAAAGGGCCCTGGCAACCTGCCCAGGAAGACAAATCCGTTTTTACATGTTGAAGAACTATTATTTCAGCTAAACTCTCCAGAAAGTAGACAGGTTTTCCATTGTGTTCTCAGACAGATCATGGAGGATTTAATGTGGCTATTCTCTATTTCAAGCATGCAACCGGCAAGATTTAACTTGACTTTGTCTCTTATCACATGTTGACATTCCTTCGATCTCTCTCCTGAAAATCCTTATCGGGAGAACGAGAGCTTCCTGTAACCAACGGGAACCAAGGCCACGCAGCAGGACATGTTGTTATGTCTCGCAGCCCCTATCTTGAATGACACAAAAGGAGATCCTTACAATGCCTTGCTTTTTTTTTTTTTGCTGTCTCTGCCATCCACTAAACGTCACTCCCTCTCCTGCCATGTCCTACAGTCTGCCACCCAGGTGCAATGTTGTCAAAACCTTCGGAGAGAGAAGGGTTTTTGCATCGAAAGGCAGTGCAAAATTCCAGCGTGCTCGATGCAGGAAGGCTTGGGCTGAAGAGTCATCTGGGTCGTTTTAAAATGCAACTAGAACTGGCAAGTTTTAATGGGATCTATAAAAAGAAAATAATATATAAAATAAATATATAAAACGGATATACAATCATTAGTGCCCAACTAAAGTACTACAGCACTGATGTACAGTGTACTGTACACGCATAGGTCTCTCACTGTTTTGTTTAGCCCCCACCACAAACACACACACACACACACACACACACACACACACACACACACACACACGCACACACCATGGGTTCATTGAGGGTCACTGGCTAAGTCTGGAAAGCGGCGAATGGGAAAAGTGACATCACGGTGACAACATGGTGGAAGCGGAGGCTGATTATCAGGAGCGGAGCGGCAGTGCAGAGGAGAAAGGCCTTCTCTGTTTCAATGGAGAGTGTGAACCGGCCAACGGCCACAGCTTGTCAAGGGAGCAGAATTTAACGACCTCCAACTTAATCCCTGGCTCTCTGTCTTCAGTCCAGAAACATTCCTCACTGAAAGAAAGGCAAATTGATGACATTTAATTTGATGCGTGGAGAAACAGCAGAATGGTGGGAGAGAGAGACAGATGGATAGCCTACAGCTGAAAAGTCATTAGTGTAACTATGAGAGGACATGTACAGACAGGACAATACACACACACACACACACACACACACACACACAGGTGTGGATGACACGCACATTGTTGTGTACAACTTTAAATGTCTGGGACTGCATAGACTGGCAAAATAATCTCTGCAGGGATAATCCTTCAGCAGCCCGATCTCGCTTAAAATATGTAAATAAAGTATTAGGTACATATATTACTTATTAAAAAAAAGTTTACTTTCAACATTTGAGTTCCCCTGCTGGGGATCAAACCCAGGATGCTCACATGCGGTAAGTGCCTTTACCTCAAGACTACCAAGACTACTTTTCTGGTAGCCTCAGGTTTGTATCAGGGTGGATGGGTTTAGTCAAGTTTAGTCTTTGTTTTGGACTTTCGCTGATACAAAATGTAAATATATTACTTATACAATAAGCAAATATATTACTTATGGCTATAACATAACGTACATTATGTACCTTTTTTCCATAAAAAAAATGTTCTGGTTTTTGTTTCCCGCAAAAAGTATTTTTACGTGGCCCAAACCCCTTTAACACGGTTGTATAAATGTTTCGGAGCATACTAACATACTGCCAAGTCCGTCAGTTTGTAAAATACAAGCACAGCAACAGCACTATGCTGTAAAGAAGGTCACCAGGCTCGTCAAAATTGTCACCATCTTGTTGAGGAATTTAGCACATTACATCAAAGAAGGGGAAAATCTGCTCTCACCAAATTAGTTCAATTGCTTTTCTTTAACGCCTAGCAGACAATAAACGGACATGGTACAGCCGTTGTCAGGCTGAAATTATACAGTATATATATATATATATATTTTTTTTTTATATAGGTTACTGCTGTGTATTAATTACTGTGATTGTCTATATATATATATATATATATATAGACAATCACAGTAATTAATACACAGCAGTAACCTATATAAAATAGTTCAATATCATGAAATCTCAGTAATCCTTAATCACCATAATAAACACAATACATCATGAAAAAAATATTAAACCACATTATGTATGACTAGAAAATAGAATGTTGAAAAACTCTAGAGAGATAGGCTGGTGGAATTTGTATGTTTACATTAAACAATTCAACATCGATTCCTCATTCAGTAGTTTGGAGAATTCATGTCTATAGAGAGTGACTCCCTGTAACAGTAAGCAGCCGCTGTCCCCTCCTCTTTTCAGCCACTCAGCGCCCAGATACCTCAGTCTACAAACCGCATGGCCATCATGCATTTATATAGCACTTTTATCCAAAGCAAATTTTTTGTTCCTCACATTCACCAATTCACTCACACTGATGGCGGAGGAAACCATGCAAGGTACCAACCTGCACATCGGGAGCAATTAGGGGTTAAGTGTCTTGCTCAAGGACACTTCGTCACACTGCCCGGGAGGAGCGGGAATCGAACCGCAACCTTCCGACAACCAGATGACTGCTCTACCTCCTGAGCCACTGGCGGGTGTCTGACTCTTACCACCTAACCTGCACAGACTACAATGTATATTGTTTACACTGTTTATTATAATTTTTTTAATTTCTTTCCTCATACTATTTTATATTCAGATCTCGGATCAATAAAGGAATATCTATCTTATCTTGATTTCTACCGATGCAAAGATTTTGGCTGATACCGATAACTGATTACTGTCGGATTATTGGCAGTTGGCATGTTTATTAGCAAAAACAGTGGAAATGACCCGTTCCACTGCAGGGTCACTTCAAAGTATCTGCCAATGTTTCTTTACTATGTGCTTGACAGATTAAGACAGGGGAGAAAATATCGTGGACAATGCAGTCGATGGACCACTACGGGAAAGATTTTGAGGTAAAGAGACTAGTAGTGCAGTATCCACCTCTTTGAATCTGGACATGCCATTAAACCCTGTCCTAAAAAGGTCACATACATGGTCCATGGCTTTTCTTTCCTATTCAGACTCTGTACTACAAATTCTCTTTAGTCAACGTTTAGTCACACAATGACATCTGCAAATGATTTATAGATCTTTTAAGAATGTTTTACAAATCATTTTGTTAAGGATTGTGTTGGCAGAGGACCCAAGCGCAAACAGAGACGAGGGAGAGGTAGATGTGAATTGTCAAAAGTGAGCACTGCTCTTTTAATTCGAACAAAGAATAATCTCATAAAGAGAGCAAGTCCAAAAATGTACAGTGTATGAAAAATAAAGAAAGCCAAACAAACAGTAACGACACTAAACTGAGAAAATAGAAAATTACGAAAACAAGATACAGCAAAGTTGGGGAGGCACACGGTGCAAAAACATTACCAGGTGAGAGAGCCAGGATACACAGGGAGACAAGACTAATCCGAAAACGGCAGGAACAGACCAAGGGGAACAAGGCAGGAAACGCAATGACGCCACGGGGAGACAAGGGGTACACAGGCATAAATACACAGGCTGATTAACACAAGGGGGTAATTGGTAACAAGACACACCTGAGAGGGAAGGTAGAACTAACTAACACAAGGGGGTAATTGGTAACAAGACACACCTGAGAGGGAAGGTAGAACTAACACACAGGGGTATAGGAAAACATAATACCAAACACACTGGGGAAATAAACTGGGAACAATACAAGGAACTAATAAATAACAATTAACAAGGGAACAAGAGACAATGTAGCAGGGGAAGGGCACAGAGAGACATGTAGACATTAAACATAACACAGTGCACCAGGAGGGGTAGTGACAACAAAGATCCAGGGGCTGGGAAAAGTCTGTGCAAAGGTGGGGGCTGTTGAGGAGTGGAGGAAAATATGTGCAAGGGTGGGGGCTGTTGAGGAGTCTGGAAAGGGGAGAATAGTCCAGGGACAGGCGGACCCTCACACATTTGTTGAACATGAACAAATAAATGGAGGTATACCGGTAGTCGTTTTTTCATATCCATTTTTCAAAGCATCTACAAATGTGTTACTACACATTAAAACATTATTTAATGATGAACAAATCAAGTACAAACAATGTTGATAATGAGTTATAAATAATGTATAACTAATTTGTAAATGTTATACAAATATAGTTATAAATGATTTAATAATAATTTACGGATGTATATAAATGGTTTGTTCATGATTAGTTCATTATCTACAAATACCTTATAAAGGTCTTATAACTGAATGTTATTATAAAGTGTTACCAAAGCCTTTTGCTCTTGCTAAGTAAACATCCGCTGTGACTGCTATGAGGGCCGTCTATGTGGAGTGACCAGTCTTGAAGCCTGACTGATTTTGGTCTAGGAGGTAATACTGTAGTAGATGGATACGGCACGTTCAAGTGATTTAGAGATAAAAGAAAGACAGGGATTGTTAACTATGACAATGGGGTTCAGGGTTTCTTGATGAGTGGTGTGACTCTGGCTTGTTTTAGGGAGGTGGGAACCACCCCAGAGTTGAGAGAGGAGTTGGTGGTTGCAGTTAGGAATGGGAGGATGTCTGTGATGGTGTGATGGTCTGGAGGAGAGGGGACGGTATCAGGTCCAGCTGGCATGTAGTGGGACGGTTCAACGTCACCAGTGTCAGAATATCAGCATCTGTAAGGGGAGAGAAAGATGACAGAGTGAAAGATGAGGTTCCTATTAGCACTTGGAGTGGGTGGGGGTCGGGAGAAGCAGCTGCGGATGTACTCTACCTTTTGCTCAAAGAAGGTGACAAAGTGACAACACCCTCTGCAGAGAGAGTGGAGGTGACCTGCAGTTTGTGGAAGTTCTTAACCAAGGCCTCAATCTTATGGTGAAAGAAAGAGGCGTTGGTAGTAGTAATGTAGAGTGCTGAGGTCATGATAAGTAGTGATTATATAGGTCTTTTTGCACTTCCTCTCTGCATTACTTTACTTTGTACTGTACTGTACTGTACTCTGTATTACAACTTTTTCATCATTAGAAAGCTCTACCAATGGCGGTCCTTCTTCAAGAATCAAGAATCAAGAATCAAGAGGTTTATTTGTCATACATACCAGGGCATACAGTGAAATGCGGGTGGTCATGCCCGCATTGATTGTGCAAAATACAATAATACAATTTTATAAAATAGGCATAGAAAAAATTAAATAGAAGAAATTAAATAGATAAAAGAAAAATACATGCTAGGTTCCTGAGAAACTGGTTCTTATACACTATGCAATATACAATTTACAATGTTGACTTTTAATGTATCTAAACTATACAGTACCTCCTTCTTTTAAAGTGTTTCTAAAGATTCTATTTTTTAAAGTGACATTTTGTGAGAATAAGTTGGAATAACACTTAGTGGCGGAAAATAGAAAGGAAACATCTAATTGTCCACAAACCTACAAAAAAGGTATTAACAAGAGGGACAAATGTATAGCATGCATTTCCTTTGCTGGCCCTGCTGCTCCCCCCAGTTGTTCAAAGAGGGGCTGATTGGTACCGTCCTTAGCAAAGCTCTCAATTTCACTGATCTGAAGAACTTGAAACAGATTACATTGTCTATTGGATGAGTTTATGACATTGGAAGCCTCCAGGCCACTCTCTCACATTTACATTTTACATTTTACATTTTGTCATTTAGCTGACACCTTTATCCAAAGCGACTTACAAGTTCTAGAAGGAAGGGTACGACTCTATGATGAGAAGAGTACGACTCTTACAGCTGAGTAACAATGTTCATCAAACAGTGCTGAAACTTGGGTGCTGCAGTGATGAGTGCATAGTATAGTAGTAAAGACATAATTAGTATAGTAGGAAGAGTGCATGAT
Source organism: Notolepis coatsorum (assembly GCF_963971535.1). NCBI lineage: Eukaryota > Metazoa > Chordata > Actinopteri > Aulopiformes > Paralepididae > Notolepis > Notolepis coatsorum. Next base: position 29,526,879 of record NC_140180.1, on the reverse strand, counting down.
AGTATAAGACAGTAAGGATGTAGAGAGGAGCGGTCTTGGGTACGATACCCGTTCCCTTGTGTCCCCAGAAAATGTGAGTGGTTGTAGTTGGAGGCTCCTTCATACCTCCTGATTCCTCCGAAGACGGAACAGCCCTGCTCGCTTTATGTGTCCACACAGCCATTTAGAGACACAGTCCTCCTGTTGTGTCCTGTCGATATTTCATTTGAATCTCCAACAGCTCTTTGTGATAAGAGTCCATCCATGTAGTGCACTGTTGCTCTATCACCTTCAGTTGCTGGGAACACAATTTTGGTTTCACATCCTTGACCTTTTCTAATTGTGAAATATTTTGCCTGTGTGGAGGACAGCTCTTCATTCACATGGTCTATGATCAACAGTATATATATACATTATAAGGTCTATCGAGCCATATATATATATATTTATTTACAAAAGGCCTTATTGTTTCTGCCCAGCGTAGGTTAAATTCTTAGTCCCTGTGGAAGATTTGCGTCTGTCTCACGCTCTTCTAGACAGGGTTGTCCTCTTAGTCCCGGACTTTTCGCTTTATCCCTCGAACCTCTAGCTCAATACATAAGACAATCCCAAATTATATCTCCTATTTCAATTCAGGGCACACATCACCATATTAGCTTATACGCAGATGATGTACTCCTGTTTATGCAGAATCCCTCCGTCTCTCTACCTCATCTGCTCGGCGTGATAGATGAATTTGGCAGCCTGTCCGGCTTTAAGATATACTGGCCAAAATCTGCTTTTCTTCCACTTAATGAGCCTACGAAGGCTACCATCCTACCGGCAAACATACTTATGGTGGAGCACTTTAAATGTCTCGGGATTGAAATATTCCCCACTATTAGCCAGACGGTAAGGTATAATTACTCCAGCTGGGTGACAGGATTACGAATGACTTCAACAGATGGTCCAAATAAAATAATTTATTACAGGCCCGTACGTCAATAATTAAAATGAATATTTTACCCAGAATTTACTTTATCAGCTCCATGCTCCCGTTACCTCCTCCTGTTGGTTACTGGCAGAAATTGCACTCTGCCTCATATAAATTAGTTTGGAACAATAAACGCCTGCGCTTGAAGAGATCAACTGCCCAAAGGAGTAAACTCGATGGGGGCTTAGCATTTCCAGACTTTAAATATTATTTTCAAGCTTTCTCTGAGACCTCTGATCACTTGGTTTGACGCTCAAGCAGCTGTATCTTGGCGACCATTGGAGGAGAAGTTGGTGTCCCCATATAGACTTCAGGATATTGTGTATACCAACATATCAATTAAACAATGTAAATTACGATTTGGCCCTCTTATCACACATGTGATCCAGACTAGGCGTGACACTCAGAAAGTGGGTACTAACCGCCATCAATGGCACACGCATTCCCCTCTATTTAATAACAATCTTCTCCTTATTGGACAACAACCTATTAGGTACCCTAGATGGGAAAAGAAAGGCATCCACACGTTGGGGGATATCTTCGATAACTCTGGTCTCCGCTCTTTCCAGAATCTTATTTAACCCCTAGACGATTGAATTTAATGGGTCTCAGACCTGACTCTCTATGTACCTTGTGTCCAAACGGTGCCACAGGTACATTTATGCATATGTACTGGGAATGCCCTCCTGTTGTGATTTTTTGGGAAAATGTTACATCTCAGCTCTCAGACATTTTCTCTTTGACCATACCTGTATCTCCTTCTGTATTGTTATTGAATGATCTCTCTCAATTACCGACCTCTATACAGGTGAAAAGACTCACTTTGGCCGGCCTCACAGTCGCAAAAAAATGTATTGCCTCACGTTGGTTTCACCCAGACAAACTCTGCCCGAAGGTATGGTTTCTCACCTACCTTGATGTGATCTATTTGGAGATATCCATGGCACGTGTTATAGGGGTTAGGGAATCTAATATCGCAATTTGGTTGGCTGCAGTGGCAAAGTTAAAAGAACGCATATAAGTTTGGACATTTTTGTTTTGATTTTTGTTTTTGATTACTGAATAATGTATTGTGAGTGTGACTCACGTTGAGGTCCTTGGGTGAGCGGGGGGAGGGGGGAGAACGAGCGAGTGTCCATGTAAGATGATCACTGTACAGTCTCAGTTATTGTCTTGTCATGTGGTGTTAAGTTATTGTCCTGGGAAGTCTTTTTATGTATTATTATTATTATTGTATTGTGATATGTTTTGTTTCATGTTGAAAAAAATAATAATAATAAATATTTGATCCAAAAAAAAAAAAGTCTTCAGTATTGGGACAGGGTAGAGTGCATTATGTGTTTCTTTCTTCTTTAGCGTGGACTCCACAGAGTTGATAACTTTCATGAAGTCTCTTGTGGAAAAGGAATCATTTTCGAATGAATCAAAAAAATCTAATGTAGAGGTCCTTGCTTTTGTGATACTGTCAATATCCTCGCATGACATGCTGCTGTGGATGACGAGGAGCGCCGGCATAAACAAATCAAGAACCGGCTCAACTCACAGACCTTGTATTCCTAATGGGTGAGTAAAGTGTGCCAAATCGCTGTGCTTGAATTTAGGATGTTGCCCTTTGGAAGATGCTTGGTGCAATAATGGTGTCCAACTCTGAGGAACTTCTCCTTATATGCTGTTTTTTTTATAATCAATCTACAATCTTTTATGATCCTAATAGCATAACGAAGTATACCGTGTACCTTGTACTTCATGGGACATGAATTATCTCAAATAGTGTGAGATAACAACCTTTTGTTTTACACAGATATACAGTACCTACCTCCCTCCATCAGCACAGATATACCTGTCTCCGTCCATCAGCACAGATATACCTCCCTCCCTCCATCAGCACAGATATACCTCCCTCCCTCCATCAGCACAGATATACCTCCCTCCCTCCATCAGCACAGATATACCTCCCTCCCTCCATCAGCACAGATATACCTGTCTCCGTCCATCAGCACAGACATGCGCGCATAAAAACGGTGCAATTAATTATACATGAAGTTAAAAGCTATGTATTTCCTCCATCCTGTCCTGACTCGTAGAACTGGCACAGCCTAGCCTGCAATGAAAGTAAAGAAAGAAAGGTGTGTAGGTGTGTGTGTGTGTGTCATGTATGTATCTGACATGTTATGCCCATGGAACGTACGCAAGCTAGCTCCATAGGGTCTGAAAGCGGCGCATTGAGAAATAAACAAAGAGCTTGGCAGCAAAAATGATCGTCAATAAAGTCAATTTGACTCATCATGGGGATGTGGTGGTGTCTTGTCTTTCATGACGGGGGGATTCCTGGCACTGTGATCCCATAGAATTGTGCAAAAAGACTATTTTGTGCCCCTCTCTGTACTAACAACAACAGCAAGGCACAGCTCACTCATGAAGGCTATTTTAAAATGTAATATAAAAACCCCTGTCTGATTGCACACAGACAGCCTGTTGCCTTGGTAACACAGATAAACGCACAATTGGAGGGGGGCTTCCCACCCTCCAGAACATTTACAACAAGCGGTGCAGGGGTAAGGCTAAGAGAATCATCAAGGACTCCAGCCACCCAAACAACTGCCTCTTTGAACTGCTGCGGTCAGGCAAGCGATACCGGAGTCTCATGGCAAGCACAGAAAGACCCACTTTCCACACTTTAGAACACCTAAACACACTTTATATTTATTGGTAAAGGATTTGCACTACAACCTGTACACCTTACTGTAAACTGTACCTAAATTGTACCTCATCCCATTTCGGCTTTGCACTATATAGTATTGTATATTAGTACATTGCATAGTATATTGTATATTGTATGGTAACTCAGTTACTTCTATTCTGCATCGAACATTGTACATATGTATATACTGAACACTGTGACTTCTATTTTTACTTCTATTTTTACATGCTATACTATTTTATTTCATACTTATCTTGTCTAGCACAGTCTCTGGAGCGTAACAGTAAGAAGCATTTTGTATAAAAGTATTCTGTACTTCTGTATGACAACTATTAAAGAAACTTGAAACTTGTAAATGGCTGCATTTATATAGTGCTTTTATCCAAAGCGCTTTACAATTTCTTCCTCACATTCACTCATTCACACACTGACGGCAGAGGCGACCATACAAGGTGCCAAACTGCTCATCGGGAGTTAGGGGTTAAGTGTATTGCTCAAGGACACTTCGACGCACTGCCAGGAGGAGCGTGAATCGAATTGGGAATCGAACCGGGAACCTTCCAATTACCAGACGACCGGTCTACCTCCTGAACCACGGTAGATAAATGGAGAAATAGTCTTTTCCCTATATTTTATTGTAATCACAGCGCCAGGAATGAATTGCAGCACGAGAGACAACACCATCATATCACCATGGTCAGTGAAATTTACTTTATGATGACCATTTTTGCCTGTAGCGCTTTCAGACCCAATGGAGAGTTAGCTTGCGTATGTTCCATGGGCCTGACATGTCCTAGTGTGAGGATTTACTAGCATACATACACATACATACGGTATGTCTAATGCCTGTAAGAACACGCCTGTAAGGTTGGAGAGAAGCACTTCTGAAGTGTACCGCGTTGAACTCACGCTGGCCTAATTAGACTGTGTGTGTGTGTGCATGTGTGTGCGTGTGTGTGTGTGTGTGTGTGTGTATGTGTGTGTGTGTGTCTGTGTGTGTCTGTGTGTCTGTGTGTGTGTGTGTGTGATAGGTTGCCCTCTGAAACAAGACTTCTTCGACAAACAAAGTTCAAATTATTTGACAAAGTATTAACCATTGGCTGCACATATTAGAGGCCTTGGTTGTCTGTAGGCTCCGCTATTGGTCCTGATATTTGCATATACTTGGATCCTATCAAACCCGCTCCAATGATGGCTCATGTTACAAGCTCCTATGGTCAATTCTGAACATGGAAAGAATATGTGCTCCAAATTCATGGAACGAGTTACAACGTACGTTAAAACTTGACTCAAATAACCTTCAGACATTTTAAAACATAATCTCTAACCTCCTTTTCCACAATTGTAATTGCTTTTGATCAATTAAATTATTAGATTTTCTGATTTGTGTTTTATTCATTTGATTTGATTTTATAATATTGTCATCTTAGTACTATTGAGGGCTATATCTTCAATTGGTTTCCAATGCTTAAATAAAGGTTTAAATTAAACAAATCAATGAATATTTAGCAATCACAGACGTGTTCATAAACTTGTTTTCAGTGGATGAAACATTGCAGGTCTACCAAAGAAATATGAGCCAAACAGGAAGATACTGTTGTGTTTCTGCCGTGAGAGGTAGCCAGGTTGTGTGATGGAGACAGTGCTTAACTCTCTGGAATACGTTGTGAATGTATAAATTGGTAGATTCAAATAGATTATTGAAAATGTGTATGTTTGTGTGTGTGTCTGTGTGTGAATAATCATATATGCAACAGTGGCTCAGGAGGTTGAGCGGTAGCCTGGTAATCGAAAGGTACCCGGTTTGATTCCTTCCGAAGTGTCCTTGAGCAAGACTGCTCCCGAAGAGCAGGTAGAAGCGCTATATGAATGCAGTCCATTTACCATTTAGGCCTATTTGTGTGAAGAGAGTTAAAGGGGCAGTTCACCCCAAAAAAAAATATATATATATATATATATATATACTGTATTCTCCCCCTTACCCAGAGTGCTATCTATCCATCCAGATAGTATTGGTGTACTTTGCCTAGTTTTGGAGATATCTACCGTCACCAACTAAATACATTTGAAAAGCTCAAAAGCAATGTCTCTTTCATGACCCGGTTACTCAAGATAATCCACAGACCTTGTTGAGAGCAGTTTCACACAGGAACTAATCCACAAACCTTGTTGAGAGCAGTTTCACACAGGAAACATGTTCTACCAAAATACACCCCCCCGTAATAATGAACAACTGTGTAGTTGTGTCGTACGGCAGATATCTCCAAAACTAGTTGAATCACACCGAAACAATCTGGATTGATAGATAGTAATAATAATAATTTATTGGATTTATATAGCGCCTTTCAGGAGACCCAAGGCGCTTGATTGATTGATTGATTGATTGAAAATGTTATTAACAGATTGCAGAATGGGTACAATACAGTACAGCTCAATACACACAATTGTTAAGGGGATGCAGACCAGAGAAAGACTTTTGTCTTGTTTACATCAGGGTCCCCCATTTCCAATTCATCATAACATTGACATACAGGTAGACAGTACTGTTACATTTAGACATTAATGACATACCAGAGTACAAAAAGAGTCTAAAAAGGTAGTATATACATTTGAGGGGGAAGAAACTGTACATTGAATGAGGTGGGGGGTGGGGTGGGGTGGGGGGGGGGGGGGGGGGGGAACTGTACATTGGGGGGGGGGGGGGGCAGCTAAGGGAAAGGAGATCAGAGGAACAAGGTAACAACAAAGTAAAAAAAGAAAAGAAGAGAAAAGAGGGAAATCAGGCAGAGTAATTTATAAATTTGGCGAAGAGGTGAGATTTTGAGTTGGAATTTGAAAGAGTCCAGGGATGTAGCACTGCGGATGTTTGGAGGGACTAATCTGGGGTAAAGGGAGAAAATGTGTTTTTTTTTTATCATTTTGGGTGAACTGCCCCTTAAGGTAAGGCTGCACTCAGCATAACTCTTCTGTGAAAGAGTGGGGCTTATCATCACAAACACATGTTTCACCACCGACACACTAATGCGGGTGCAAAGGGGTTAAAACAACAGGGGAGCAAACTCCACCACTGGCACGAGAAAATAGCCCCCAAAGCCCAACAGATTCCAATTCCTACCACCCACAACACCCTGTTTATGACGCATGCAACGCAGACACGGTGGTGTGGCTCGGGTTTCAGAGTCGGCAACTCTTTCTGACTATGCATTGACTGATATGGCGTACAACTCAACACATCGATGTAATGGGAAGAAACCCAGACGCACATTTCCCCATGGAGATCTTTCTATGCTTGGTTTGGTGGGTCAATAGATTTAGTCAGTGTCAGATATTTGAATTTCTTTAATTGTTCCAACTGTTGCTCAAACATCGTCAACAAAATTTAAGAAAACAATATAAAAATAAATAAATACTATGAGAATTGTTAGATTGGAGGATTTTTCGCAGTATAAGTGAAAGCAAGACACCCTAGGCTTCAGTAAGCTGCAGTTCGTTAGATTCAGTGTAAAAACAGTGTTACATCACAAAGTTATTCTGATATGGTCCAAAAGAACAATTTTACCTAACAACCCTAATCACAACAACAACAAGAAACCTCTCCTGAAGCGTGTCAGTCTAATGTCCACCTCCAGACCAAAGTCTGAGGATTTGTGCCATGGCTACAGTATAGAGGCTTTATGAATATCTGAATTCCTGTCAAACACTTTGGTAATGATGCAAAATATGCTCGCTTCATGGAAAATACATCACTTCACTCCATAATGAGGACTTGGGTTTGCATAAATCAAAGTGCTGTTAATGGCCAAAGCAGGTGAACTGAAACCTTATCAAACTGAAGTATACAGAGCTCCTTCTGTAGCACATAGGCTTGCAAATAGGTGTACATATCTGCTATAGGAAGTAGTAATCAGTGGAAATGTTGTTGAAGCAACATTCTGTACTTCAATATACAAATAATTCAAGCTCCTAACCTTGAATGTTAATGAATTCACAATTTCTTCAATGTATTCTTTTTTTTTGTTCATCATTCTTTCTTAATGTAGAAAAAAATCATCAAATGCACATTAGGCTGGATTTCAGCTACAAGGCAACATCCTTCTCACACATTCATTGTGATGACTTTTTATCCCGTGGGCGTTGATGTACGTGGAGGAGGACCTTGGCCCGTCTTTCGATGACATCAATAAGCTTCTCGATGCCTTGCCGGCCGCCCTGGCTCTCCCAGTAGACCTGGTCCAGGAACAAGGGACTGGAGGAGCTTCTCTCTCAGCTTCCGGCTCCTCAACACACCCACCGCCTGGTCTGGAAGTCTGGACACAAAAAGAGAGAGAGGGGGGGGGGGAGAGAGAGGGGGGGGGGAAGAGGGGGGAGAGAGAGAGAGAGAGAGAGAGAGAAAGAGAAGAGAGAGAGAGAGAGAGAGAGAGAGAGAGAGAGAGAGAGAGAGAGAGGAGAGAGAGAGAGAGAGAGAAAGAGAAAGAGAAAGAGAAAGAGAGAGAGAGAGAGAGAAAGAGC